>NC_139941.1:40416502-40849002 GCF_963454915.1 Gymnoscopelus microlampas
TTCTGGCCTTGGCAGCCCATACATCCAAACGGAAAAGTCCTATCTGATTGTATTAAACAACGTTAAACTCCATGCTGCTCAATGTTTTGCCACTCAGTCTAGCTGAGGGGGGGGGGGCGTGTCCCGGTGGAAAAGTGACGCATGTGCCTACTTTATTCCTTTTAATTTAGACATGACAGTATAGAGAAGCACAGAGCAGGCAAGGGGGAATTTAGCAGCTAGAATCAAACTGGAGGTTTTAGTCAATGCTAGTCTAACTAGTCTCGCGTAGCCAGACAACTATTTCACAATCATTTGAAAATTGTGGGAGGCAACAGTCTGGTAATGCGAGACTATAGTCTAATTAACCGGTCAACTCCCACTACACAGCCAATTACTTCCTGTCTACATTTTCCATCTCTCTGTATTACATTGAGGAGATACTTTACTTCATTTGCAGGTCTTTTTTTTCTTCTGGTGAACATTTTCCTCCTTTTGTAACATTCTGAGTCAAGGACACTGACACTGTAATTTGTGCTGCAGTCAAAAGAACCCTTTCATAATGGCCCTTCTCAGATTATGAAGAGATGTATCTATCACTGAGGGTGGTTGAGGAGAAAGAGAGTGTTATGGTTAAGGTGTATGGTCATGTCTAAAAAAATGTTTTCAAGAATTTAAAAAATTGCAGGTCTACAGTAAATAAAATGAAGTTCATTTTACAGTGTATTTGTTTATATAGTTGTTTGCTTGTTCATTGTATCATTATATTTATATATTTTCATATATTGAAGTTTAATATATGCTTAATTTAAACCCCTTTTTTTCTCCCCAATTAAGTCGTTATGCCAATTAATTCCTCCTCCCCACACACATTTTGTGTGTTGTCACTTGTCACTGTTGTATCCTACTGACTCAGCCTTCGTCCTACTCCTCCCAAAACTCCCCGCCTCAGCCCGTAGGAGGTAAAAATAGAAGATAAAATGACATCAATTAAATAAATAGTAACAAAGAAAGGGAAAAACAGTAAAATAAAAAAAGTAATAGAAATACATACACAATGAAAAGGCCTTGACATAAAAGTAGGTTTTCAGAAGTGATTTAAATCAAAATAATGACACTGATGCCAACATATCATGGAACATCTCATGCATTTTAAAATTTGTTTTTAAATATTTTCTTTTTGGGGTTGGGATAAAAAAGCTATTCAGTGTTTGTGAAGGTAAACAAATATTTCTGTTTACTGCATCAGCATTTCATCAATCTTTTTGTATTTTTCTTACCTGTGGAGGAAAAGCTTGTTTAAATGCCTAAATAACAGGAAATCAGGCTTGGCCACACCCCTTTATGGTAAGCACTGCAGGACAGCAAGCAGCTTCCTGCTCAAAGGCCCGCCCCCTTAGGAGAGCTCCTATTCTACTGCTGACAGATTTTCATTGCAAATTGCAAAGCTGTCTTGAGAGATTACCATTTCATTGACATGCGTGCACAGTAACAAACTGAGGTCTGAAACGGAGCATCTGTCAGTTAACCAAATTGTGCAATAAACTGGCAGGTGTTTGAACCTAATTATTTTATTATTTGATTGATCAGTATAATGCACATGGATAAAAACAGCTGATGTCCCCCCCCCCCCCCAAAAAAAGAAAGCACAGTGTGATCAAAAAACAGCTGTGACTGTCTTCTGAAGAGAAAGCAAAGACGTTATACTGTGCCATCTGGACGGCACGTCTCTAGTAAAGAGGGTACAAAGCCCTGCCTCATTGTCTTATCTGTCCCCAGCTGTCAGCCTGCCTTGATGATCAGCTGGACGTATCGACTTTGCTGAATTAAACAGGTTTTTTTTGTTTGTTGTCTTTTTGCTAGCAGCAGCAGCACACGTGTACAGTAAACAGCACAGTGCTGCATTGCGAAAAGCAGATAGTTATCTAAAAGTTGGATTTTAACCATCTCTCTCTCTCTCTCTCTCTCTATCTCTATTTTCTTTGGCTATTCAAAATAGCAGATATACAAGCTCATAGTGCTGCACCGAGTGCCGCACTATGAGCTTGTAGATCTCCTATTTCTGAAAAATCTTGAAAATTTGTGCACATCTTTGAATATATGTTTTTTTAAAGGGAACATTTGTAACTGTCAAATGTCTTAATTTTTCTGAAAAACTATTGGTGCTCAAACTTTTTCTTGTCAAGGACCCCCAAAATTATATGATTTTGGCCGCCGATCCCCATAAAAATATGTGGCACAGTGCTGCATTGCGAAAAGTAGCTAAAGGTTAGATTTTAACCATCTCTCTCTCTCTTTTTCTCTCTCTCTCTCTCTCTCCCTCACACAGGGTGAAGTTGAAAGAGGGGGTGACGTTTCTCGGGGCTCGGCCCAGCAACCCCACCCAGTGGATGGTAAGCCAGGATGTGAGGAGTGAGGGCCACAGAGTGGTCACGCTCCACTGCCGCAGAAAGGAGGCCAGCTACGATCAGAGGTCAGCAAAACCATTCTAATCCATTCGATTATCTCTCTATATTGTTATTTGAACACCAGCTATCAGCCACTATCAGTGTCTATGTAGTGTGTGTGCACGCTCTCTCCCTGCGTTGTAACTAAAACGGGTGATGATACACTGTAAATATTTCTTCCTCAATGAAATAACACTATTGGCTGGAAATTCTCTCTCTCTCTCTCTCTCTCTCTCTCTCTCTCTCTCTCTCTCTCTCTCTCTCTCTCTCTCTCTCTCTCTCTCTCTCTCTCTCTCTCTCTCTCTCTCTCTCTCTCTCTTCTCTCTCTCTCTCTCTCTCCTCTCTCTCTCTCTCTCATCTCTCTCTCTCTCTCTCTCTCTCTCTCTCTCTCTCTCTCTCTCTCTCTCTCTCTCTCTCTCTCTTCTCTCTCTCTCTCTCTCTCTCTCATATTTAGCATTATGCATATTCTCGAGCTGGCAACTCCTTAAAGTCATTTTGACCATCTTCTGTCTGAAGTCCCATCTTTAAACTAATCTGGCAGATACTGTTGTAGGGCATTGATTTACAGGAGGTGAAGTAAAAGGTTTGCCGTATTAAATTGAGGGCCTTTCTGTGTTTTAATGTTTTTTTTCTCCTCCTTGGATCACAAAGTAGTCTGAATAAATCAAACTTTCCAGTGACCATGTGTAATTTTACGGATATTAAAGCGGATTTGGGGTCAGAGAGCTCTGCTTATTTTGGTCCCTCAGCTATCATTCCACTTAATAGACTGGAATAGAAAAGAATATTCAACGTGAGAGACTATTAAGCTAAAGTAATTAGAATCTGTTGGTCCAGTGATTTTTTTAAAGTCATGCTGATGGATCATGTAAAGCTAACGGTGATTGCCACTACATCAAGGGGATTTTAAAATATGTCAGAGTGGTTGCTTTGGCTGTCACTGCTGAGATGGAACTTAACCCATTAAATCCGGGAACGCATCTCTGTCATTTTAGATTTCTTTGGCTATTCAGAAATAGTAGATTGTTGAAAGATCGTGAACATTTGTGCAAATCTTTGAATAATATATTTTTAAAGCAAACATTTGTAACTGTCAAATGTCTCAACAAATTAATGTCTTCATTTTTCTGAAAAACTATTGTTGCTATATCAGTGGTGCTCAAACTTTTTCTTGCTGCCGATCCCCATCAAAATATGTTGTTTCTAGGGACCCCCAGAAGCAAAGATTTGAGTTAAAAATGTTTGCTTTAAAAATATATATAATTCAAAGATTTGCACAACTTTTCCACGATTTTTCACAAAATAGCAGATCTACTAGCTCGTAGCGCGGCACTCGAGTGCCACGCTATGGGCATGTAGATCTGCTATTTTTGAATAGCCAAAGTATAAAAATACAGGTTTATAGCTAAAATCTAAAATGACACAGATGCGTCCACGGATTGAATGGGTTATGGATGTACAGTCACAGCTGTATGTTCTTGTTAATCTACTGTACTCAAATGGTGTCACCACAGCCCACATGTACTGTACAGTACTTTCATCTGACTCATTCATAACTGGATCACTACATAAGCTACAACTACGCAATTCACTGTCAACACTTTGTATTCAGGCTTTGGCTCTGACCCTCCATTAACTCTTTGAGTCTAAAATATTTCCTCTTTCATATAGTATATATAGACCATAATAACAACAACCAAGTGGCCTATAATCATAGTTGTTCAGGGATGCGATTTTCTATTGAATTGCATAACCACAGTTCCTGTGGCTACGGGTCATTATATTTTTGTATGCCATACAACTGCATGGGGCCCACTTGGTACACAGCAGGCACTCCTCGGAGACATGCAGTAGTCAGGAGCACAATCTGACTGTCAGTCATTTCTATGAAGTATGATTTTTAAGCCGTGACAGTGTGGCTGTTATTCTTTTCACCTTGTGAGTCTGTGTGCGTGTGGTGTTTACTTTATACTGTATGTCAGCAGGAAGATTTATCCTCACAACCGCGCAAGATGCAGTCACAAAACTTTACCGGCGTGTAGATCACAATGAAGGCCGAGTTTGAAGAAGGGTGTGGTCCGAGCAAGTGCACCATAAGTAGACGGTAAACAGATCTACTGGCTAGCCGATACCATTCATTTCCATCAGTATTGCGACAACATACTAATAACATGCTTCCAGTAGTACTTAGTAACCGTAATACTGATTAAAAAGGGGTATTCAACTATTTGACCAGTATCTCATCAGACCCCATGATGGGTATAAACAATGTGTTTATATTGATATGTTAAGTATAAATTAGTCTCGCGTAGCCAGACCCCACAGAAAATGAAAAACAGCGACCTCTGTTTTCTGATATTGTCTGTGGGGTCTGGCGGGAGGAAAATGGAAGACCAGTGCGCAGGGAAACTCCGGTTTCATGTCTGCCTTCAGCGCATCACTTCCGGTTGGTGCGACTACGTTTTCATTCCCACTAACAATATTTCTACACGGAACACTAACACCACTTCTCCCAGAGAACATGGATGGTTTTGGTTATAAGCCCACTTGTTTCTATGATGAAAGAGTAAGTTAAAATGTGAATATCTTTCCGTGGTTTTGTCCGCTCCGAGGACGCTATTGTTAAATTAGTTTCGGCTAGTTTCGAGGGGGGAAGGGTGGATGGACACGTGAATCCCGCCCACTACATTTGATTGGGTAAAGCGCGGCCCGCTTCCTGATCTGAAGGCACGCCCACTTGTAGCCAATGCGCACACGTTATGACGAACCCCTCCGACAGATTCCACCGCAGGGCAGAATCTGTTCTTGAGAGATTAAGTATTAATTAACATTATTAACTTACCTAGTGGCTGCTACAAGTGATAATGAAAATGTTTACAGACAATTAATCTCAGTGTTATTTTATTAAGGGGCCAAGCACTTCAGTGCCATGGTCCCTTCTTATTTCTCTACACTTTCTCCTTCTTCTTCTTCCTCTTCCTCCTCCTCCCGCCGTTTTTTCTCCAGTTCTGGCTTAACCATGCAGTGCAGCTATCGCCATGAAACTTCAACACACATATGCGTCTCCTCATGACGAACAACTTTCACGTTCTGACTTTTGACCTTTGACCTTTAGATCTCCGACCATTTTGAATGATATGAAGAACAGTTAAAACTCATCCTGGGTCCTGATTTTTGATCAATGTGCACGAAACTTTTTATGAACTTTATGACCTATACCGACAAAGATTCTGGTGAAATGTTTTTAAGTGAAATAATTAAGCTTTTATGAGCCAATGAATACTGCAGTTTTTGGCAGAAAATTCTTCTTCTGCCCCTAACACATAAATGCAGACTCATATTTTTATGAAACTTTGCAGTAATGTAGAGAGGGTCATTCCAACCAATCTTGCTCCAATTGGCCAAAGGGGGGCGCTATAGCAATTGTTTGAAAATGCAAACTTTAAACAGGCATAAGTCATGCCTCGTTTGGCCGGCAGCCATGAAACATGAGGCGGGGGCTTGTTCAAACTCTCGCACTGGACAAGGTGGCTTTGAAGGTAATGAAAGTTTCTGGGACAGCAGCCTCATACAATATGGTCCATGGTGGGGTTGGGTGGAGGTGGGTGAAGCACATTGTCACTTTTTTCACCCCGGGGCTGTTTGCATGCCTGTAGGTTAGGGTCAGCTGTTAATTGCATAGTCTTGTTTCTCTCAAGTTCAGTCTTCTATGTTTCTATGGCTTATTGTCCATATTTCTTATAGTTTTTTCATTCTCTTTTTTTTATTTTT
The DNA here is from genome assembly GCF_963454915.1 of Gymnoscopelus microlampas. Taxonomy (NCBI): domain Eukaryota; kingdom Metazoa; phylum Chordata; class Actinopteri; order Myctophiformes; family Myctophidae; genus Gymnoscopelus; species Gymnoscopelus microlampas. The sequence continues at coordinate 40,422,700 of NC_139941.1, forward strand.
CTCTCTGCATTCCTTGGCCCCTGTATCGCTGCTTGCAGCTATATTATTTAGTTTGTAATTATTCATTATTAAACTACTTAACTGATTATGCAGTTGATAACCAACTAATGTGACATACTTTAGTATTAGTTAATGCTCAGTTACAACTTGGTTTTTAGATTTTAGATTTGTGAACCACAATGTAAATGTTACCTCTAACACTTATATAATAATATTAAAGTACTCGTCAACAAGGGAGCGCGAGGGGACTGCCCAAATGCGACTCATCATTGTATTTAATTCTTGACCTTTTAAAACACTGCGTCTCCAGGGATACGTTGTTCTGTGTATATAATCCTGTCGGCACTGCGGAGCTGACAACACAAACAACATAAAAGGGATCGTTCAGCAGACAGAGCAGCGTGAGCGGCAACGCTTGGCAGCTGACTTACTCCTTCCCTCTGGAGCCATTCCTCCCCCTGATGTGAGCATTATTGTCCCCGTTCTGTCTCATAACTTTGCCCTCTCTCTCACATGTACAGTAGCCTATCTGAGGGCTGCAATATCAGTTTTTACTGACCTAAGTCAGTACCAGACAGTGGTGTAAAGTAACTAAGTACATTTACTCAAGTACAGTATGGTACTTTTACTTTACAGGAGTACTCTCAATTTTCAGTACTTTTACTTCTACTCAACTCCATCTCAGAAGCAAATATTGTATTTCTACTCCACTACAATTATTTGAAAACTTTACATACTGGTTACTTTGTAGATTTTTCTTATTATTACAAAACAAATACATTAACCACTTCAGCCCTTTAAGCCGATCTACAAGTTCACAATGAGTCGCGATGCAACGCCGACGCATTGTGTGCAACCTATCTGCCAGTCTTATCATCTAATATTGTGGCAGGTCTATTTAATTTGGCCACCGACTCTGTTTTCAGATGAGGAGCCAGAGCAAAAAAATCTTTGTAATTTTTTTATTCACGCAGACTGTGTCTGTATGCTGTCAGTCTTGGCACTAAGGCAGCTAAGGGTCATTATGTTTTTTGCGACGATGCGACGCATTGTGAGCTTGAGCTCTTTTCAAAAGATTTTTATACATTTGAAAACTTGAAATGGGACATTCTGCATAATGAGTACTTTTACTTTTGATACTCTAAGTACATGATGATGCGTGAATACTTTAATTTGAATTCCGGACTTTTACTCGTAACAGAGTATTTCTACGTTGCAGTATTGATACTTCTACTTAAGTAAACACATTGAGTACTTTTTCCACCACTGGTACCAGAGGCCAAAGCATTATGCTTGGTTCAAACACATAGGGATTAGATACCACATACTGTTTGTGCTCTTCTAATCCTTGCGTGTTTGGGCTGCTGAGGCAGTTACTTTCAAATATAAAATTGCCTTCACATTTAACATGGGCGTTGCTGACGCCCCAAGTAAGCACAGCATAACATGTTAAATAAATAAATAGATAAATGAATGAATAAATAATCATTTTCATCATCATTTTATTGGTATTAAATTTATATTTTAGCAGTTAAATAACAGTTCCGGCATGCTCTCTATCGGTGCAGGGTATTCCGTATATTTTGAAAAAGCTAATACAAGTATTAAAAAAAGTATGGTAGACACATTACACAGTACACAGGGGGTCCGCCAAATCTTTGTGTGTGATACCATTTGCATTTTTACATTAACCACTTGAACCCTAGCATCCCTTTTCTGAGGAAAACTTAAGCCAAAAATAACAGATCTACAAGCTCACAACGCCTAGATCGGCTATTTCTGGCAAAGAGGTGTTTGGTGTAGAGGGAAAAAAGAGCAGACCAAGTAAACAAAAAAAGTTGAATCTGAAACACAACTTTATACCAATATAGAGGGGGTCCCTGCTATATCTCTCTCTCAGCTAGGGGGTCCTTGGCCTGAAAACGTTGAATACCCCTGCAGTAGTGCATTAGTAATCAGTGTGCATAAAAAATACCTTAGAGGCAGTGTGGGCCTTTTTGAAAAAAAGTCGTAAAAGTCGACCTTGGCAGTGAATGAGTTAAATTGCTTTGCTATTACATTGCTTTGTTAATCATGACAGTAATAGTATGTAATGCGTTACTTACTGCACTGTATGCAATGCATCACCTAACTCTCAAAGTCACACCTCCCAGAGAAAGACAGGAGAAAGGCCCCCTCAGTCCACCTTATTTCCTCTTTCCCCTCTGTTCTATTGGCAGGACAAACTTGATTATCCATGTTATTACCTACTGTACTGTATGTGCTGACACCCATGACACACATTGTTATATTACAGATGTTGTTGGAATACATTTTATGCCCCCATATGTTCTAAAATAGCCCACGTAAGGTAAGTGAAATGCCCCCTGTCACTCACCTTTTAAAAAAATGAACACCCACGGCACAGTACAGCTGAGGTCAGTGCTTATTCGATGAAAAGGATTTATTGAACCTGTGCTAATGGCTTAATTATCAATGATTTTGCCATGAGCCTCATTTAATGAGAGAATGGCCCTAAACCTGCTGGTGCATTGTAGCCTTCTCTGGGCTCCACACTACAATCTACAACAGGGGTGATGCAACTTTGATGATGGAGAGGGCCACTATATTTCCACACTCACTTCAGAGGGCCACATTGCATACTATACTGTACAGAAACCTCTTATATCCGTATTTTAACTTTTTTTTGGTAAATTAATACCATTCTTCGCCATTCTATGTCACACAAAAATAGAAAAAAAATGCCGATCTACAAGCTCAAAACACATCACACTGTGACGCGTTTTGAACTTGTAGATCTGCTATTTTTGCTATTTTTTTATTGGAATCCTGAATAATTTTTTGCTATTTTTTTAATTGGAATCCTGAAAAGTCATTTTTATTTCATTTCAAATGCATTTAGTTATACTTATGTTAACTTCATGAACTTAAATATGAATACATTGGACATAAACAAGACAATAGCATTTTGATACTAGTCATTAAGCTACTAATATAGACAAAAAGCAAAGTAAAGTAATTAAAGCGGGTCATGTTTGCATGTTTGGAATTGTAACAGCTGAAATCAATAATATATCAGTATTCTTATTAACCTGCAGGCCGCATTAAGTGAAGGTGGGGGCCGCATGTGGCCCCCGGGCCGCCAGTTGCCCAACTACATTTATTCTCAAATTTGAAAAGTGTGATATAAGGATGACTCTAGATATTTTTTAATATGCTTGAAACCAGGAAACTTTAATCTCTCATCGACTCAATCGCTGACATTACTAAAATCTATCAACACTACCTCTCTCTAAATGTCTCAATGTGGAAAATCGTGCCCTTCCTTTGACAAATTGAGCTTTTATAGTGATTTCTCTGACACGCCGTGACAGCATGTCAAAGAAATCAGTCTAAGCCCCCTCCAGAAATGTGGAACTGTTAACGAAGCATAACGTTACACCTTGGTATCGGCTGGAGTGCACTCTGGTAGATTGGAAAGTTCACTCGGGCTGCCATTTTAAAAAGGGAGCCCATTTAAAACAACAGTGGGCCTGCTTCCCTCAGCATGTCATAACCCAGCCTTGAGTGGAGGTCTTAGTAAAAGTGGCATGTCTGGGTCTGGTGGTAGTTCATTAAGACTGTCTGCCGTCAGATGGATGTCCCCGGTGTGGCACCACTTCATTAATCCTCTCACCACACCGGGCCCTGCAGAGGGGACAGCCAATGGCTCAATTAGGACCAGTGGTGGAAAGTAACTAAGTACATTTCTGAGTACTTGAGTACAATGTTCAGGTACTTTTTTCCCCCTTTCTTTTACTTGAGTGTTTAACATTTTCAACGCTATAGTGATTCTACTCCACTACATCTGGGTCCGGGACCCCTAGGGGGTCCTCAGAGTTACTACAGGGGGGCCGCCAAATCTTTGTGTGGTATGATTTTTCTTTTTTACATTAAGCACTTGAACCCTAGCATCCCTATTCTGGGGAGAAAATTAGCCAAAAATAGCAGATCTACAAGCTCACAACGCCTCGCGCTGCGAGGCGTTGTGAGCTTGTAGATCTGCTATTTTTGGCACAGGGATATAGTTGTCGAGGGAAAATGGAACAGACCAAGTAAAAAAAAAAGTTTAATCTGAAACACAACTTTTATACAATATAGAGGGGGGTCCCTGCTTCATCTCTCTCTCAGCTAGGGGGTCCTTGGCCTGAAAACGTTGAAGACCCCTGCATTAACCAATTAAGCCCTATGTTATTTTTGTCTATTCGAAAATAGCCGACCTAGAAGCTCACAACCCGCCGCGATGTGACACGTTGTGTGCTTTACTCATACAGGACTTTTACTTATAGACATTGTTGTATTGCCACTTTTACTTAAGTAGAAAATCAGAATACTTTCTCCACCACTCATTAGAACCCCTCTCTAAACCAGTAATCAGTGCTGAGCACTTTTATCTCTCTCGCTCGTCTCATCACATGCACTTGTTCACGGTCAAACCCTGAGTGTTCATTTCACCCCAAGAGTGTACAAATGGAAACAAACAGACCCGTAAGAGCATGTTTTGTTACACTCTACTCTACACTTACTGTGTGTTACACTGTAGTGTAGACACACTTATACACAAATAGATGTACAGCCAGTTTGACATCTACTCAGACATGCATTTTTATAAATACATGCACGCACGCACGCACACACACACACACACACACACACACACACACACACACACACACACACACACACACACACACACACACACACACACACACACACACACACACACACACACACACACACACAGGTGGACTTATGAGAGTACACAGTTGGCGGGCGGGGGTGAGCATATGACATTCTTTTTATTTCCGACATTTCGATTTAAAAAGCCTCATCATCGTCCGGTTCTCAGATTGTCTGAATTTAATCTGCCGAAGCTTTGGGGGGAGGAGAGGGGGGGGGGGGGGGGGGTGGGGGGTCATAAATGGAAAGCGCATTCATGTCATGTTTAAATATCCATGACATTTCCACTAAAACTACTGTAGCTGCTTTGTGGATCTGCAGTCAGGGAGAAGTCAAAACCCTAAAGGTCCCCCCCCCCCCCCCATGATAATAAAAAGTTTTAATGCCGTATCAATCAAGTAGCAGTTTCTTTTAATATAATATATTTTTATTTCTTATATATCAACAAATGATTAGTCTGACTTACCACTTAACCCTGTATTATACTTCTTTGTGCAATGGTGGCTTACAAAAAAAAGTGAAACTTCTTTGAAGTCTGAAAACCTCAACGTTTCAGTACTGCATTAAGGTTGGCTGTGTACAGTATTACATTGAGAATGTTGTTTTTAAATTTAGGGTAGACTGTAGACAATCGCATTCTGGGAGGTTACACCAAAAACCAAGGTAACACCAAAAACATTCCTTGAATTGAATAGCTTGTTTTTTTGAATGATTTAAATGTGGCACTAATCGGGATGTAATTTTTTTCCTAAGCAGGATGTACTTTCTTTTTTGTGTAGGCGTAGGCGGCCTATGCACCATTGAGTCTGACACTGCACGCTCAAATGCTGTATAATCTTATATAAATCAGGGCAGAAATAATGGAATGGCCCCAATTACATTAAGAGCAAAGAGGAATGTTAACTGGACAATGTTAATGATAACTGAATCAGCACTGCTCCCCATGGCCTCCGTTTACTGTAAACAACACTCTCAAGGGAGCTTCATTATAAGAGTTTATTCCAACACGGAATTGTATCTTCTTTGCTCAGTTTCCCTGCTTGTTTCACCGATAGACGCATGATCAATGCTCCTACATGACAGCCCAGATAATATCATTTCTCAATACTGATGTCTTTTTGTCAAGACGGGAGCTCATGAATGTCTGTCCATTTATAAAATTGACAGTTATTACGGTGTATAATTTCAACATAATGGCAAAGAGATGGTATTTAATAGCATGGCTGTGACCGGGATTTTTTGTTATCAGGACCGAGGCAGGGATGTGGCGGGGTAGTCTTTCTGGGGCGGCTAGCTGATTACTGCAATCTGCCCAGATTACATCTGCCTAGGCATGCTGCTCCATTCTTCCATTGCCAAGGAAACAATATGGGGCAGTAATGTCCCAATGTGGCTCATTGTACCCATTCTCAGTCCACCGATCAGGCGGTAATAACACTCATCAGAGCAGAGATCAAGCGATGGCTGGAGGCTTAGTCATCAAGGTAACTTGTGTCAAAGTCAAAGAAACTATTCAAGGCACACTTTATTTTGAAAGGGCTTTATGCGTGACACATGGACCTATTGGGTTGTATAATAGTTGATATTCGGCCAAATCATAGTGAAGGCTTTCGTCAGAATTCATTTGTGGGCTGGGTTGCATCATGCGCCAGACAGATTGAGGTTTGTATGCGGCCGAGCGGGTTCATTTGTTTCAGGTTTATATAAATGTCATATGAGTGAATATCCTCGTGGAGGTTAATCCTGTAGGATTAGAAACTGTCTGCCGGCGTTAGGACGTGGCGTTACTACTTTTATTTTGGTTAGAACACATAGCAATGCATTAATCTTTAAGCTCTAAACGGTTACTTGATTAAAATATAGGTCACATACTGTAAACACATTTTTCCCCTGTCGCTAAACTTTCTTTTCACTCTATCATCAATTTCATGCTCCATTCCAAAGGAATGGTGAACATTTTGTCAGTCTGTTTTCAATTTCATGCTTTGTTTAAAGCATATTTAAAGGACATTTAGGCTTCAAACAACAAACTATTTCATGTATTGTACATTGCATTAGTTTTTCTGTATATATAACGTTGAACAAGTATCACTGTATATGCCATATCACATCACATTGCATTGCCGATTTCTTGCAAATCAAATGTTTTCTTAAGCATACTTTAGTGTGCTAATCTAATGTTAAATCGGCATGGACAAGATACAGTGACTAAGCAATCTAGCAAGTAATCAACTATTTCCCCCAAAATTTGAGTAATTTCATTATAGTGTCCTTTTTAGCGGTGCCAACCGCTCTACACTTGACTTTGTCCGTATGTCCGTCCGTCCGTATGAGCCTGACGGCAAAGAAGAAACACATACAAACACACGCACACACACACACACACACACACACACACACACACACACACACACACACATGGAGATTGCCTATGGCATCTCTCCTCTTATTGGCCACACGTGCCACTGCTTATCAAAGAGGGGTGCAGGGACCCCCAGCGTATGTTATGTCCGTGGAAGCACGGGATGAGCACATTATGTCCGTGGAAGCACGGGATGAGCACGGGATTTTAAACAGCTATAACTCCAGTTTGCAGCATGCCACCAAGGCCAAATTTGGTATGTGGACTTAGACCACCAATAGGGACCAGCATGAATTGCTGAAGCCCCACCCCCTCTGTCTTCCCATTGGCTGGCCTTCAAACAGCCATAACTCAAGTTCGCAGCATGCTACGGAGTTCAAATGTTGTACATGGCCTCAAACCACCAATAGGGACGAACTGTAATTACTTAAGCCCCGCCTCCTCTGTCTGCCCATTGGCTGGGCTTTAAACAGCCATCATTACAGTTTGCAGCATGCTACCAAGTCACAATTTGGTACGACGAACTGAAATGAGTTAAGCCCCGCCCCAAAGGCACCGCTTCCTTCACACAGGGTGTGATTTTTTATGATTATAGTCACATTTCATGTGTAATCGGATTACTGTAATCTTCTCCTTGCTAATGTGCACATTCGTATACAGGGTTTACCTGACAAAAAAATAATGCTGGGACAGGATCAGCCAAAACTCCTGCCTGTCTCAAGATCTTCCACCAATGGATGGAAACTGTTGTTTTGTCTTAAAGATTAAACAGCATGAAACAAAGGGGCACAAATAAAAACAGCATGTCTGATGTACTGTAAGCCTGCATGGATTTATTTCTCATGCACGCTGCTGCCTATAAACAGATGTATGCCTACGTTCCTTACCAGGAAGTTTTCTGAAAATACAAACACGATTTCCTTTAACCCATTAAGACCGGGAACGCATCTGTGTCCTGTTTAGATGCCTTTGGGCTACTCAAAAATATCAGATCTACACTTTCGTGGCACGGCACCGAGTGCCGCGCTACGAGCTGCTTGTTCTGCTATTTTTTGTAAAATCGTGAAAATTTGTGCAAATCTTTGAATATATATATTTTTTGAAGCGAACATTTTTAACTCAAATCTGTGCTTCAGGGGGTCCCTGGAACAACATATTTTGAGATGGGGGTCCGGGGCTAAATACATATCATTTTGGGGGGTCCTTTACATGAAAAAAGTTTGAGAACCACTGATTATAGCAACATACATGTTTTCAAAAAACAGTTAGGATTTAGAAGACATTTGTAGAATCCCCCAGAAGCAAAGATGCCGCACTATGAGCTTGTATATCTGCTATTTTTTGAATAGCCCAAAGAAATCTAAAAAATCACACCCTGTGTGAAGGTAGCGGCGCCTTGATACATTTTGTCATCGATATGTGTTTATAATGTGTTTATAGCCATGTGTCACGTGAAGCTTGACCAATCACTTTGTTGACGGGTCTGACCAATCAGAACGTTGACGGGTCTGACCAATCAGAACGTTGACGGTGAACACGGACAAAGTCAGGTATAGAGCAGGATCCACTCTATACCTAAAGGTATAGAGCGGCTAGCGCCGCTAAAAATGACACACAGATGCGTTCCCGGTCTAAAAGGGTTAAGCAGGTCCTGCAGCGAGAGCGAGATTGTTGTTTGGGAGACGGACTGACTGAGATGAGTAAGCGTTAGCTGCAGGTAGCACTCAGCTTGGGGGAAACAAAGGGGGCTGAGATGTAAACACGCATTTGTCTGGAGGCAGTGTGACAGACATAACATTGTCTCTCATCGCAGTTGCTGCTTTGTTGTATGCATTGAATGTGTCGTTGCGCATTGTCTTCTGAGCGTTCAAGTTCACACAGTTCCCTTTATGGTCCCTTATACCTGCTTCTGCTTAAACGTCAGTAGCGTATTGTTGCCGATGGAATATAAAAGAGTATTATGAATAATACCCCCTACACACACACACACACACACACACACACACACACACACACACACACACACACACACACACACACACACACACACACACACACACACACACCACTATACTTTTACTTAAAGCTCCCATGCAGGACTTTGTATTCTTAAATTATGGTGGGGGAAAAAAAGTTGGCCTTCATTTGATTCCAATTAACCCCAATTCAGCTTGGCCTTGGAGATGATTGGCTTTTTGTACTGTAGCCTATTTAATTTAAAGAGATGTCTGGTCTGGCTCTCTAACATTGTCTCATTTCTCTAACCTGGCTACGGTGGGACATTTAAATGTTTAAATGAACCCATTAAGAAAGGGCCTGGGAGGCTCTGAGAGAAGGTGTTGTAACACAACACTGTTAGGGAAAATACAAGTTGGGCAATTGTGCAGAGAGGAAAAGTCATTTTCTCCTGCTGAGAGTTGGGACAAGGAAGCACTCAGCACATGGGACACAAAGCGGGCGGCTTTCTCCACAGTCAAAGGCTTGCAGAATCAATCAGCTTGAAGGGAAACAGAGAAAGAATAGAGAAACGGGTAGGGAGTGATTTTCAATGAAAAGGAGCAGAGGGGAGTCACAGCTTGGAGTCTATTATACAGTACAGTGACAAGCCAGGTTTGGGAATGCTCTAGTTCTAATGCCAACCAGTTAAATGCATTGAAAACTGAGGTGCTAGCCTGTGCCTATACTGATAGCCTAGTAGGCCGATACCTCACAGCTTTGGATCCACACGTACCCCTCTTGGTCTGGGTTTGAATCCTATCAGAACTGTCTCTGCTTTCCCTCTAATTCTCCTGTGGGTGCGTTTGTAAAAATGCTATGAGAATCTGGATTCTGCTCTGATATTTTAGAGCGCTCTGGTGTTGATGTCATAATAGAGTGCTCTAATATCAGTTAATTTAATGGTCAGAGTAGATACTCGTTAACTAACTTCGTCTTTTAATAATAATAATTATAATCATCATCATCATCATTTATAGGTATAGGAACAATCAGGCGCTCCCTTCCTGTGCAACCTAGCAACTGTGAAGCAGTTGTGGAAGACGTACTCTGATTTATTTTACTTAAGTAAAAGTAGCAATACCACAGTATAAAAATACAGTTTAACTTGAGTAAAATACCAAAGTAAAAGTACTCAAAATGTTAAAAATGTGTACGTTTAAAAGAATAGCTGATCTACAAGCTCAAAATGCATTGTGACACAGTGTGCACATTCCTAGTAACTAAAGCTGTCAAATGATTGTAGTGGAGTAAAAAGTTAAATATTTGCCTTTGAGATGTAGTGGAGTAGAAGTATAATGTATTGAAAAATGGAAATACTGAACTAAATTAAAAGTACTTCAAAATTGTACGTAAGTACAGTACTTGAGTGAATGTACTTACTTGGCTTTTGTGAGCACCCTGAACAGTTTTTAAGTTGTTTGATTCAATATCTACTATTTAAATATTTGATATTCATTTTTATCAGACACCTTCCTATACAAACTCCATTTTAATCATGATAGATTCATCGAAAACACCCGTCCTTGGTTCTGGTGACTGATATTGGCCTTTTAATACGTGAGGGGGCCGTGTTTTTTACATAACTTTTTTCATTTATTTGGGAGGGCAGTATGAGTCACCACCAGATCCAAAGAAGGGTGTTTTTGATGAATCTATCATGGTTAAAATGGAGTTTGTAGTTACAATGGATTTGTATACAGTAGGAAGGGAGAGTTTCTGATAAAATGAATATCAAATATCTAAATACTGAATCAAGCAACTCAACAACTGTTCTCACAAAAGCCTAAGTAGATGTTAAAATTACCTCAAACATGTTTGAAAGTGAAATATCCCTTTAAGCAGTTATTTACCTATCCTGACATGTAATCAGGCAGTGTGGGGCTCAATGGGCCCCAGGAATGTACAGATATTGTCAGTCTGAGCTATGTTTATCTGGGCCCCCTCGACACAGCAGTCCCTACTTCACATGTCACCTTCTATTTCCAAGAGAACCACAAAAACTATTGCACGCACCCCCCCCCCCCCCCCCCACACTAGCAATTACTCATTGTTTTAATGTTATTGGAGTGACACAGATTAGCCTCTGGAGAAATGTAACCTTTAAAGTAGTCAGTTGATCCTCGTGGTCACACAGCTGAAAAAGGTATTGCATAATTGTACAATGTCTATAGGCTATGCTGCATATTTGGAACATATTTACGGTATACAGTAGGACCACATTAAAGACACAGTCCCGAAAAGCAACCGGAAACAAATGCTATTTGCTGGAAGGGCAGCAAGGACGGGTCTTGACTCAGTAGAACCTGTTGAAGCCCTAGAAGCATACCCTCATTTATCATAAATGTTTTAATTAATGGGACCATCATTTACAAAGACGCCTATCATGGTAATGGAAAGAAGATAAACTAACGACTGAAAGCATAAAGTATTAATGTCAATGATTACTAAGGTAATAAAATCAAGTGTAAAGTCCGTTCAAATCTCCATTGTAATCAATGGCGTGGTAATCCTTCTGCAGCCAGCAGGAGGGGAAATAGCGCCCCCTTTTCCACTAAAAGAAAGTTGTTTCTAGAACCAGTGCCGTTCTAGAGTCTTGGAACCTTGGTGCTTTCTAGCAAACCGGCCGCGAACCGGCTTGCGGTTTCCACCAGATTTAACCGGAGCCGTTGTACTCTGGTTCAGTTGGTGGCGCTAATATACCTAAACACCAAACATTGAAAAGAAGAAGGTTACGTGATACACTGAGGGCGTTGCACAACACAAACGGAAGTAAACAGTATCCACAAGGTTTTCCTGCGTGAACGTGACAGCTCCCTGTTTACACATCTGGATCCCCTTTTTACGTACATTTAAGTCTTCGTTTTGGTTGGATCGTCGAATTTTTGCTTTGGCAATTTAAACGTATGTTTTTTCATGCTTATAAAGCTATTTGGGTTTAATTAAGATGGCGGGTCGTTTAGATTACCTGCGAGCGTTCGTGTTTTGGCATTGTTTATGTTTACATAACGCATCAGTATCTTCCAGGGGCGTCAATTGGGTATGGCAGGCTATTGCAGCTGCCATACCCTGGCTCCAGGGAAGAAAAAAAAAAGAAGTACTTTTTTGATAATAAATCGGGAAAATCAGGCAAAAATAAGAATTAAATAACATAACCCTAACCTAACCCGAATCCTAACCCTAAAACCGAAATAAAGTAACCAAAAACTGGAAAAAAACGAACCCAACCCGCCCAGAACCGCACAAAACTGGTATCTTCCGTCTTCCAACCTACTGATTATTGACACGTTCACAAGATGAACCACCGATTTTGTGGTCCCCGTTCCGAACGAACTTTTAGGGGTTTCAAAACCAACTTATTTTGAGTCGAAACACTCGGAACTAGTTAAAAAATAGGCGGGAAGAAAGAACTGAACTGGTTGGAAACCCCGGTGGAAAAGGAGCCAGCGACACTTGGTAGGCCATTAATGAGAACTGCAGGGAAAACGGCACTTCCTATTGGCCTTCATTTTCAAGGCGGCATGCTTGCCACCTGAGTCGGGCCCGCTCAAGGACCCTGCCTGTCCTTGAGGGCCTACAGGGACCACTGCAATAACTAACTTTTCTGAACTTCCAATGTCGCCTCCGTTTCTCTAAAGCCACAGCCAGTAAGCAGTGTTGGTTTGCTTTGTTGAATATGTAAATATATGCCATTAAACTTCTCTTACTTTAATTAGTCTTCAGATTTTATGAGTGACTGCTTCCAATTATGGATCAATGTCTCATTTCTGCATATGGGCCCCTGGGTGTGTGGAAGCGGTTTCTCCTCTGCCAAGTAGACTGCTCGCACCACACTGATCAATGAGGAATTGCGCTGCTGTGCTGCTCATGCACAGTATGTTTATATGATGTGATGTGTGTGTGTTATAGCACGCACGCACGCACGCACGCACACACACACACACACACACACACACACACACAGGTTTTTCCACATATATACAATTATATATGTGGAAAAACCTGTGTGTGTGTGTGAGTCGTGTGTAATTGCTCCACCAGTAATTTAGCTCAGAGCTCATTAACGGGCACATGAGAGGGAGGCTAAATTCTGCTTAATACTTAAATGCACTCCTGGCTTGCAGAGAGAGAGAGAGAGAGCTATATGCAGCTGTGTGTGTTGGAGAGGAGGTGCTGACGTGGTGCTCACTACGCTGCAAAGTGCCACTCAAATGTGTTGAATATTACCATTTGTACTCATAGCTGTAGCTCATACTGCTGGTGATTGGTGCTTGGGCTTTTTGTGAATGCAGAATCGTGATGTGTACTGATCCCATTAAAGGAGGGACTCTGGTGCAACTCTGTCAAAAAGTGCATCCATTAGGCAGTTTATGATCATTAATCTTAAACTTGTTTTTTTGTCACTGTGTGTGCATAATGCATGCAGTAGTATACAATATATGAAGACTCAAATTAGATATATAGTTTGTGGCAGTGCTTTGGAGACGAGTCACTGTGTTTTGCTGGAACTGTGTTTTGCTGGATTGGTAAACTGTTGGTAAAATTATTCTGATTCCTGATGTATGTAAAGTCACATCATATTGCATCCAAACGTTTATAATCATTTGTTGTGTTGCCTTCAGTTGGGCAGAAATAAACTCTCCAAGCAATCCCCAATATTTTTTCAAGTGCCTGTTCTGTTTTTAATTTGATTTAGGCCTTTTCATAATGAATTGGCATCACTGCAGTGAACTCCTCATTTCAAATGAATTTCAAATGGATACAAAATGGCTGTTTTGGTGGCAGATCATTCACTGACTTGGCTCTGTGGATGCATGAGGAATGGTCAATTATAGTAATGTTTAGCAAGTTAAACGGCACATTTTTGACAGCCATGAATTTGAAATGAAATGTAAGAACTAATGGGCCAAAGTTTGCTTGCATGGCACATCAACTCTCAATTAGTGAAAATAGAAATCTTGGACACACTGTAGCTGGAGAGCAGTTGTTGTTCAGCAGTCTGCCTGGTCCTGCATGGTACTGTAGCTCACAGACAATACAACTCAAAAGCATACCTACTTAAAGGAAAACCTTAAGGAACCCATTTTCAACTATGTATCTTCACATAATTGGTCCTCACTAATGTACATTAGTATCTCAGAGGTAGGTTGTAGACAGTTCAGAAACTTGCCTACAAGGAGATCGTTGGTAGGGATTCTAAGCGAATGGAAACAGCCTTCCAGGAAAGTTAACAGACTGAAAACAAAAAAATGCAATTGCCAAAAAACGTCTGAAAACACATTTGCTGCTTGCACCTATCATCTACGCTAATCAGACATTGCTCCAAAATAGAGACATTTGGAAACACTGCTGACCCTGTTTTGTTATAGCATGACAGCAAATGACAGCATTGCTTTGTACAGTAGTCTAGAGGGGCGGAACGGAGACCTTTGAAAAAAGACACAGACACCCACGTTCGCTTCCTCATTGGTTTTGACTACCAGTAGTTAATTCAACGTGGATAATAAATTACAGGCTTTGCTGACCTCATTGTCTATGCTAGCAGCTGTGATGCAGTTAAATTAAAGCAACTAGAAACAAGTGCCCTTCGGGCGTTTTGGTCCCTTTGGTCCCTTTCTACCTTAAATGGCCCCCGTCCCCTGCTGAACCTGTGCCCCCTCCCACTGCCGGCCCTCCTCCCAGCTGTCCCCATCATCACCTTCGAGTGTAATCTGGGTTTTGGGTGGGTGGCGCCTCATGGCTGTTGCGGTGGAAGCACAGAGAAGCGTGTATAGCTGCAAGTCTGCCTCCTGGTACCAAGTGTAGATGGCCATGGTTTGCAGTGGTGGAAAGTACATTTACTTAAGTACTGTACTTAAGTAAAATGTTGAGGTCTTTGTACTTTACTTGAGTATTTCCAATTTCCAATACTTTTACTTCTACTCCACTACATCTCAGAGGCAAATATTGTACTTTTCCACTACAATTATTTGAAAACTTTATTTACCAGTTACTTTTCAGATATAAATTATGATATTATGAAACATACATTAACCACTTTAGCCCTATGTTATACATCGGCTATTTGAAAATCGCCGATCTACAAGCTGCGACGCGTTGTGAGCTTGTAGATCTGCTATTTTCAAATATTTGAGTACTTTTACTTTTGGTACTTCATGTACATTTTGATGCCAATACTTTTGTACTTTTACTCAAGTCAATTTTGAATTCTGGACTTTTACTTGTAACAGAGTATTTCTATATTGCAGTATTGGTACTTTTACTTAAGTAAAGCATTTGAATACTTTTTCCACCACTGATGGTTTGTCAATAAACTTTTCCATGTAGAAATGAACCCCACACCATGTATGCCATCTGTTTCTCCTAATCAGAGCAGGTTTCCCCTCAGCATTTACAAAGCCCATGTTTTTTATAACATTATCATATACCGTATTTATAACATTAATTATAAATGTTATTTATAACATGTATAAAGGCCACGTTATTATGTGGAAACCACCTCGACAACCAGTGGTTAAATTATGACGTGTATGTCTTCATTAATTGTGTTTGGCAGGGGACCAGAGAAAATGACGGAGTCCAACATTGTTTTTTGCATATGTACACACCGAGTCAACATTAATCTTAGTGACCTCCGAATTGCGCAAATGAGAGTCACTATCGCTGACAGCCCTACATAATGTGCATGTCGCTGAGTGCATGCGCACATACACACACACACGGAACTCGTTGAAATAATTACCTGTTTCTGTAGCGCGCGTATCTCAGAAAATGAGAGTATGCTGAAGGAATACTTATGCCTTAATTAACAACAGTGTTTGGAGGTAATGTCCAAATTCTGTCTTGTTTGCTATTTTTGTGTCCTGCACGCGTGCATCAGAGAAAAGCTCCTATACACACACCTGACAATGTATGTACTGTAATGCAAATAAAGTATATCATTTTGTATGTACATTCCTGTTTACTCCTATACCTGAAATCTGGTAGACCAGTGGTTTTCAACCCTTTTCATATCAAGGTCCATTATTTATTCGGCATTTGAGCCACGGACCACCAATTGATGAGATTTAGCCCCTCAGACCCAAAACGTAGAATATTTTGTAATCGTTGGATACGATTTTGTCTACAATTCCATGCTGTATTGATGTTGGTACCATATAGGAGAGATAACAGGCAAACGTTGATCAAAATAACAATTCTTTAATTAATTAATGCAGATGTTTAACAATAACCTAACTCTTGAGAGCGTAAAATTAAACTAAATGGACCCATACGGGTCCATTTGGTTTCATTTTACGCTTTCCAACTCTCCATCATTTAGCTGGGAACCACCTGGAATCCCCTCAAGGACCACTGGTTGAGAACCACTGCTTTGTTTAGACAGTTATTTATTATTTATTATGTTGAATTAACCACAGGTTGTCAAAACCAATGAGGAAGCGAACGTGGGTGTCTGTCAATGGTCTCCGTTCCGCCCTACAAAGACTACAAAGCAATGCTGTCATTTTCACAGTCAGAATCATGTTTTGTGTGTGTCGTGACAAAATACTATGCTCAAGCACTGGATGTTGTTGTCAAATGGCTGTCAAATATCAAATGTGAAATAGCATAGGCCAACATTTTCATGTCACGGATCCCAAAATTAATATGTATTTGGCCGCGTACCCCCATCTGAAAATATTTAGTGCCAGCCAGGGACCACGCATATAAGATGTGTGTTGTTGGAAATGTTTCAAAGATATAGAAAAAATTACTTTTAGAAAATAGCAGATCTACAAGCTCACAACACATTGCACCGCAAAGTGTTTTCAAATAGCCAATACAGTAGGTTGTAAAGTTGTTAAACTGCTTTTGATGCTATATTAGCACATTTTGCTGGGGACCCCGTGGAACCCCCCTCAAGGACTCCTGGGGGTCCCAGGACCCCACTTTGAGAACCACTGGCATAGGCATGCGCCAGTGTATGTGGGAGGTCAAGTGAAGGTTCTCAGGCTTGGTGTATTAACGGAGAATACTTCTGATACAGTATGTGCTAAAACTAGACACAGATGGTTTTAAAACACTCAGTTTTTCAATGATTCCCTATTTTTTAGGATGAATGGGAGAAACTGTCAAGGTTCTGGGTGACTATTAGACTCCAGTCTGAATGCAGAAGTACAGAAATGACTACGTGACTGTGACCTCTGCTAATAAGAAAAAAGAAAGCATCCTTCAGCATTAGACAGTATTTGGTGTGAACATGGGTTTGATTAGCAGATCTGCCAGCTCAAAAGTGTCGCATCGTGACGCATTTTGAGCTTGTAGATCAGTTTTTTGCTACTTTTGTGACACCATTAGTTTTTACAAAAGA
This sequence comes from Gymnoscopelus microlampas, assembly GCF_963454915.1. NCBI lineage: Eukaryota > Metazoa > Chordata > Actinopteri > Myctophiformes > Myctophidae > Gymnoscopelus > Gymnoscopelus microlampas. The sequence goes on from NC_139941.1 coordinate 40,440,126, forward strand.
AAAAAAAAGTAAAACGCAAACATTTAAAATATGAAGATACAAGGTTTCCGCCCGATGACCCGTGCAATGTTGACTGTGCTTTTAAAAGGTCTTGTGTGAATCCAGACACACACAGTCCATGCCCTCCATCCCGTCCTCTACATTATTTTTTACAAGACGCTGGTGCAGCTCTCTGTCTGCAAATTACACACATGGCTGCGTTATCCTTGTTTGCCAATGACCTAATTGGGGAAAAACATGCTGGAAAACTTTCTGAAGTGCAACCATGTTCCTATCGTTTCCTTTTACCAGGGATTCTCAACCTGTGGGCCATGAGGATATTGCAAGTGGGCCCCCAAATACTTGGCAAAAAAACGAAGATTTCAATGATAAAATAACATTATAAAATAACATACTAACGTTAGTTCCACTGATCCAAGCCAGAACCCAGTCGATTGCTTGATCATTAAAAAAATGTACATGCTCTGAATATGCACGCGGTCCACCCATCTGACCACTTAACACGGAAGCCAAGTGGTCAGATGATCCAGAAAAGGTTGAGGACCACTGTCCATTCGCATGCCTATATATCTCAGGGAACCAGAACTTATGAGGAAGTTGAACTATATCATCGCCCCATCACACGCCCCCTCCCCCCTCCCCCTCGCAGTCCACAGGGGGCTAAAGACGAGGTTGTGATAGAGTGCCATTGATCTGACACCCCGGGCCCCCTCCGGTCAATGGTCCTTGTGTGCTCCCCAGGTCCCGTTGCCATGCCAACTGTGGCGGAGCTGGAAGGAGCCATTTGTGTTGTTGATCTTTGAGCAGGACAGTCTCTCCCAGTGTCACTGCTGCAGGTGCACGGAACGCTCTGGCCGTCACACCATATTACTCATAGATCACCGGGAGGGCTGGGCCGAAGGGGCTGGAGGAAGGGGCCGATCTTATCTGCACAAACGTCAACAGCAGTTGGGAGCGATGCCCCAGGTCTCAGTGTCTGCTGCCCCCTAGTGTATGGATAAGTTATATAATTCTAAAGTACCGCTTCTGGTCATTCCCCGGTGGGCCATCCTCCTCTTTGGAGTTGAGATGCTTTTGATATGAAGAAGATGGAGTGTTGCAATTGGGGAAATGGCCAATTTTCTATATTGCAGTATATTAGCTGAATAGATCTCACATTGAATGTGACAGATAGTGGGTCTTATAGGGGAAGCGGTACTGTATCAGATGAGGTCTGAGGTCACGATTGATGATGGCCTACGGTATCATTAATATGGATCCATTACACCATCGAGTCCACTTCGGCTGATGGACTCTAAAGGCACTGCGTGCTTGAAAAGCATTTAGTTCAAATTAAATAATTCTTGGCAAGGATCACTTCATTGATTCAAAGATGAGATTTTGTCGTCTGGGAATTTAAATGTTTTTCTTTTTAGACGTATTAATTTGTTTAGCTTACTGTTGGCCGAAATGCAGACTGTATCCATTACCTAACGTGGCAATGTACAGTAAAGGCTGTGTGACCAAAAATAATGATGGCATAATCCCATCGTGACAGGCTTTCAAATTGTTCCCCCCTCTCTCTTTACATTCTCTAGTACTGTATCTCATACAGAATGAACGTTTAGCTAACCTAATCATATACAATAGCGTCTCTCTCTACTGTCTTGCTGTAGCACGTTAAATGATAACATTTATCTGTCGTATTCCAACTCCTCTAGCTCATGGTAGTCTAATGCTTTGCAAAGTATACATTGGCTCTCTCCAAATTTCATTTTCATGAATACAGATGAATCCTGAAAACAGTAGGGCTGTATTTTACTTTAACCAAGGATGGAGAGTGAACAATTTCAAATGGCAGCTGACTGAGTAATGAGTCAGTGGATTTGTGCTCCCTCACAAGGCTAATTGTATGGCTATATTTAAAGAGTCAGCCAGACAATTACATTTCTCTCTTCTTGTGGATTTAGTCTTGTGTGTCTGTCTGTGTGCATGGCTTGGGCAGAGAGAGAAATGTTCCAGTGAGAAAACAACGAGTGCGTGGGAGCTAACAGTATTTTAGCTGATGAATGCTGCAGAATCCTGTTAGGCTAATAGGAAATTTGATCACCTTCTTGGGTTTCATACGCGCTCGCTAGAAGCCTTTAGTTTGTGCCCACAGTTCATTATAATCGTATAATTAATAGCACTCAGCCCTTTCTCTATGTGTCGTACTGGAAAAGGGTGAAGAATAAATGATTCATTTAAAAAGAATCTGATGCATATTAAAAGTGGGTTTTACTGTAAGTAATTTTGAATCTAATTGGGAAATCTTTTGTGTCCTACGGGAATAAGATGAATGTTAATTAGGTGTGTGACCACCCTACTTGTTCAGTTGAAAGTGCACTTGTAATTCACTCTGAAAAACACCTGTTGCTTTTTTAACCATAGCCAATAGCCATCGTGTGATAACTAGGCAACTAGGCCATTTCACACATGTATAAAACAACAATTGATTCCAATGGTTTCATTGTCTGCTTTGATTCGACTTCAGTTCACAGTATGTGCTGTACCAGTGAATCACTGATTCATTATTTAGAGCAATATCGTGTGAGACATTATACTTCCATGTTGAAGCAGACAAAGCAAGCTGGAATTCAATACAGTACTTCAGGTGTAATTACAAAATAATCATCAAAATTAATATTGCCACATAATACTGTTCGGTAAGTGGCCTACTTTACCTGCAAGGACAAGCTCCTTCTTATGTCCTTGGTGTAATGCCTGAATGATTTTGGTCTTTCTTGTATCCTAGTTTAATGACTGTGTTCATAAAGTGTGGCTGGCTATGCTCAGTAAAGCAGCCAATGCCCTTACAGTTCTGTTTGTGTTTCGGAACAGTTTCTACATCTCAAGACATTAAATGAGCTCAACGATTAATGCACGACATTTAATGAAAAATACGTTCTGCTGGGATCTTTGGATTTGTCATATGCACCCTTTACAACAGGCTGCTTCGTTTGACATGACAATTTAGTATTTCCTCTATTTTTATTCAACTCTGTCACTGTGCTCAAAATGAATGTTAGCTGACACGACATAAATCAAAGGTATTAGTTTAGTATCTGGAAGGAAATGATAGCAGCTTGAGGGATGCTGTGGCCTGCTTGACTGCATCACATCAGCAGCCTGTTATTGCAGCGTTCATGTTAGAAACGTCAGCAGTGAAACACAAGATTCTTTTCCCACACAATACTGGAGCGTTTACACTCGCGCGCACGCACGCACGCACGCACACACGCACATGCATGCATACAGACAATCCAATCTAACACTGCTCAAAGTCAGCTCGGGTTAAGGCTGTCAAATGAAATGTGTTTGATTAGTGTTGATAGTCTTCAACAGTGTCACAATGACAAGTTAATGTCAGGTGCTCACATCAAGAGCCTCTGTGCTGAAGGGTCTTCATGACCTTAGAGATAATGGAAGCGCACACATACGATTACAGGCTTTCATTGCTGTCAGGTTACAAAGCCCATGTCACTTCAATATATACTTATTTTGTTTTCAGACCCCTCTTGACATTCTTAATTATCCCATTGAGACCAGGAATGCATCTGTGTCATTTTAGATTTCTTTGGCTATTCAAAAATAGCAGATATACAAGCTCATAGTGAGTGAGAATGAGTTTGTAGATCTGCTATTTTTGAAAAATCATGAAAAAATATTTTTTATATTTTTTTCAAAAAACTGTTTTTACTGGATTTAGAAAAAAAATCGGCCGCAGGCCTTAATGGGTTATACTGAAATAGTCACTTGTGCATTGATCAGATTTGCAACCAATGTTACCATTAACAACAGGTAAAAGTAGTATACTTGGCTGTCAGTGGGGTGGAAACAACATGTTTTTTAAAGAAAAGATATCCTGATTAACAAAACATACGTTTTAGAAATACTGGGGTTTTGCCGGCTAGCAAGGCCGTGATGATCATTACCACATGGCGCTTAATCAACACAAGTCATTTGCAGCATGCAGAATAGACTATTGTGTCTACGCTCTCATCTGCCGCAATGGTTTATGTACTCCTGAAATGAATTCATCTAATTGTTAAACTTTTCTGTTACAGCCATTGTTGTTGGCAGCTATTGAGGATATTGCTTAAAAAAACACATTAAGCTAGTCTTCTCTTCCTGTCCGTAGACTGTGGCTTCAATCTTCTGCTCTACACCAGTCTGCATTTTAACCCATTAAGACCTGAAGCCGATTCTACAAATGTCTTCTAAATCCCAACAGATTTCTGAAAAACGTATGTTTCTATATCAGTGGTGCTCAATCTTTTTCATGTCAAGGACCCCCAAAACGATATGAATTTGGCCGCGGACCCCCATCTCAAAACATTTTGTTCCAGGGACCCCCAGAAGCAAAGATTTGAGTTAAAAAATGTTCGCTTTAAAATAATATATATTCAAAGATTTGCACACATTTTCACGATTTTTCAAAAATACCAGATCTACAAGCTCGAGCTTGTATATCTGCTATTTTTGAATAGCCAAAGTGTAAAATAATGCTTTTTAGCTCAAATCTAAAATTGACACAGATGCGTCCCAGGTCTTATGGGTTAAGAAGCTCAGACTTTGTCCCCTGTGGCCACTACATAACATAGTGTATATCTCCCCGCATAAGCGTGAGGCTCAAAAGCCACAGAGCCAGCTACACACATCACTGACATTTATCACTATTATTCTCATTCCTGTCTGCCTTTTATTTGACAGTGTTTCAGGGGGAGTTTATGCCTTTTTCTCCTGCTGTCGCTATCTCTCTGTCTCTTTCTTTTCTGGACAGGCTGAATTGAAAAAGTCCATTGGGTATTGGCCTCTGAGGAGGCATTGCTTTGCGCACCACCCTCCCCCCACCCCACCACTGCAACCCCCAACCACCCGCAAACCCCAACTCCCCTCCCGAGATACGAGACACTCTCTCATCTTGGAATGGATATTCCTCTGTAGGATAATAGAAATACTAATGGCTTTACCATACATTATTTTGGGCTACAGTTTCCTCTGTTTTACTAGCACAAGTTTGGGTGTTTCCTCAAAACTGTGGTCGTCTACCTACCTGTTAATGCACTCAAATGGCCTGCTCATATGATGAGGTATCCATGGCAATGTCGTCTCTCAAGCAAAACAAGTCTACCATAATCTTCGAATGCTACAGGGTCTGCACCCCCGTATCGCAAAATTATGACAGGAAAGCTGTCATCTGTTTGTTTGTCAATTCCATTCACTATTTTCAAATATATTTTAGAATTTCCATTTGTGCCAAGCAGCAAGCTACATGGGCTTTGACTAACAGAAGTTGGGGGAGGCGAGACATTTACATTTTCCATTTCCAGAGCTTCTGATGTACAGACTGTTAGGCGGACGCATTTGAAAACTGTGTGAGACGAATGACCTTTATTGTAGTTTGTAAAGCATCAATTATTTTCTTTGCTGTCTTGCTTTTCTTTACTTTTAGTCTTAAAAAAGTAAATTGATGCTGCTTTATTTTATGTTTACTGACAAAAGATTTTGTTACTTACAATGACAACATCAAAACACTCTCACACACACACACACACACACACACACACACACACACACACACACACACACACACACACACACACACACACACACACACACACACACACACACACACACACACACACACACACACACACACACACACACACACACACATTCCCTCCCTCCACCCCCCTCCCACATCCCCTTAACAAATACTCTCATTTCCAAAAAGCCATACCAACGTAACCATAACAAAAAACACTACATTAAGACAGTATCATGCTGCTTTATTTTTGATAGTATCGTATAATCGTATAATGCTGACTTCAGGTATGGGGCGTTTTGGTCGTTTGTCTTGACTTAAGTGCAGTTGGTCCATACTAATCCATTCCAAGTCAAAGAACAGATGCTGGTCTTTCATGCTAGCCGGTAGATTAGGTTTCATGCTCTCACCATTGGGGTCTCTCCCGTCTCCACCATGCGGGGCCTAACAAGAGGCTCTCACCTCTGGGGCGCTTACATGTCAAGAGTGGCCCGGGCTAATACACTTCTGACGGGCTCCCCTCGGCCTGTGAAATGAAATTCCCTCACAGCTTAGTGAAATTTCACATGGGTTTTCGCTGGCTATTACTTCTGCAGCCAAGGCTTCTTCTGTTTCCTCCTCTGCCAGTTGTCCTCGGACTAAAAGGCGTTTGCGACTGGAATTGATTCAATCCCTTTGATGTATTATCATCGTCACACAGCTAACGAAAATGCAGCTACTTGAGAAGAGCAGTGCAGAAAGAAGGAAAAAAAACACACAGGGCACTGAGGGTCTCTTTTTGATTCGATGGTGGTATATTTAGAAGCTTTAACCCATTAAGACCAGGAACGCATATGTGTCACTTTTTTGATTTGAGCTAAAAAAGCATTATTTTACACATGGCTATTCAAAAATAGCAGATATACAAGCTCATAGCGCGGCACCGAGTGCCGCGCTACGAGCTTGTAGATCTGCTATTTTTGAGAAATTGTCAAAATTTGTGAAAAACTTTGAATAAATATTTTTTAAAGCAAACATTAGTAACTCAAATCTTTGCTCCTGGGGGTCCCTGGAACTAAATATTTTGATATGGGGGTCCGTGGCTTAATACATATACATTTTGGGGTCCTTGATATGAAAAAATGTGATAACCACTGACATAGTAACATACATTTTTTCATAAAACAGTTAGGATTTAGAAGACATTTTGTAGAATCGGAACCTCAGGTCTTAATGGGTTAATGTGCAACCAGATCTATCTATCTACCGTATCTATCTGAACTGCCGTATAGATATGCATGCATGTGAAGTGTTGTTTTGATCTCTTTTTGTCTTTCAAAGCCTTAGGCAGAGGTGTCTGTATACATAACAAACAAATATATAAATAAATCCATTAGTGGACTTAACTGTGTTGAGCTTTGCCTGTAGCCCTTTGCCACTGGAAGTTGTGAAAGAGTAGCCTATTAATATTTAGGGTTGATCTTTGGACCACAGCAAAACGGAATGCACCAAGCGTCCTTGTTTATTTATATATGGGAGTGTTTGAAGAATCTCTTACAAAATCTGTAACCCAGTGGAGAAAAATAGCATAATGATCTTTAAATCACACACAAAGCTGTGTGGAGGATATTCTCTTTTTTATTCGTAGGAAGTGAGGAGGAACCTTTGAAATGTTTTAAATAACTGCACAAAGTGGGAGTTTCACACAGTGAAATGTGTTTCTTGGACGTGTGGATACGAAAGCACTCTGGTTTATACCTCTTTGTATAAAAAGGGGATAGACAGAAACACTTTAGCACATGCAAGCTGTTTTCATCTGCAAGCTTTGAAAACAGATTTACCAAAAAGGCTGTTTTTCCGTCATGGAAAAATCTGACGAGATGCAGAAAACGTTATTGAACGAGGATATTTGTAGCACTGGGTTGAAGTTGCCTATAATGAAGCTTTGAAAAAACACTTTTATGAAAATAATTTAACCCAACACGGAGAAAGTAAATGCAATATTCAATTACAATAATCTCACATACTGTAGTGTGTCAGAAAACAATGGCCATTGCTAGCCACAGATCCTGACAGATGTTCAAGCACCCACTCTTGTTGTTTACAAAAGCAAATCATTTTACCCTTGTGTACTTCTACAGTTTATGAGATGCAACAATACAACAATGTTGAATAACACCATTACTATGAGATCGTCACTGTCTCCTCTCTCTCAGTCTCTATATACGTACATACTATCTCTCCTTCCCAATTCCTCGCTCTCCATCTCTCTCCTTTATCCATTTGTACACTCAGTTAAATTAACACAGAGGATTTTTTGGTCGCTAGTTACACCGGAATTGGTGACCTATGTACTTCAATGCTCGCTGTCAGGCGATTTCAGGTGCCATCAGGAGCAATGTTCATCAGGTGAACAGTGCTGTTTTCATTTTCAAGACTAATTTGATCCAGTGCCAGTAAAATTGAAACCGGCACTGGATCAAATTCATCTTGAAAATCAGAACGGCGACCACTGGAGTCACATAGTTTGATAGGTCACCGATGTTGGTGTAACACTGATACATGCAGTATACTGTATGCTTTGTAAAACAGACGTGTGACTTATCTCGGATTGAAAGTGGTTAAGTGTGTCTAAGGGTTTTATAAATATTTAACCAATGAAAGGTATTTACAAGAGCTTGTGACTAAATAATAGCTGCGTTGGATCCATTGGAACAGTTTAGGACAAGGTTTCTGCCTGACAGCGACGGTATACACCTAGGCCTAGTATACACCTAGCCTATAGATTCTAATTGTGATTTATTGATTGAATACTTTGAGTCAGAAATGTAAACAGCACGTGGTACAGTAAGACATTAAGGCTAATAGGATAACACAAACATTTTGTTTCCATTGTGGTCCTACAGTGTGTATTCAATTCATCAACATATCATAAAACATTTACACAATAATACATGCCATCAACAAATACAAACGCTATGTGTACAAAAGAGTTGTGGTCTCCTGATAGATGTTTTTTTTTCAAGCCAATTTAGAAAGAAACCAGTGTTACACATTCTTTAGTGGATGGCGTGTAAGGGCATTCCACATTTAGGTGGCAGAGCAGTAGAATGAGAATTTACCCATGTTTGTTCTAAATTTGGGTGGTACCAGGTCAACGTCGCTCCCCCTAGTGTTGTGGCTATGGGCGTCACTCACTTTGGAGAAGTAGTTCGACAGGTATGAGGGTATTTAGGGCACTGTCCCTTTGACTATCTTAAATACCAATCCCATTGATATTTGCTTTACAGCCACAATACTAGAGGGAGCGAAAACAATCTGGTACTAGCCAAATATAGAACGAACATGGGACAATTCTCATTCTACCACTCAAAGGTGGAATGCCCTGAGACCATCCATTAAAAGATGTATATCCCTGGTTTCTTTCAGAACTGGCCTGTGGTTGCTGTTATATTTTTTCAAGATTAATTTGATACAGTCTCCCCTTGTGGTCACCAATCAGGAGACCACAAGGGGAGATAAATGCATTTTCCCATAGAAAGAAGGTGTAATTCATTGCCACCGTTTTCCCCTTTTCTCCTTTGTACAGTGCATAGTGTTCAGTATTTTTGTTGATGACATGTTCCGTATTTTTTTGTTATTGTTATGCTATGTTGATGAATTCAATATATACTGTAGGACCACAATGGAAACAAGTCCCCAGGACTTTTCTTGTGTTATCCTTTAAGTGTCTGACTGTGTCATGTGCTGTTTACATTTTCGACTAATAATATATTCAATCAGTCAAAAACTATATCGTCAACTCTGACCTTAAAATGCCATCCTCAGTTATTTTACCCACACAATGTTTACTAATATGGGTGCGTGTGCCTACCCACACTTTTTGGGTGGATCAAATCCCTGCTAATGACACTTTATGACTTTTACACAGCCCTTGCGTTGGTGCGTTCGACTGTGCGCCCCTTTCTAATTCAAGTGTAAAAAAGTACTGACTGACTGGATATGCCAGATCAGGCAAACTGATGAGTGACAGAGATCAATTGCCACAATCCATTAAAAGGTTGCATTTCTTTTATTTTATTCCTTCTTTTTTTCCCCCAGTGAATTCAGACATACTGACAAGAATGTGATGTGTCAAGCAGTGGTATGACAGTGTCTCTTTATGACTCAGCCAGAATTTTGTTCTATAATGTTTGGGCTGCTTCCTGTGTTAGTGCCAGTTGAACGGTGAAAGATGTTTTTGACATATGAGTCCTAAAATAAAGTGACAGGTTTTCTTAGAGGAGTGAGTCATGATCGAGGGGCACATTGTGTGTGAGTCTGTATATATGTGCATGTGTATGTACTGTACTGTACATGTGCACATTATGCACATGTTTGTTTGTCTGCTCTGCTGCATATTTTTTACGTTTTGTGTGAGTGAATGTGCTTCAATCTGTCTGTTTGCATAATATACAGTACATATAGGCCTATTATGTTACAGTATATTTGAAAAATCGGTCAGTTTGTACACTGACTGCTGGGTTAGTGGGTTAATTTGACTTAACTGATGGGAGGAGGAGCTCTTGTTTTGTTTCAACCAATCATGCTTAGATACTGTACATTTTCCAATTATTTCTAAACGGGTACTAAACGATTACGTCCACCACGGCGTGCCAACTCGGACGGCACGCCAATCAATGCAAGAGGCCATTGGCTGTTTGGCACAGCCAGTCGCTCACGATATCGTGCTCACTCGGGGGGGGGGGGGGGGATGCCTCACGAGGCTGAAGGCTCATTTTGTTTCAACAAGGCAGCCTGCCTTGTTGAACAAAACAAGGCCTCTTCCTATCAGTGTCAGCTTTTTTCTCAAATTGACTAGCACACCAGTCAGTTTGCAGACTGACCGACTGATTGGTCAAATTTACTGCGGCATCTACGTTTATGTCTGCTCTCGTATAGTGTGCCTGAGCAGTGCACTGGGTATGTATTCTCATTCGTTCAAACCTCTCGAAAGGACATTGAGGTTTCCCTCATGTACAGTGTCAATGAGATACAATTTAGAATACACTTTCACTTCACACAATTAATATTGATAAAAGCAATTTAACAATAACCAATAAATAAAAAAAACACACAAATATATTTAGAACAATTCAAAACAGTTGCAGACATTTTTGTGTAAGTGTACTGTCTGTACGTAATACGTATGTATTTATGTGTGTGTATGTATGTATGTGTAATGCCGACTTGTGCCACTAGTGGGTGAGTGACACTAGTTGTATCTTATAGTACCTGTGGTTACATTTGAGACTGAATTACTAATTATAGCAACTCCAGGTTTAGTTCTTCATGGGCAAAATGTCATGTGTAGTCCACTCTATATCATGTGTGTTACATATACTGTACATGTACAGTAGGCCTATGTATGTATGTAGTATGTACATACAGTATGTATGTGTATATGTGCATGTGTCTGTGCATAATTTACAGTATGTGTGCCTGTGTGTACAGTATGTGTACCATTTGAGTATTCGTATGCATAAGTTTGCGTATGTTTGCGGCGTGCGTGTGCCGTGTGTGTGTGCGTGCGTGTGTGTGTGGTGCCTGCCTGCCTGCTATAGTTCCAGGTGGAGGATTATGGGAACAGCACAGTTTCAGGGCGCTTCAAGCACCACTGGAGCCTCAAATTTGATTATTTTTCCCCCTTGCAAATAGAAGTAGTTTTGGAGTTTGCATGAGGCTGCTCTGGGAGTGTTGTGGTCACAACTTAACTGTTCCACCAGCCTGTCTTTTGCAACTTATTCGTCTTCTCCCACTCCCTTGCAACACATCTCTCCATCTCTTGCTGGATGAGTTATACTGTATATGTGCTGGTGGTTATTTCTCTCTTCTGTCCATACAGTACTGTACCATTATAATGAAGATGTTGGGTCTGAGCTTCAAGTATGTTGCCAGACGTCTGACGTGAGTCAGATGTCAGTGGAACAGAGGAGATACAATGCTGAACTGGATCTATAAGATACAGAAGTAAAGATATTGGCCCTGGAAATGTCAACCTCCCGACCCCCACCCTCCCACACACACACACGTACACACAAACGTCACACGCACACACGCACGCATGCACGCTCGCACACACAGAAACACCCACACACACACACCAACTCTGTCTCATTTCTCTCACACTTTCCCTTTTATCTTTCTCTCAACTCCGTTTCTCTCGTCCCTCTCTTTCCCCTCTCTTTCCTCTCTTTCTATATCATTATTTCTGTCTCATTCTTTCTCATTTTCTGAACCGCGGTGTGGGTGTGGAGTGGACACTGAGGCCCTATCACATCAGTGGAGGGGAGATTAAACGAGAGTGTCACACCGACACAATGGCTCTGATAATGGGACAATAGAGCCGGTTTCAATTACAGACCTCCCTCCAGAGACGTCTGCTAGAACTGAACTGCCACCACTGACTCTATTACCTAACCCAACCCCCCCCACACGCTCCCCGCCCCCCTATCTGTTTATTCTCTTTGACATTTGAATCTGTCTTTCTATAACCTCCTCGAGGCCTAAATTCAATAGCGCTAACCTGCTCCTATCGAGGAAGGCTATTCTTAGAGGGAGCTGAACCACCTGAGGTATAGGTGGCTGATTCTTTAGACCGCGTTATTCCCAAAGGGAGGAGCAGACCGGGGAAATTAGGATTCTCCTGCCCGAAAAGCATGCAACAAACTACATTTTGAAGAAAGTGTAAAGGGTGATTTATACATAGCTTGTGGATCTGCTATTTTCAGTGCGTGACACACGCGCAATCGCCGTATAAATCAAGTATAAGTATAAATCACCCGTCAGAAGATATTGATGGGCTTTACGGGAGGATATTCTGGAGGAAAATGATTGATTGGCGTGTTTTTGTTGGTGAAAGACTCGGTGTCAAGTACCAGATTCTGAATAATAAGCCAAATCAAGGTCAAATTAAACTAAAAAGGTGCTCAGTAGAGTGTGAATCTCTGCTAGGAGGCATGTCCTAATAATGATAGTGATGTATGCAGTTCATTTTCTACCTCAAGCCATGAAAGAGTAGCGTGGAAGTGATCACCAGTTGTACATTGTCTCTACTGGCTTTCTTCCACTCTCGAACACATGCATTGTCTAGCTCTCTTCATCTTTCTCTCAGATTTCTGTCATTTAAATGTCTTTGTAATCCACAAAGTATGTTTGTATCACCAGGAAATCACAGGTGGCAATTAGAAATGCAAGTGTTGGATTTTCGTGGGAACACAAACACTCACTTTGCGAGCCCTTCGCGAAAGGAAGTAAGCTCTGCAATGTCATTGACATTATGGCTACACTACTTGACAGTCAATTGTACATGAAACTGAAAAGTAATGGCACGTAGGATGAGATGTACACAGCTATATATGAAAGGTGGCAGACCATGCCAGCATAGTTTCTGGAAAGAGACCTCAGACCTATGTGCGTGTCGGTGTGAATCTGTGTGTGTGTGTGTGTGTGTGTGCGTGTGTGTGCGTGTGTGTGCGTGTGCGTGCGTGTGCGTGTGCGTGTAATAATCCACAGGAGATAGAGGTAGAGAGAGAAAAAATAGATTGATTCTTTTTATTTCTTTTTTACTTTTTGAGAGTATTTTTCATATTACAAAATAATTGAAAGGCTGCTCAAGGCCACTGGAGTAACGTATGTGAATGATTAAATAGCGCGAGGCCCTTTACACGTACAGTAATGGTTTCTATTTGTTGTTCCCTGATCGACTTCATTGTGAAGAATACACAGAAGGACGATGCCTCCAGACCATTCTCTGAGTCAACTCCTTACTGTATGTTCCTTCAGTCGAATGCCAGAGGTTTTAGACAGCACCTTGTCAGGTCTGCTTCTGCTCTCAGGTCTCTGTACTAACGCCAGAGATTCAGCCATCTCTTGCTTTCTTTCTTTCCTTTTCATCTGCTGCTGAGTCTGGTTGTTCTGGCATCAGACTTGGTTGCAACACAGCCTGTTTACAGATAATTAGTAGGCAAACTAGGCTGCATGGAGCACATTCACAAGGTCCTTTGTAGCGAGTTCAATTAGAACCCATGCTGTCGTGTGTCCTGTGATTAACATAACGTGTGTGCCAGCTCCACCGAGAGCATTGCTTTGCGTCACGATAAGTGTCAATTTGCGTCAATTTGATGTTCTACCTGTACTTGCTCCATAGGGTACCTTCCGAGTGCTTGTTTTAATGGAGAGCATCAGGAGATGCACAATATTCATTGATTATGCATAAGTAGCTGTAGCTTAATTTGTCCACATAGAGTGCTGCTTGTGGTTTTAATAAACATATTCTTTTATGACACATGCTGGTTCTATACTGTACAGAGCACAAAACGAATCAACAAGTGGCAAGTAGAAACGGAGCAAAGGACAGTTGTCTTCTAAAACCACTAGAGGGTGGTCACAAATTCATACACTCACCCCTCGTTTACACAGGTAATTAATTTTTTAGCTGATTAGATATACTGTATTAGATATACTGTATGAACTTTATTGGACAGTATTGGAAATATAAATAACTGTCAAATGGAACATTAAAAAAAGTATAGAGGGCAGTAACACGCCATTGTAGCACCGTAATTCATGTACACAGTAAAATCTTCAAAGTTAATTTAACTCTCGAACACATTCATTGTCTAGCTCTCTCCATCTTTCATCTGCCATTTAAATGTTTTTGTAATCCACAAAGTATGTTTGTATCACCAGGAAATCACAGGTGGCAATTTGAAATGCAAGTGTCGGATTTTCGTGGGAACATAAAAAAAGTATAGAGGGCAATAATACGCCATTGTGGTGGTAGCCTGTCTGTCTGTGTCCCTTTTATGCCCATGTATGGAGATCCCTGATGTTATCAATATGTCCTCATAATACTGACGTAATTCATGTACACAGTAAAATCTTCAAAGTTAATTTAATACTCAGAGTGTACAAAATAGAAATGGGCAAGTAGTAATAATCAAAGAGAACCAAGTTCGATTCCCGGCCGGCCGGCCGGCCCTTTTACTGCATACCACTTCCCTGCTCTCTCTCTCTCTGTGTTCCCTTTCGCTCATTCGCTCAACACTGCGTAAAACAAGAATTGCCTGAATAGCGTACACCAGAAAAACAACCAATGTACAATTATGCAATTTTACAATGATACAATATAGAATGTATCTCATCTATCTATAAATGCAGCAAATCTCTGCATGCCTTATTCGTCTTCCCCCCACTTCCTTGCAACACATCTCTCCATCTCTTGCTGGATGAGTACTGTTATACTGTACATGTGCTTGTGGTTATTTCTCTCTTCTTCCACATGTCCATACAGTACATTATAATGAAAAGATGTTGAGTCTGAGCTTCAAGTATGTTGCCAGACGTCTGACGTGAGTCAGATGTCAGTGGAACAGAGGAGATACAATGCTGAACTGGATCTATAAGATACAGAAGTAAAGATATTGGCCCTGGAAATGTCAACCTCCCGACCCCACCCTCCCACACACACGTACGCACGCACGCACACACACACGCGCACTCGTGTGCAGACACACACACACACACACACACACACACACACACACACACACACACACACACACACACACACACACACACACACACACACACACACACACACACACACAAACACTGTCTCATCTCTCTCACACTTTCCCTTTTATCTTTCTCTCAACTCCGTTTCTCTCAAAAACAGAAACGGAGTTGAGAGACAACCAATGTACAATTATGCAGTTTTACAATGATACAATATAGAATGTATCTCATCTATCTATAAATGCAGCAAATCTCTGCATGCCTGCATGCATTGCGTGTGAGTGTACATATCTGTCCTTCACGTATCCCCAGAACCGTCCGACTGATCAACTTGGGTACAACGGGTACCATGGTTATTGCATAACCGGGTGGGGCATGCATTCCGAACTTGCATCGTTCCTGACTTGCATCGTTCCCTAGGTTAGTGTGTAGTGTGGTGTGTGTGTGTGTGTGTGTGTGTGTGTGTGTGTGTGTGTGCGTGTGTGCGCGTGTGTGCGTGTGTGTGTGTGTGTGTGTGTGTGTGTGTGTGTGTGTGTGTGTGTGTGTGTGTGTGTGTGTGTGTGTGTGTGTGTGTGTGTGTGTGTGTGTGTGTGTGTGTGTGTGTGTGTGTGTCTGTGTCTCATGCATAACTCAAGCACCATTCGACCAGTCAACTACAAACTTGACGTGTTATCACAGAGGATCCGAGGGTGTGTTGTCCCGACTGAGATTTCGGTTTTACCAGTGGTTGTCCAGAACCGAAAATCCAAATTCTCTATATCTGTCTGTGTGTCTGTCTGTCCCATTTCATGCCAATATATGGATATCGCTGTATTTCTCTGTATGCCTGTCTGTCTGTGTGTGTCCCTTTTATGCCCATATACAGTATGGAGATCCCTGATGTTATCAATATGTCCTCATAATACTGACGTCATAGACCTCCAAGTACTACGATAATGGTACTACAGCACAAATTACTCTGACAACGGTTACAACGGGTATTACATGCGTCCCATCGGCCATGGTTCCCAATGGGCGTCATCGGCCTAGTTATTTTAATGCACTAGATGTGAGTGGACGTGTGCGTTCGCCATTAAAAATGGAACCTTGCCGATATCTTAGCTTGGACGCAGCCAATCGGACGCAATGCAATGCCGATGCAACGTAGGCAGTGGAGCACCTTTCAGTGAAGTCCCTCGGCCGATAGCAATTGCTGATGCAACGCACATTCAACACGCTTTGTGGCCACAGTGGAGCTTGGCGTTAGCGGGAGCATGAAGGCCGAGCGGTGGGGCTGAACATGGACACGGCTGATGGTGTCTGAATATCTCACATTCACCCTGACAGAGTCCTGTTTGTTTGTTTGGTTACATCTTTTGACAGGTCAGCCGGGGTCAATTACCATAATCAGCAACACAATGGTGCTTATTGTTATTGCTGATGGACTGTGCTTTGAAACACAGTAAAGAGCTTCAAAAAGTCATTTTCCCCATAAACCCATAAACCCCATACAGTACAGTCACTCAGGGCTCTTTACTAGTATCTTTTCTGTTTTCGCTCTACTCTAAATATCTTCGTAGAAAATAGCCGATCTACAACCAAGATCTGCGATTTACTGCAAAGGTTTTCCCCACAATATGGGTGCTGGGGTTTAAGAATGGTTAAACCCCCGGAAATGTAATTATGTTGATTAGCTTATTTGGGTTGCTAAATTGTGTATTGTCATACCCTGGCATGTTCTGCAATGTTCTGCAACTGTAACATTTTGATTTAATAAAGTGTAATACAATATTTACATTTCATCCTCAATTCATATCTTGTAAAAGAACAATTTCTTGGTTTAGCTGTGGATTTATTAGTTCAAGAGTCACAAAAATGTAAAAAGATGAATAAAAAATCATGATTCTATGATGTGTTTTTGATGCTCTTGCGAGACAGTATAAAATTGCATGCATTTCTTTTCTTTTTTCCCCCACTAGCAAATGCTTGTGTTCATGAAAAAGATTCATGCTTGAATCTCACCACTGCGTTCTCAAAGCACGAGCGAGACACACACCGTGCGCGCACACACACACACACACACACACACACACCCCCCCCCCACACACACACACACACACACACACACACACACACACACACACACACACACACACACACACACACACACATCATACTTTCCATTTATCTAAATTTCAAGGTGTTGTCAGTCGAAGTCAGAGGGTAAAAAGAAGTCCTTGCAATTCATTGTACTATTTCACTCTTGTCCTTGATGCAGTATTTCCATTTCCTCATGATATTTCATGTTCATAGCTGAACATGAAAAACATATTTTGATACTTCCGTTATAGATATGACAATTTTGCACAATGTCTGAATGTCAAAGTGATGCACAAGTCTACATACCCATATCACTTCAGTATCATGTGAGTTCTTTATTCCACATTCAACCATATCACTTCAGTGTCATGTTAGTAATTTATGCCACATTCAACCATATCACTTCAGTGTCATGTGGGTTCTTTATTCCACATTCAACCATATCACTTCAGTGTCATGTTAGTAATTTATGCCACATTCAAGCATATTGCTTCAACATTTTGATGGCGCTAGCCTTTATTCCACACCTAGCCATATCACTTCAATATTTTGCTGGCACATTATTCCGGTAGGAAGTCTAAAGCCCCATTAAAACAGATGCTATTAAAATCTGCCACCTGGATAAAGCATGGAGATGTCAATTATGACCCCAATTGACGTCTCTATATCAAAACATGTAATAATAGTCAGTGCCTTGTGTTTAATTACGTTATTTGACAGTGTGCACATAACCCGTATATTGTTTTTGCATGCCTGCATTTGTGCCAGTACTGTATATCTGCTGCAAGTTGTGTTGGTGTTTGACACAGAAAAAGTCTGAGTGTTCATTTAACCACTTACCACTGGCGTCCCTATTTTGGGAATCTCATTGAAGGAAAAAAGAAAAGAAGGAAAAAAGAAAAGAAAATGCTTGTAGCCTGTATCTACCTATTTTAGATCCAACTTTCCAAAATGTTTTGCATTCACTCAGGTTTTTCACGGTGAAAAATCACCCTTGTTCCGAAATGTTGTTGTTGTTGAATTGTGTCGTGTTCTGTGGGGATGTACTCCCCACAATACGGTCAGGAGTATTACCATTAGCTCTGGAGACTGGCAGGTTTAATGCCACTCCAGAGGAAGAGAGATAGTGTTTGTTTTAATTGAAGATAAGGTTCACTTTTTGTTTTATTGCCCTAAATATGATGTTATAAGAGAGGTATTTGTTGGTAAGATGTCTTCTATTTGTGGTGATTTTCTTGAGGTAGATGATTATGAAAAACTTGAGATATGTTTTGTTAAAGAAGCTTTTGTTGTGGCAGATTTTATCTGTCAAGCTTTGGAGAGAAGACTCTGTATAATTTTGAGATGTAATTAAATGTGTCGTGTGTATATACTGTATACACTGTTTATTTCTGGTCATTCTGGGCATCATCTGTCATCATTGTTTGCTTGACGAACCCCCTCGCTTTATTTGTCTTCAAACGCAAACGGGCATCTGTACATTCACAGCATTGTACATGTTATGTAAGTCTGTGCTGTGATGTGGCTCGTGGTAGTACATTGTTATGAAATCTGTTATTTGGTTGTCATTTTAATTATTTATGCATACCTCTGTTCTGGGCAAAAAGAAAATTGGGCTGTTGTGCTCCAATGCATAACAAATAATTCATTATTTCTGAATGAAAACACATATTGTGAAGGGGGGGATAAAAAAAGTGAAATTTAAATGAATACCAGGCGGGAGAATAAAATGTCTGGTTTATTATTTATAATTTTCTGACTCACATTCATTATTGAGCATGTTATACTGTATGTTTACTCAGATGTCTTTCCAAGATGTACCACATATTGTATTCTTGTTACTAAACAAAGACTAGATTTTTCTTCCCCTGCTGATCCATGAAAGGCAATTTGACACGCTGCCATTTGACATGCAAGACATGGCTAATGCTTAATGTATACAGGAGTGCAACGAAAACAGCAGATCTACAAGCTCACAACGTGTAACATTCATGACGCATTGTGAGCTTGTAAATCGTCAATTTTCTGCACGCGGCACCGACGCGCAACAAAGTATAAATCAGGCTTAACAGATCTTGTGCCATTTCCCATCGCCTCCTGCTCCCATGTAAAGCTGACCTTTCCTGCCTCCCGGCTATATTTAAACCCCTGAGCACCGGAGACTTATGGTGCCGTGGGGAAATTTTATTATCGACGCTTTCCATTTGTCGGACTTAATTCAGCCTTGCCATAGATCCTGCTGCAGCATGCCATATATTTACACTCTGCAACTGCAAACAAGGGCAGCGGTGACAAACCTAGCCTTCATCGCTTTAGCAGGGGGTGACGCCTGCCGACTCATTCCTTTGAACTGCTTCACGAAGCGGCTGGCAGCTTATAGACTGTATTTACAGTGCTCATCACCTGTGGCAAAGTGAAAGGAGAATGAACAATAAAAGAGGATGGTATTATTCCATGAACCACAGAGGTGACCAGAGAGTCAAACACAGAAAGGGCATTTTGACGAACTTCAGTTGGTGAAATGTCATAGATTTAAGTCAAGGACCCTGTCATCAATCTTTACTGTTTGGCATGAAAGACAGCTGCCTAACGCCCAATTCACACCAACAGCTGTATTCCTCTTCCTTGTTCAGAGAAAGTGGTGAGGTTCCATGCATTGTCTAAGGAGATAGGCAGAGGCAGAGCCAGCAAAAAGTGCTGGCTCTGCCAGTGAGAAAAGCTAAACTTTTTCACTGCCGTTGTGCGGCGAGACAACCAGTAGCTCGCTGTTTTCTGAACTAGGTGTCGACTAGGCGTACACACAGAGGTGATGTGGGTGTTTCAAATGTTTTGTACACACCCATTTGGGGGGAAAAACGCTTAGAGGACAACTAATACTACCACTGTTGGTGTGAATTGGGCAAAATGAGCTCATATTATAATACATTACAATACATTATATCATGTATTGTCCAACTCCATCACTCACCCTCTTGCACGCTCTCTCACTCTTTCTCAATGTCTCTCTTTCCCTGACAGGTCGGAGGTGGGCTACCAGAGGGTACTGCAAGTCGACCTGAAACTGGAGAGCTTCCCTGAGCTACAGGGCAGCCGCTGGATGGCCTGGCAGGTGGAGTACCCGGGAAGCCGCGTCGCAACGCAAGAGGCCGAGACAGAGATCCGATTGTTGCGAGAGGACCTGGGGGGCATCGTGCCTCTGGCCATGGTGAGTGGTGCCAGTCACAGCTCACAGCCCTCCAAGCAGATGACTGTGTAAAGTTCACTTCAAGTTCTGAAGGGGGAAGCCCCTGTCACCGACATGCATGATTGAAGTGGTATTGGCTTGTTTTCAGCATGGTGTTCTGAGCCATATGGTGTGTTTTGGTGTTGAGTGAACCCAGCTGGCCCTGGATGGGGCCCAGGGGCATGGTACTCGCCCCAGTAAACCTGGTGTGTCTCCCATGATGAAGGCACCGGAACTCTTTTTTTTTTATAGAGACTTCATGTTGGGTTAGTCCCAAGTCCTGACAAACATCTCTAAAGCACAAAAATGTCTTCAGTATTTTTTTTATAAATACATAAATAAACATAAATGTTTTCAGTATTCACTACCAAGCCGCCCCGGTTTTCATCACAACAAAAATAATAGTTTTGAGCGCTTCCATAAACATTTATCATGTTCTGTTCTGTTGCAAAGTGCAGTCACACGGTGTAGTAAACACTAGAATAAATGTCTCCCATCCTGCTGAAAACACCATGCGAATATAAAACAAATCAATAAAAAATAACAGATCTACAAGCTCATAACGTGTCGTGATGCGTGAGTGATGTAATGCATTGTGAGCTTGTAGAACGGCTATTTTTGCTTTAAGGACAACTTCACCCATTTTCAACCGATCTTCATATAATTGGTCCTCACTAATGCTCATGATGAAATGTGGACACAGAAACCCGCCTACCGGTGACATCATCGTTCGATTTTTTTGTTTTTCAAACAAGATTATTATTTTTTTTTTGCGATAACAATGGCTTCCTTTATAGCATGCCAACTTTCCAGGACTAGAAATTCTTCAGTTTTTATTTGCTTGGATTCCCGATCGATGATGTCACTGGAAGGCAGGTTTCTGAACTACAGTATCCATGGCCCTCCTCTGAAACCGAGTAGACAAAAGTTGTCATATTAAATCATATTATAAGGAGCATTAGTGAGGACCAATTATATGAAGATAGGTTGAAAATGGGTGAAGTCGTCCTTTAAAGGAGTAGTTCACCCAAAAAAATGACTTATTTTCTATCAATTACACACCCCATGAAGCCTTGAATTCATGGAGATTTTTGGTTGTCGCATTCCTAAGCCACGAATTTGATGACCGGGTCATCGGTCAATAGGAGACTCTGAGCAGAGACTCTACCCTGTCATCAAATTATTTGCTTAGGAATGCGACAAAAACTAAAAAAATCTCCATTAATGCAAGGCTTCATGGGGTGTGTAATTGATAGAAAATATGTCATTTTTGGGGTGAACTACTCCTTTAAGTGGTGATGGGTCCCGGTTTAGGTGTTTGATATTATGGTCACCCTAAGTAGTGCAGACCCAACTTCAACTTCACAACCAGAGCCCTGTTCCTTTATTTGTGTGCCACGAAAGCACTTCCTTCTGATTTGGCTCAAGAAGCACTCCACCGCAATATGTAGAAGGACACCAATCACACAGACTTAAACTGAACAAATATTTTGTTCATTTCTATTTCTGTGCTTCTGATCTGCATGATGCGGGAAGTTGACTGTTGTTGTTGCCAATGTTATTCTTCATCTAAGCATTGCCTATAGCTATACCGTGTGTGATAGTTGCCCGTGGGCGGCTGTTCCTGGATGGAGACGCACACATGCAACGCTTCCATCACCCACTGATCCATCCTCAGGATAATTGAAACAGTTTCGTTCTGCAGGATTGTTAGAGTTCCCTTGTTCATGTCACTGATCAGCAGGCTGCCTACCCCAACCACACCAGGAATATACAGTACACTCCCACGCCTTGCGCTGACAAAATATTTTGAGTTGCGTGATATTTATTTGTATTTTTTTCACAAAAAGACAGATCTGCTCTGAGGCGTGTTGGCTTTTGGTCAAAAACTGTATTGTTGTGATTGTCAGAACTGTGCTTTCAATAAACCACAGTTTACTGTAATTAGATTTTGATGGGCTGGTACTGTCTGTCCTGCAGGGATGCCCACGCTTTTTTTCAGCAATGACCCATGCTTGTAGTGACCCAAACCAATGTGTTATTTCTTATTTTTTCAAGGCACACCAAAGCTAGCCTCGGAAACCCATGCTTTTTTTTTTGTTACAAAAGAAAAAAAGCCTGGGCGAACGATGCAGGAACGATGGTCTTAGGACCTTGTTATCTCCTAACCAATCAGAGTCCAGAGGGGCGTCGCTCTAAATTTGGTGACGTCAGCGGGGGGGGGGGGGCATAGATTGGTGAAGCAATAGGAAGCGCCGCACGAATCCGGGCGGCTGGGTTTGGATCCGCCCTTCAAGACCATAGATTGGGCTCGTTCTTTCAGTCTACACCAAAGCTTACTCTACATAAGCAAATGTTTGTAGCACTGTAAACAACATACAGTACTGTATGAGAGTAAATACATAAAAATTACCCTTTAATGTTAAAATCCACAAGCCAAGTTAGGGTCCTTACCCACAGTTTGCACACCACTGCTCTATTGTACTATTTGATCATCATTTTTTCAGGTGACGAGTGTTATTCACCCATCACTTCAATCAAACATCAATCAATCACTATCAACGGTACACAGAAACTTTCATTACGCATCATTTTAAGTGGAATGATAATTTATGTTCCCACGTATAAATCATGGAAATTTCCAACAGAGAAAAAAAATCCATCTTAACTAACCCCTTCATTAAAATCATTTGCAAAGCCTGGATAGATCAATTAGTCACGTAAGAGAGAAAGACAAATCATGTTTTCATGCACGCTTTCAACTAATGGAATACTACGTTCGTGCACATGTCCTATAAACTTTTGTATTCACCTACTGTACTACTTCATTACTACTGTAATTATCTGTAACTTTACAGTCGATTACAAGCTCTTATCCAGAGCAACTTAATTGTGAGATCAGAAAAAATTGACATGAACCGTAATCAACCAACAACAGGGTAGGTTGTCAAGCAAATCCGGTGCAAAGAAAAACAATTAAGTGCTACCAAGTATCTAGGATACCAGGTAAACATCACATTGTATATGTCTAAACAACATGCTATCTACTGTAAATAACATCCTTAGCACTTGTGGTTAAGCAAACAGTGTATCTATTTAAATAGCATGTGTGAAGTAACCAACAGAGGAGGGCTAGGGGGTGAGGTAGACTCCTTAAACCACTGTTATTGAATTACTCAACGTCCCGGGGCATGCATACCGTAAAAAAAAAAAAACTCAAGAAGAATCAATATTTTAAAAGTCAGTATTTTTTTCCAATGCTGACATGTCAAACAGGCATGTGTGTTGTGTACAGAAAACGTTGGTCAGGGTCTGCTGATAATGTGCAGTATGGCCAAAACTTCAAAGTCCTGAGTGCTGACAGTAGGCTGACAGTAGGCCGAATCAGTATCACGATTATTTTTAACTTTTGCCTCGATTACAATTAATGAACGATTATTGACAAAATAGTGAAAATAGCAAGCTCGTAACACATCGCATCGACTCGTTCTGTGCTTGACATAGATCGGCTTTGTTTTTCGTTCTTTTTCACGCCACCATTGTACAACAAAGCAGGGCTGGATTAACCCTGTGCTACGACCCGTTTTGTCAGTGGGGGGGGGGGGGGGGGGGGGGGGATAGGGAGCTGGTGCAGCGCGTTTCACCGGCTTCACCTGCACGTTTCACCGTTTTAAGCTGCTTCTAAAATTCGGCGCTTCTCTGTGATAGTTCTGTCTTCTTTCACTTTCTCCACGCCGTTTGGTTCCCCCCCAAGGTTGGTTCCCCCCCAAGGTTGGTTCCCCCACAAGGTTGGTGCCCCCCCCAGGTTGCTCTGCCCCCCCAAGGTTGGTGCCCCCCCCCAAGGTTGGTGCCCTGTGCTTCAGCACCTAAAGCCCTATAATACAGTGTTAAGTGGTTAATCAGACTAATCAATTATAAAAAATATTTTTGAATTTATCCTCATGTCGATTTGTTGATATATAAGAAATAAAAATAAAACCCTGCTTCTCGATTATTCGATTAACCTACATGAGCAAGATTAAGTCGGTTAAATATAGTTTTGAAATATTTATAGTTAATTGCCCAGCCCTAGTTGACGGATCAGGATCAAGGATCAGGATTTTACAGTGTGAAAGCCCACGATAATGCAGTGTCAGAAGGGTGCACACTTTTCTGCTGGGTTTTCTCAGCTTCATGAACTGTGCACGACGTGCTCCTCCTGTCTCACAGACAGCGTGCTAGAGTACATGCACAATGTCTCCAGCCAATCCGGTGGTGTTTAGTAGACAACCCAAATACTCATATATGCATGACACATTCACCGCTTGTTGACTCTTTTCTGTGTCGTTCTGTTAGTCTGTCTGCCTCTATCTGTGTATGTCTCACTCTATTTCTTTCTGTCACACACAGACATGCACATACTGTACAGTACATGCACAACACGCCACGTGTGTACACACACACACACACACACACACACACACACACACACACACATACACAAAGCACACAGGGCTTTGTGCATGTGTGTCTGTGTGTGCACACACATACACAAAGCACACAGGGCTTTTGCAATCTGCATGTACCAATATGAGAGATGCACACAAGCGAGGAAGAGGAAGGCAGAATTAGATTACTTGGGATCACTGTGCCATGAAAACCCCACAGATAAGTTCTCTCCTCTCCTCTCCTCTCCTCTCTCCTCCTCTCTCCTCAATGGGAAGGATAACATTTTTTCAGTTATCAATGTGACACACCACCTTCCCCTACCCGCGACCCCACTTGGGGTCCCGACCCCTAGTTTGAGAACCTCTTAAGTTAGGTTTTGTGAAAGCGCCGTTCTCACTGACTGGGGGAGGGGCTGGGGGAACGACACCAATACTGAAACATCTGTGCTTTGTACAAAACGCACTGGAATCGTGAAAACAGAGACACCTTTAGCATCACCAAAGACAATTGTTTTCTGTGCGGGCACACGACCGTACGCTCAGTTTCTCATTAAAGAACCATTGATCAGAGAGCATTGTTGTCTTTGCCATCAAGGTAGTAGTGACAGGGAATCTAGGAGACAAAAGGGAGGGGGATGGGAGGAGTAGGAGAAACGAGGGGAGATAAGAGAGAGAGAGAAGCGGGAATGGAGAGACAGAAGAGGAAAATTCTCTAATCTTTTTTAATCAAGTTGAGAGGGGAGACTTGAGAGAGCATGCTGAAGGCATCTGTTGACATAACAGCTCCATGGCTTTGCTCAAGAAGAGCCTTTCATCTGTAATTAGTGCTAATTAGTCTAATAAGCTCCACTGTCTGTCGCCATAATGGAGAAGCTGCAGTAATTGTGTTTAGGACCGGAAATAATCTCTTAAACTGAAGGGGGATCCATAAGTGATCACGTCTCAAAAGGTTATAATGCAATGAAGCTAATGACTACCAGTAATGGGAAGCTGATTTAGGTTTTGATCACATTTATGGCTTATTACACCTCAACGGCTTCACGGAGGAGCTTCCTGCTCGTTTATGGCGCGCACTAAATTGCTATGCCCTTCCTGGAATTGATTATTTAAAAAATAAAAAGGTTTTTTATTTTTTATTGCATCGCCTGAGCCCCGAGTGATGGGCTCTTGGCATGAGTTGACACCTCTGGGAAAGCAGCGACTAGACTGTTTTAAAAGATGATGAGCTCTCTTTCTCTCTTGTCTTTGAAGAGGGGCTCCTCCTGTGTGCGGTAACAGAACCACCTGTGCAGGGCGGGCTCCCGCTGCATCGCTCTCTCACAGTCTCACCACGAGCCTTGTCACCCGTTTCCAAACCTTGAAGCGGTTCTGCAAATGCAGCAATTAGGATTTCAAAAGCAAAAAAAAAAAGAAAGAAAGAAGTGCATTCAAAAGTTTTCCTGGAGTTTAGCTTTAAAAGGTGGTTACGCCTCAGAACACACAAGTCCCTATAGTGTACGCACTCAACCTGTCCCTTGCTTGTCTTCAACTCGCCTGATTGTTTTTTAGATCTCTCTCATACACCTTTTCTCCCTTTTTCTCTGCCCCCCCCTTTCCTCTGCTGTTCTGTTTGTGCAGAAGACAAACATAGATTAATATATTAACAATGTAGATTAATTGCCTCCCCTGTCACCCCCCACTTTACCCCCCCTCTTCCCATCTCCCCTATAGAGTGTGTGTGTGTGTGTGCACGCGTGTATATATATATATGTGTGTGTTTTTTGGGTCATCCAGAGATTGATCTTAAAGGCAGTAATTGGTGGCTGAGCAGATTCCTCTGCGCGGCAGGGAGGCTGGTCCATTATCTTTTACCATCCTGAAGTAATACGCTCCCGTCCAGGCTGGCCTCATCATCATTACCCATGCTGCAGTTGGCGCGGTGATGGAGGGAGAGTGGGGAGGACAGGGCATACATCATATCTGGACTCATCAGTCTTCCTGCCCCTGCCGAGACACCAAACTGTGCTCGTTCACACAGTCCTTTCAGCCGCATGGAGATGAGGAGAAATGAAAGCAGCCGTTTGTATTCACGCGCGGTTCCAATGTATCGTTAAACAATACATCATCACCCTGGCCGTCCTCCGGCCACTTCCGCTCCCACATGATAAAGTCATCTATCAACATCCTCCATTCAATGTTTCATTTTCTCCCATTTCTGTTTCATTCCCTCTGTATGAATGCACATGCCCCACGCCAGGCGGGTGAAATCAGAGGAACAATTTATCAAACACATTGTTAGACAAACGGGCATGAGCACTTATACCCAGCTATGTCCTGGGGCATGAAATACAGCATTTTGTGCTGGAAGCATGCTGTTACCAAACTGCTTTATGAAAAACATATCTGTTTGCTGTGAGAAAATGCACAGTTGCTGAACACGGGCTATTATTTGCCCTTGCTTGAGGCTGTCAGATTTGAATGGTGTAATGGCCTCAACCAGTGCCCAGTCAGCCGTTCTCCTTACCGTTCTCCATCCGTGTTCTACTACCGGCCTACGTGCCATCATGGCATTGTCCCTGCAGTGGACTGGCCTGTGTGTCATCATGGCATTGTCCCTGCAAAGCCTGTGGACTAGCCTACAGTATGTGTCATGGCATTGTCCCTGCAAAAGCCTCTGGACTGGCCTCTGTGTGGGATGGCATTGTCTCTGCAAAGCCTGTGGACTGGCCTCTCGTGTGTCATGGCATTGTCCCTGCTTATTTCTGGCCCAGGGCACAGTACTTTACATAAGCATCACATTTATTTACATATCATGACTCCTCACTTTACAGTAGTCTGATGGCGGATTCCGCAGGGGGTGATCCATTTGCAGCTAATGTAGCCAAGAGGCTGATGATGAAGTGCTACCACTAATTGAGTGTACGGCAGTATGCACATTATGCCACCATTGCATATGTAATGCAAAAAGGTACAACTTATACACTTATAAATCATCATCAGAATTTGATCAGATTCCTCAACATATGATAAACAGTAATTTGTTAACATGTTCCAGGAATTCTCTGCTCACAGTGTATAACAGTGTATGAGAGTTTCTACTCCCCAAACTCTATAAAACAAATTAATAAATAAAACATATTTTATTTTTATTTATTATTATATATATTTTGTATTCTATTATCTATTATTTATTATTATTATTATTATTATTTTTATTTTTTCGACTATGGTAGACTAGTAGTCATTCTCTGGATGCAATTTAATTGCAAATTCTTTTGCCGTCACTCAGGAAGAAGCTGACTGACTTTTGTGGTCCCAACATAATTGAAAGGCTAACAGAGAGCGGGGGGGGCTGTTGCACCTTTCAGTAGACATACATGCACACACACTCACGCACTCAGCCACGCACAGGTGAGTGCACGTGCACACACACACACACACACACACACACACACACACGCGTTTCTTTGGGTGTGAGTCAAAGCCAGCCTTATTAGAGCTTTCTTGAACATCATCCCCAAATGAATGCACCCAACCTGGTACTGTGCCTATTTCAGTAAGGCTTCCTTCTTTTTCCTTTTAACTAAGATGCCACCCAGTAAATGATCTGTCACTGCTAAGAAAGACGTTTTTGGAGGTTCCTTTCACAGTACAATAGGGAATTCAAATGACTTGTTTATACTTTCATCAGAATGCTCAGGTTCTTACTATTCTCTCATGTGGCTTTATTTGCACATCTAATGTACTTTGGTAGTTATTGCGAGGTAACTTGGTGTTGGTGATCATTTTTGAGTCATTTCAAGTAGATATTATGACTACTGAAGAACAAAGCTGACAGATTATGTGAGGAGGCAATAAGGCACATGCATGAAACACCGGCACAGTAAAATATCAGTCTTAATGGAACTCTGAGTGTGGACCCAAATAGGCCCTTATGCGACAAAGTGACACTGAGAATATTACGGTGTGATGATATATCTTGTAGCAGAGATAGTGTGGTTAAGACCCCATCCTCTGGATCCACACATAAGGAACATATCGGATGGGAACCGCCAGCTGAGCCTGAGTCACTACTGTTCCAGTAGAAACGCAAAGAGCAACAGTTAGCGCAGCAGACCAGGCTGAGTGGGGATGAAGTGGAAGATATTACGTAAACTCATATCGATCCATCTCATATTGATGGGGCATGCAAGTGTCCAGTTCTCATATCTCCTCCATTAATGTTCACATCCTACTTTACAGTCTCGGCCCGGCTCTCTCCTCGTTCTGATCCTGGCCCAGTGAGGCTTGAGAGGAA
This sequence comes from Gymnoscopelus microlampas, assembly GCF_963454915.1. Lineage (NCBI taxonomy): Eukaryota > Metazoa > Chordata > Actinopteri > Myctophiformes > Myctophidae > Gymnoscopelus > Gymnoscopelus microlampas. Next base: position 40,469,234 of record NC_139941.1, read on the forward strand.
TGTGTGTATTTTCAGAGAGGTAATGGAGTCTGCCGTGGCACTGACCTTTATGCCTGTTGAGAGAGGTTCGTGTCCAGGGGGCAGCTAAGCCAGGCTAAGCTTTCGGTATGGATCTCTATCTGAAACCGAGTGGAGAAATCAGCCGGGGGGGATCGCAAGGTCATCCCCGCAAGGCATTGTCGAGTGTTTGGTGAAGAGCCCTTCGTCGATCGTCCAAGCGTGATAGAAATAGAGGCTGAAATGGAGCAGGTGGGGTGCAAGGGTTTTTATCTCGGCCCTGTGTCCCAGCCCCTAAGGCTGCCGGGCTTGGAGGGTGATCAGCGGCAGAGCGGAGGTATATCAGCAGGCTATCACCACAACCAGCACCAGCATCAGTCAAACCCTCATGGGCAGATGAAGTGCATGAGACACCCTGGAGCCCCTTCTCCCTAGAGGCCCTCTGTCCTCCCACTGTTCGCCCAGGCTAGCTAGACAGAGAGATGGCTGCATCCCTGGCACCTGACCTTGGTGTCTCTCTCCGGAGCCGCAAGCCACATAGAGTGGTTGTTGATATTCACAAGGGAATGTCGGTCCCTCCCCCCTGACCCATTGATCTAGATGTATTGCAGATGTGGTATTCATGAGCATTGCAGGAGATTTGTCCTATAAAGTTAAAATACAGTGCTTCTATCACCAGCCATGTTTTATTCAAGAGCTCCCTCACCCAGCGTGAGATACATTCATGGCCACTGGGCTCCAGCGGGTGGCTTGGTTCCTCTTTGCACCCGCCCCCTATTCCCAGCATCGAGCCATAATGGCTCTCTCTAAGCTCTATTTCAAAAGTGTTGTAAGTACTTGCCTGGTGTTGTTTAACATGTTGTGCAGGCATATAGAATGTGCTTACAAGCACATACACTGATGCACTGCAGAGATCTATGTCTGCCTTTTAGAGAGCTGTTTTCTCTTAGCAGTTTTTTATTTCTTTTGTCATAAACATACAAATCTGTAACAAAAATATATTTATACAGTATGTTGTTGAAACAATGTTCTTGTTCTGTATAACTCACAAATGTTTGAAAAATAAAGAAGAGATAGGAAAGAGATAGGGTCTGAGTAAAATAGTAAAGGAAAAGGAAAGCAAAAGAAAAGGAAGAAGAGAGGGAAGGAGGGGAAAGGGCACCCTGCTGTCTCGCCTAGTGCTCCATCCACTTTGGTCTCCTCGTTAAGTGGCACCTGTAAACTCTCGTAATAGTCGAGGAAGGGGGTCCAAATCTCCTTGAATTTTTGAACAGATCGACAATCAAGTGTTGATTTTCTCTAGTTTCAAGAAATACAGAGAGCTGTTTTCTATCATAAGTATGTCTTTGCAATATGTCTGTTCTAGAATCAACCAGTTAAGATAAACATAATCTCATGAATAGATATTCTGGACAGCATAAAATGTAGTCTCTTTAGGGCAACCTGATGTGGTTAGGGCACAGGGCTCTAATGCCTGACAATGAGTCTCTGGTTTGATTATGTCTGGCCGGAGCATTTGCTGCATGCCACTCCCATCAAATAAAGGCTCAAAAAGACGATTTTATTATCTCGAGAATAAAACATCCAAAGGAATCTGATGCAATTCATTATGTGTAATTAATTATGTGACTATTTAATTAATTATGTGATTTGCGGAAGAATGTCCTTGTGATACCTTGGTGGAGGTTTACCCATTAATCATCAATTAATTATTAATTAATTATTTTACCACAGCAATTTACTTAACTGAATGTGACTGACCACCCAATACTATCAATGTTTTTGCCATGTTCTGATGGGGGAAAAGATAAGTTGGTATGGCACCAGTTGCCCTTGGTTTAGGGTTTTGTGATGGAAGCAGTGCAACACAAATCGTGCTATATTGTGGACTCAGTTTACACTAGGAACTCTGTAAAATGTGAATATACATATAGCAATTTCTTCAGCAGCTCCATTCAGAAAGTGAAGCTTCAGCAAAGATGAGTGAATCTTGTCTCTAAATGCTCCCTTTTACTCAATAGCATGTCTGTTATTCCACACTGCATTCCCAGTCGGTATACAGTACATTGAGACTGCGAGTTTTAGTGTGTCATTTTATTCTAACAGGACAAAATAGCCCTTTCCTCTCCATATTGACTCAATTAGCGAAGGAGCAACCTGCTGTGGTACCAGCTAAATTAGGGCCGCCAACATGACCAACTAAAACCCGGGTAACACTCCTGCCAGCCTGACCCAGGGGTCCTCGGTATTATCGTTCATTACCTCCCCCTTTTAACACTATCTGGAGTGGGTCTACCATCAAAGCAGTCCATCCCTTCCCAACGAGCCTTGGCCAACTATAATGAGCAGATCAGATCTCTGGCTGGCGCTCTCTTCAGACAGTCCATTGAAAAGTGGTTAAAGGTGTTTTAGGAGGCAGTGAGGGATGACCGCCTGCTAGAGATATAGGTCCCTACTGCCCCACACCGCAGCCCGCTGCTCTCCCAGTTTTCATTTGAAGGAGAGGAGAGGAGAACTGGCTCATTACTAGGTTGAAATGCTACAAAGAAGAGGAGGAGAGAATGAAGACCCTCATTAAAACGTAGTAAAAAAGTCTTGGCCAACCTTACTACGATTTCAATGTGCTGTCTATACGTGATGTAAGTCTCTGAAGTGGCGATACAGTACTATACCGCTCTCCTCCACATTACTTACTTCCAGCCAATTAACCCTTTAAGACCGGGAACGCATCTGTGTAATTTTAAGATTTCTTTGGCTATTTTTTAAAATTTGTGCAAATCTTTGAATATATATATATATATGTTTGAAAGCAAACATTTTTAACTCTGATCTGTGCTTCTGGGCCGGGGGTCCCTGGAACAACATATTTTGAGATGGGGGTCCACGGCCAAATACATATCATTTTGGCGGTCCTTGACATGGAAAAGTTGGAGCACCACTGATATGGCAACATACAGTAAGTTTTTTCAAAAAACTGTTTGTAGAATGTATATTCGAAGATTTGCACAAAGTTTCACGATTTTTCAAAAATAGCCAAAGAAATCTAAAATGGCACAGATACTTTCCCGGTCTTAATGGGTTAAAAGCCCTCTGGAATTGAGAGAGAAAGTGTCACATTCAGTGCCACAGGAATGTGAGGAGTGGGGCTGATGAAAGGACATCTCTATTAGCCGGCTTTGTGCGTCACTCCAGGACACCGTCTGAGAAGCATTTTATTCAACGTATTATTCATTGGCTTTCTCCTCCCATTTCACTTTCCGGACACGCACACCATACATATAGCACGTCGCCATGGGATGACAATGTTTATCAGGACTATGAATATTTCATTTACCATAGGTTTGTTGAATATTGGCAGATTTCACGGGACTTTTGTATAAGCTCTTAGTTCCTTGGATCATAAATAAGCTTGCGTGCGCTGACAGGACATCAATCGTGCTTGTCAAAGCATTAGATTAGTGTTTGTGCCTAATAGATAAGCTCACTTTATAGGCCAATGATGTGCTTTTAGGCTTATCTGCAGGCATGTTGCGTTTAAGGACACCGCCGACATGAATAAGCGCAGACGCTAGCTTTCTCTTTCTCCGTCTCTCTCTCTCTGTCTCTTTCTCTCCCCTTTTCACTGCACCATGAATAATGCAGGGTTTTAAAAATCCTCCAACTCAACGGTCTGCTTGACCTGTTCTTTTGGGAGCAGTGGCCAAGGTGGTTGGGTTAGAATGTGGATGTTTCAGTGTCAGGTAGATGCGAAGGGCCAATCACTGGCCCGGGACAGGCAACCCGGCTGCTTCTCATGCTGCCTGTGTCACTCTGGCTGACACCATAAATCTCACTTATTTTCAGATCCAAGCTAGACACGGGCAGAAATTATGGTCCAGACCGCATTACCAGCCACAGTAGCGTGCTGAATGCTAACAGAGAGAGGTCGTTGATAAAGAGGCAGTTTCTTCAACAGAAAGCAGAATGAAAGGCGGGAGACGGGCCTTTTTCGTAAACTTCCAAACTCCAAATACGGGTACAGAATAGACCCAGATATTGCGAGATTCAAGGGTACAATATGAGAGTTTCAATTTGACTTTGAAATTGTCTTCGAATGGAAAGGAATCTCTGTGAGAATGACAAAGAGGGAAAGTTATCAAAGTCCCAAGCCTCTGTGATAGATGCCGTTTAAAAGTTGTTTTATATTCAAATAAATTATTAAGTAATTGAAAACTGTAAGGAAACCATTTATCAGAACAATTATGGAAGAAATCCAGAGATCCATTCTCAAATGAGACACCTAGTTTGACAAAGACTGTTAGCTTGAACCCCAAACTGGCTGTGGAACATCATGGAAGTCATCTTTAGCCTGTTACTTGCAAAGTGTCATCATTGCAGAAAATCTAATAATATGTGTCCTAAAATATTTAGCAATTAATATCCAGTAACCAATTTCCTTTCTAAATGTTTATGCCATGTTTTGGAATGAATCTCTCCATGTATTCTTCCATAAATCTCCCACAATATAAAACCCTCATCAGGTAATAGAGTGATTATTCCAGTTTTACAGGCTGTCACCCATAGCCAGCGGAGTGGGTAACGTTCCTACCTGTGCACCGGTGGTCTCCGTTTTGCATTTAATTGCGCCATCTATGTCTGACTGCGCGGCGCATTGATGCATCACTGCAGGATCTCATCCACACTGTGGCTTATTACTGTCGGTGCCACTCGCTCTGTGCTGCTCTCTGCCTCTGTGATCTAACATTAGCCCATGTTTTCACCGGGTCCCAACCATTTACCCAATCATGTATATTATAGACAAACTCGCTGGAAATAGATGCATCCCGGGAGAGAGGAAATTAATTTTCGACAACCCACTGGTTTTTAGGGGGCGAACAAGAATTGGAGGTGAACTGTATGGATATCACTATGGAGAAATAATCTATATATGTCCAAAACTGCTTTTGAGCTTATAGATCGGCTATTTTTGCTGCTTTTGTGTGACTGTAGTATGACGAAGTAGGGTATTAATTTAGGAAAAAAAACATTGAAAGTTCAACTGTACTGTATGTCTTGGCTCAACTAATAATGAAGCAAAGGGGTTTGATACAGTAATTGATGCTTAAAAATCCTCTTCTTTTTGTTTTTTAAATGCTTCTTATTCGCAAGCTCACTGACACAAACAGAAGTCTTTAGAATCCCAGTGAGCAGAGTTTATAGTGTACAAATTCTGTGTACTTCCATGGAGAATGTGGATTATGGTGACAGGAAGTCAAACACTGAAGCTAGGTCCTAGCTGTCTCAGCATATCAGTGTTGGCAATATAAAAAGATGTGCAGCGTTCTCTTGCGTCACAGTGGAATTAGATTTCTGGGGGTGGGGGGAGAAACTTGCGCCAAAGTTTGTTTTAAAATGACAATTCAACAGAAATCTAGAGCCACAATTTCAACGCAGGTACAGCAGCAGTAGATAAATGAACCAATTATTGAACCAAGTATTCAGGGTTTCTATCCACTTAAATTAAGGATATCCCATGAATCCTTGACTGTCCATATAAAACTAAATCTAAAACTCTTTAAATGTCTTTTTATACCTTATGATATTTTTCACTTTATACACTTTGAATTTACATTGTGTATGGAATCAATCAATACTTTCCTTGCTTTCAATGCAGTGCACAACAAATGCTCAAGCAATGAACACTCCACCTTGACTCCAAGGCCAGCCATAATTGACCCCTTCTGATTGGTCCCTGACTGACTAACCAGCAGGCTCGTTCTGCCTTGTTCTGCCCTGGTTCCGCCTTATGGTTGTTTACGTTGAATTTGCTAAAACATAATCTTTGGAGAAAAAAAAAAAACTGCACCTGATGTTCCTTTTTACTGACACCCAAGTTTAAAATAAGAATTGAATACACAGAATGTAAATACGACGCAGCTGAAAAACACGTTATTTCAATGGTAGTGGATGGAGAGAAAGGATTTTTGTCCAACCAAGAAACAGTGACCAAATGGGTGCGAAGAGGGGCACAACCCCGGGCGGGACTTGACAAAGGGTCAATTGTGGTGACTTGTGGTGACACTGAATTGGAATGGTACTGTAATGGGCTGAATGGACAGAACGGACGATCCCTTGTTCGTGGCTGACTTAAAGAGCTAAGGCGTTCAGTTAGCCTACTTCATTTTAATTGGCTCCTATTATCTGATATGACACTGATGTGTGAATAATGAAAGGTTAAAGGCTGTGTATAGGATAATGAAGCTGTGCAGATGACATCTATCACAGAGGGTCTGTTATTCTTATAGCTGGGGTCATTGACTGATGACTTTACTACCGAACCACACAATGAATATTATAAAATGTGGCTTAGCTTGAAGCTAGGTGTCACTGAGTTCTGATGTGTGTGTTAAGCCTTTATTTGCCGCGAGTGAGGGGAGGGATTAAAGGACCGATAATCTGTATCAGCCCTAGGACTGCTGATAGCCTGCAACGCTTATCGGTCCTACGACTGATAAGGCAGTAGTAGTAGTTGACCATTCAGCACAAGCTAAAATACCACAGAGTGATTGTCAAACATGTCAAACATGGATGAAAACCAGCCACCAAACATGTTTGCTGCAGATATTGTGGTACTGTAGAATTCACCGCTGTGAGGAGACGCTGGAGTGCACAGACTGCACACCAAAACACAAGAGCAGAAAACAACTAGCTACAGTTTGCAGAATGTATATATATATATATATATATATACACACACACACATACAGTACATACTACATACATATATGGTCTATATACCGTATATATGTATGTGTACATCTTGTACTTCAGTAGGAGACCTTCCCTTGCAGTAGCCTGTCTAGCTTACAAACTAGAACCAGGGCTCCCACTCAAACACGCTGACGCAAAAGGTGACGTGTGTCGTGCAAATGAGTGATAGGAAATGGCGAATGTCACTGAATTTACGAAATGTGACTCATCACATTTGACCAAGCACCCATATCTTATGAGTTTGGAATAACATTTTATGAGTTGGGATGAGAATGTGATGCCTCAGGCAACGTTGAACATGCTATTAAAAACACAGACAACAAGGCTAGGTTACCACATTGCTTCTGTCGACTCGGCACCATTCAAGTCGCATGCCGATAGGGTGGGAATCGGTTATGATCGTTCCCTCGACGTCAAAATGGTACATGAAAGGACATCCTCATTATCAGCGTCAGACGCCAAAGGACCACCTGACCAAGCAGCGAAATATGATGAGTTGGGGTCAGAATGGGCTGGTCCATCACGCTTTGGTTCTTAATTCCATATCATCACATATTCACCAAACAATTACCTATTATGCCGTTATTGTGCCACTACAGTAGCTCATTCTAACGTCCAACGAGTGTCCTCTGAAGTCAGCCACACCATTCATGTGTCTACAGTACTTTGAGCTATAACAGCTGTCGGTCTCTGGAGCTACTGCTGTACTGAATCTACTGTAACTTCCCCTTAACACTGGCAGAGGAAAACGTCCTGGCGCTGCCTGTTCTCTCACAAAATTCTCTCTTTCTTTCCTGCTTTCCTTCATCTCTCTCTCTCACTGTCCCTCTCTCTCTCTCGCTCTGTCTCTCCCTCGGTCTGTGTTCCTCTCCCTGTCTTCCCTCCCTCTCTTTTCCATCCTCTCTTTCTCCATCAGGACTCGGAGATCCTGAACACGGCTGTGTTGACCGGCAGGACGGTAGCCGTCCCGGTGAAGGTGGTGACCGTGTCAACGGACACCACTGTTACCGATGTCTCCGAGGCGGTCAAGTGTCGCTCTACAGACGAAGATGTGGTCAAGGTCAGTGAGCCGAACATCTGCTGTTTCTCCACTTACAGTTTACAAAATAAAAACATTATTTTCCGTTATTATGATTTCAATATATTTGTGTTGTTAGTTAGTACTTCATCTACTAAAGAGCAATGTATTATACCCAGGGCATTATTGCACTAAGAATATTGCATCTACAATATGTTTTAAGTGGTTAAACTATCATACATATATTGATAAACATTCTCTTTTGTCTGATAGTTTCAAATGATATACTGTAGTGTTCAGACACAGTACCAATGAGAATGCGAAGTATTGCACTTCATTCATGCCGTTTCTTATTTCCTTTTTTTGGGTCTGCCTGCACGCTCATGTCATTTGTGTAAGGCCTATCAGAAGTGCAACATGATTGAAGATACGTTTCCAAAATATATGTATCTATCCTTTATGAAGGAATAAATCACTACTTATGTAATGAATCAATGTCTTTATAATATAGAGGATCTTGTCAGAGGTGGCAAGTAGACAACTTGGTTCCTTTATGGCAGGCACACACTGCACAACTTTCAAAGTCATCAGAGCGCTGTGCAGTTCACAGTACACAACTTTCTGTCTTGTAAATCGTGTGTTTTGAGTCATTGTGGTTTCCACACTACATGACTGATTGGCAACAGGGGGTCAGTCACACACTACAAGATCTTTCACCAGGACACATCTCCGACAAGTCTGTCTGGTCACGAAAACACACAGGAGAATATGCGATACCATGCGCGAGACGGGATGCTACTGGTTTTTATTTCTCCTAAATCATTTCTTGATCTCTCTCTCTCTCTCGTACTCCTCACGCACACACACACACACACACACACACACACACACATCTTCGTGTCAAGACCCACAAATTTACCATATAATATATGTATTTCATTTTTCCGCAGACCCACCCCAAACTTTGTGCCAGGGATGTATTTAGTAAAAAAAAAAATCACAAATGTTCAAGATTTTTTGAAAATAGCTGATCTTCAAGCTCATAACACATCACAATGTGATGAACTGTGAGTAGTATAAAGTATAATATTTTTTGGGCTTTTATACCTTTATTGATAGGATAGTAGTATAACAGGAAATGGGGAGTGACATACAACAAAGGCCGTCGGGACTCCAACCAGCGACGCAGTGTCAGCCTACCTTGGAGCCTAGGTGCCTGGAGTGCTACGCTAGCGGTCCAGGCCGGTTAAACCTATTTTTATACTATATTAACACATTTTGCTGGGGACCCCCTGGAACCCCCTGAAGGCCCGGACTCCATTTTGAGAACCACTGACCGGTAGCTCTCTTGTGCTCTAAGGAATCAGCTGACACTGCTGGCCAATCACAGCTCACCTCACCCTGATAAACTCAGGTTAGCACATCATTGCTGCCTCGTTGCAAACACGCTATCCATAGCCTCATTTTGCACAAGGAAGCCACACCGTTATTAGACCCTATCTTGTTTATACTCATTTGCATCTTGTTACCATACTTATTACCTTACATGCCATGACTTTTTTTTCTCCATTACAAGCATTTCACTGCTTGCAATATTGGTACCTTGCTGTGTCGCTGTATTGCTCACATTGTGACTAACTAGAAAGATTGAACTTGGTGCATACCTCAGCCAAGACTACCTCCGCAAAGACATTACATTTCTACCTGAGATGACTGATTATGTAATTGTGCCCTTCAGTGGCGTGCACAGACATTTTGAGGGGCAGGTGCTGAAGTAAATTATACTTTTTTTTGTTTACTTGGTCTGCTCTTTTTTCCCTCTACACCTATACCTCTTTGCCAAAATAGCCGATCTACAAGCCCACATTTGTAGATCGGCTATTTTTGGCTAAAGTTCTCCTCAGAAAAGGGATGCTAGGTTTCGAGTGGTTATGGTAAAAAGAAAGATCATATCACATAAAGATTTTGCGGCCCCCCTGTAGTAACTCTTGAGGACCCCCTAGGGGTCCCGGACCCCCTGTTTTTTTGGGGTTTTTTCAAAAGGGCACTTCTGGTCAAGAGGGCAAAGGGCAGGTTCTCGAGCACCACCTAGAGTCTATCTGTGCACGTCCCTGGTGCCCTTGCCCTTGAATGTGACCTTTTTGAACAAAAAGCTCAAGATTCAAGAGATGTATTGTCACAAAGACGTACAAGCACACGCACTGTGAAAAACATATGTTGGCGTGCTGCATAAAACACAATAAACACAACACGTAAATAAAGGTCATGGTCACATGCAACAATCAAGGTTGTGGTCATATCTCAGAACGGAGAACAAGAGATGTTGGCGCAGGTGAGGTTTTCAGTCGTAGGTGGATTCTTTTTTTTGTATTTGTCCTGAACACTAAAGACTAAGCTTATGAGTAAGAGTTGTTTACTTGTCATTTTTGCTGTTTGCAGTTTTGGAAGCTGTTATTTTTGGAGGGCCAGCATTCTGGCAGAGGCTTCGGTAATGTCTGTGGCAACAACTGCAACAATAGGATGCTCACTGGCATAGTTGGTCAGCGAAGCCTGCTACTCCTTGACAGGGAATAATATTTTACCCTGTTTTCTACCCTCTATTTATGTATTCTTCTCCAAGGAGAGGTACTGAAAATGTCCTATTGTAGCCGTGCTCTGCATACTTGCCTCCTTCCTTGTTTTGGGATTCTTGGAATTGGGTTTCTGCAGTTGGAAGGCTGAGCTCTCAATGACATTCACAGGCACTACACTGACTACAGCTTTCCTTTTTCGTTTCTCCGGCAACAGTGATTCAATATGCTCTGGAATGGTTTTGGGGCGTAATGGACGCTCGCTTGCTGTGTGTTTTTGTATTACGGTTGTAATGGTTTATTTGATTTGGTCTAAAAGTCCATCTCCTGTAAGATATCACAAAGGATCAGTTATTTAATACATTTTCCTGACTCCTCATGGTAAATCTGTCTATGAACATAGTAGAGTAAATCCATTTGTATTCAAGTGATGACGCTTAAAGCACTTGATCTGCCATTCAAGCTTAAGACTATAATGTTTTCATTGAGGTCTTATTTCAAGCTGACAAAAACTGTGTGGTGTGGCTGTGACCTTACCACCTGCCGTGCTGGCCGGGATTAGGAGGTACAGGGTCAAAGAAGTTGAGATCGTCAGCCTGTTGCTACTGTTCCTCCTTGGTTCGCGAACCTGCTCTGATAAAGCGTCTCTATGCTTCTCCTTCATCACATTGATCAGACCAGCTTTCCATTTGTTCGCTTTCTTTCTTGTTTCGCCCAGGCTCAGATTGTGCTTCTGAGCTCTCCAGAGTGGCCACTGTGTGGCTCAGTAACCGTTCTACAGGTTTATCCTCTTCCTTTTTCCTTCCACAATGTAAGGAGTTGAGGCGTTTTGATCAGAAATTGGTATTTTCATCCGTTTAGTCTCTCCATCAGCAAGATCCTTTGATGTAGGCTTTCTTCCCCCTACGCCGTCCTGTGCTTCCACAGCATTACTCTGAGTGTTCAGAGTGGTTTGGCTCCGCCACCATTCTCCAGGTGGTCTCCTCTTCCTTTTCCCCTTCCTTTCTCCCTCCACACTTCTGTCTGGAGATGAAGCCTTTTTATCAGAAATTGGTATTTTCATCTGTTTGATCTTTCCATCTGCGAGATCCTTTGATGTAGGATTTCTTCCCCCTATGGCCTGTGCCTCCACTGCATTCCTCTGAGTGTCCAGAGTGGTGTTGGTCAGCCACCATTGTCCAGGTGGTCTCCTCTTCCTTTTCCCTTCCACAAATCTGTCTGAAGACGAAGCGAGTTCATTAGAACTGGATGTTTTCATCTGCTTGGTCTTTACATTAGCAAGATCCTTTTGATGCAGGTTTTCTTCCTCCATCTGATGTGTCCCTTCCAAACGTCTGTCTGAAGACGAAGCGAGTTGATCAGAACTGGATACTTCCATCTGCTTGGTCTTTCCATCAGCAAGATCCTTTTGATGTAAGTTTTCTTCCTCCATCTGATGTGCCGTCTTCCTCGGCTATGGGACAAAGGGGCAACAGAAAAATACTCCTCAAGCTTATGTGAGGTTACTTAATACTACAGGAAACACTGAACTCTGAGGGGGAGTTGGGGTTCAAGAGTCTGAGGTAGGTTGCTCCAAAAAGTCTGCAAATTGAAACCGCAAAGAATAAAGCTTAAACTCATCCTGCTAAGGATGTACTGCTTTTTATATTGTTCGGTTGTGTTTACTCCTGTTGTCATGAAGAGGTCACAATGAGTTATCCATGTCCAGTGGAGGTGTTCTGGGTCGGGCCATGTCCAAATATGGATTCCATGATGTCTGACTATCAGCAATGGTAACCATAAACACCTGGTCTCAATCTGACATGTTGAGTAACCATGGCGACCTAATATAATTAAACCTGGATGTCATGAAAGCCTTTTTAACAGCCATACCCAGATTTCGTGTCTTTCTGTACCATTTTTAAAAAGCGAGAACTGGGGTGTCCCAGTTAAGCAGTGTAGAAAGGTAGGTAATCTGCCATTTCGGACAGAGCCTTAAGGCTAAGCAGGATCTTTCAGGAAGTACTTCCAGAAAGGATCTTCTTGCCACTGTCTATGTTGACTCAACCGGGCTGACTCGGGGTAGAACAATCAGCAGTGGGTCCAGGCAGTTCCTCCTGCGTGATTTCTCTGCTCTCGGCCGCCCCATGCAGGGTCAGGATGATGGCTTTGATACCAGGGAGGTAAGGGAGTGGGCATCAGGTGCTCCAGAATTCCGATCCTATGGTGGTGCGGTTGCATTCATGTCATTGTCGATTATAGATATCTCTGGCTGGTTGGGGGACCGGGAACATAAGGACACCGGATGCCTGGGTTAGGGTTAGGGTGAACCTCCTGAACCTCCTCCCTGGAGGTTCATCAAATGGCTCATCAAAACTACAGCTCTCCATAAATACAGGGAGAACAAAAATAATATATGATTAGTTTTATGTTTGATTAACAAAATGTACTGTACTTTTACTTTTGATCTTGAAGTACAGTTGACATTTAAGAATATCACTTTTACCAGTCATTCACTTGTAAGATACCAGTATTTTACTGAACTTTTTTCTATCAGTGGATCTATTTTGAATTAAAGTCAACCAACTATTTTCTCAACCAGTTATCTCAATTATATACACTAGGCTACCATGCGCCAATTAAACAGACAGCACCCAAAGTAGCACTCAAACAACAGGAGTTACTATACTGAATAAAGCAGGATTATGGGTATAGATTGTGAATAGGTTGACAACACAGGCATGAAAGCTTAATAAATAAATAAATACATAAAAAAGATAAACGTGAAAGATTAGAAGATTTTCTATAGTATGTTTTTCAAAAAAAAATGCCTCTAGGATAAGCAAACACTGAGAAAGAAGATCAAAGTGTTTGATACTCAGTGTGGTGACAGGTTGCTTAAATTTACTTTTTATTAGTAGAGCCTCTTTCAAACACTGGGCACAAGGCACGGCAGTATATCCTATCACTTACAAATACAAAATACCAGACTTCCAGTGATGCCTTAACTATCTACTGTAAAGGTCAAGTCTTTAAAACTAGAAGTTTGAAAAACAAAACGGCCTCAATATGATTACAGTCTGCTTCCTTAAATATCTGGCTCCAATTCGGAATAGATTATAAATTCTAGACACCTGCTGTGCCAAGGGCTTCATCCAGTTATGTCTATTTTATGTCTATATTTCTCTTTGAACCTGTCATCAAGACCAGAGTGGATAAAGTCAAGATGATTTAATGCACAATAACGAGATGTCCTGGCGAAAAACTAAAAGACATGAGATAAAAGTTACGCTGTTTGTTTTTCAAATTCATAGAGGAAACATTTGACAATAATACCTAAGTGTATCACATCTGTTTTGCAAGTTGGATAGCCAATGTTCTGGTCTCACCTAAATGAACCAGAGAAAGACAATCACAAACCCTTTCAAGAGAAAGTGTTTCCTACTGTTCTTTTCTAAACACAGCGTGCGATAATATACAATATATAAACATGACTTATTTATGTCATTTGGCTCTGGGGGATTAGTGACGGTGTCATTGAACCTGCATTACGAATGATTCTGCTCATTATAATCTGTGTTTATTCGCCCATAACTGAATAATTACCCTGTAATGATACCTAAGAACTATAGGAATGTAATTGAAAAACTTTCAGGAACAAACTGGTATCGTATTCAGTTACACATCTTATCTTTTAGGCTTTTTGGTAAAAATAGCTTGAGGAGTGTACCGCTCACTCTCCTTAAAAAACATTAGCTGAGCATAATCAGAGGAGCTTTTTGAAATTAAGCACATCACTATTTAAAAACATCAATTAAAAGCACTTTTTGCTTAGCCGAAATAAGCATAATTTCAAAGTGCAACTACAGCCCCAATTTTTGCAGTCACTGCTTATACACATAACAGCCACGAAGCAAATCCGGCAAGTTTTTATGATTGAATTTTCATTTTTCGCTAGGTTAACCATGACCTGAAGTTATGCAAAGAAGACCATGTAACAAGTTGCGCTCTCACAGCCATGGAAAGGGGGGTTATGGGAATGTAAAACAGCACCCCCCCGGGTGGAAGTGAGTACTGTGGTTAATGCAGAGCAGCATGGGCTGCATAATTGCTTCTGTCACGCCAACTGTATGTGGGAGACAGAGACAGGCCCACCCCACCTTAACCCATTAAGACCGGGGAACGCATCTGTGTCATTTTAGATTTGATCGATAACCCATTATTTTATACTTTGGGCTGTTCAAAAATAGCAAATCTACAAGCTCATAGCGCGGCACCGAGTGCCGCGCTACGAGCTTGAAGATCTGCTATTTTTGAAAAAAAAAAACGAGAACATTTGCCCAAATCTTTGGACAAATATGTATATTTTTTTTAACACCATTTTTAACTCACATCTTTGCTTCTGGGGGGTCCCTGGAACAACATATTTTGATGGGGATCAGCGGCTAAAAAACATAATTTTGGTTGGTCCTTGACATAAAAAAGTTTGCGAACCACTGATATTTTTTTTTCAAAAAACTGTTTTGATTTAGAAGACATTTGTAAAGTTTTGAAAAAATAGCAGATCTACAAGCTCATGAGTTTGTATATCTGCTATTTTTGAATAGCCAAAGAAATCTAAAAGATTATGCGTTCCCGGTCCAACTGGGTTAATGCTCCCTGCTCCCATCGCTCATATGTGCCACGGGTTGGATCTGTCCGGCGAGTTGTTAATTTCCCGGGCCTAGATCCAGCGGCAGCCATAATGCCCCCTGTAAGTATTTTCCCGTTCGGCGCATAATGTGCCTGATTAATGTGCCGGTGGATTCTCCCGGACATTTATGGTACCTTGAGGAATGAGTGGCACAAAATGTATTTCTCGCTGACAGGGGGTCCCCCCCTCTCCGCCGCCTTCAGTCCTCAGCACATCATCGCCGCGCTGGGATGGAGGGGCGGGGGGAGTACAGTAGGTGTTGAAGGCTGCCTTTGGTTGTGTGCGTGTGCGTGTGCGTGTGTGTGTGTGTGTGTGCAGTATATTAAAATATTGATTGTTGGTTACGCCGGCCAATAATGCGCCACTGGAGGCCAGTGTTAGGCCATCAGAGTAATGCGTGGGGACGGACAGACGTGTTCTCTGTAATTGGTCCTGCTCAGCTTGCAAGGCGTTGAGGATCAAAGCAACAGCAGCAGGCAGTTCATTTGCCTGTCATGAGACATATAGAGTTGTTTGTTAATCAATCGCCGTACACAGCAGAATCCTTAGAATTAAAGCCTCGGTCCACGTACCACATGTCCCCATGGTGTTGGTTTAAATCAGTGCTTCTCAAACTTTTTTTTATTTCAAGGACCCCCCATAATTCTGAGGGTATAAAAATGGAACCAAATGGATCTTTAATTGATTGATTGAATACTTTATTAACAGTTTGCAAAAAGGTTACAGTGGTACGATTATACAAATCGTGCCAAAGGATAACACAAAATAAATCCAGTGTGGTCCTGTATAAGGGTCCATGTGGTTCCATTTGTATACTTTCAGAGTTATAGACCTGTCAGGGTCCATTTAGAACCCCCTTAAAGGAACCCTGAGGGTCCCTGGACCCCACTTTGAAAACCACTGTTTTAAATCCTCAGAGAAATCATCTCTGTTCAATAAATGTACATATCAATTATATTCCTCCTCCCACAAATGTCCCTAAAGGACCTTTACAGTACCCTTTTACTTTGTTTAAATCTTTTTATTATTATTCCATATCCTACTTTATGAATTATGCATACATTTGATCTTCCAGAATTTGGGGTAATCCAACAATTATCCAGAGCCACCAAACCGTGACAAAAACAAGCCAGTCACTTTGTCGTTGACGGGTCCAACGGTGGAGTCGGGTTTACAGGGGAGCGCTTGTTTTGTAACCCTCAACGACCCTCAATGCATAATTATCTTCATTGACTAATGCTGTATTTAGTGAGGGTATTTGGTGACTGATTTCACACCTCGTCTGAGTTGCGTGCCCTGCTTCAAAAAAGTTTCAAAAAGACCAACCAAACAAAAAAGTGATTTTGGGGGGAGTGGGTAACTCAAGAGTGTAGAAATGTACATCATTTGTGCATCACAATTCAAGTTAAATTAACTCTTTGCCTGCCACTGACGAGATTTCTCGTCAGATTCTGCTAAGGCCTGCCATTGACGAGTTTGAGATTTTGTTTTCAGTGGTTTTCCACCAGATGGCGCTGTTCGCTAACCTACGAAAGGATAGACCCGGAAATGACGTATTTTTTTAAAGAAAAACAGCCCTGTTTATTTGTTGTGGAAAAATGGCTTTATCTCCGTTTCTGTTGCTATTTGGAAAAAACGAGCCACATCCAACTGGCGACAACTATATCGGATTACCGTAACCGGACAATTTCCCCCCCCGATTCTACGAGATTCCCTTGCGTGTAGTGAGGCGATCACCGTGAGGACGGCAATCACGGAAAATATTCCATGATTTTTTTTTTCAAAGGTTAGTAAAATCGCTCGGATTCGCTGGCAGTGGCTTGGCAGTTAAAGTTAACATTGGATTTTACACACTCACACTCACACACACACATACACACACACACACACACACACACACACACACACACGCACACCCTCTCATTGAAGCCTCTTGGAGATCTTCGGCGTTAAAAACAGGGAGCATCACAGACACACACCTGTGTTGCTTTGTGTGTGTCTGTCTGGTAAGAAATCCTTTTGTTGTGAGCGAGCACAAACAAGCGCTCCACGGCGTCTGCCATCTTATTGATCAGCGATATCACTGTTTGATACGGTCAATGACTCTGGCATGTAGGAGAGGTCTAGCTTTCTACTTATCACCCAAGCAGACAGGTCAGGGGGAGCCCAACCCCATCCCTCCAGCCCTAACTTGGACAGAAACGGCCCAGACGCATGGACTGTCAATGAGCTTCAGTCTCAGCAGACTGAGTCTGGTGAGAGCAGCAGCAGGAGAACAATGGGGGTTGATAAGGAGCAGGGACTCTGACATCTTTATCAGTCCAAACACACTCTCACACTGGGAGCCCTGATGGAGCACAATCTGCTCCATGCCTGACTGCAGCCAAGGGAGCGTGTGTGCAGACCTCATAGACGACGTGTTCAAAAGGCTACATTAAACCGGTCTGTCACGTCATGTCTCAACCTTCAAATGTCATTTACTAATGATTGCGCCGTGTTCTTAGCACCGCACACGCACTCGTGCATTAACAAGTTAGTACCCGCCGTATGTAGTTTCTGAACTCTTGCTGACGTTCTGCCACACACCGCGGTAGAAAATACCCAGTGATCATCCCCGAACATGTAACCACTTTAAAATCCAAAGGTTTGATGCTTAAATGTTAGTTCTCTGATGATGTTCTCTGCACGTAGCCTTGAAAATATCCTTTGGCGTTCATCTCCGCTGGTGGTTCTTATCACAGGGCACAAGCCAGGGGGTTCACATGACCTCAAGGCATGAAGATTAGTTCAGAGGAAGTTGAAGAACCTACAGTTTTGCTCCAAAACTTTAAATGTGTAGAGATTTGCTTCCAAATTAGGTATCCAATCCACCACAATGTCATCCTTCACAGACTGCCAGGTTTGTTCACAAAATACAATTCACTGTTGAAGCATTGGCAGTAACGATGCTTTTATGCAGAGTGGCGTCTGACTAACATGCATATGATTTCGACTATGGAATGAAGGGTCAGCTACGAAGGAAGAGCTTTGTTCTCATTTTATTTATTTTAATCATCATACAAAACGATTCACGACAAAAAAAGGAAAGAAATAAAGAAAACCATGACAGTATGTCACCTTTAAAAGATGGCAACATAATTCCTGCCAAAGAGAACCCTTTTACAGTCTGAATTGCATATAATTTCAAGGTGTTCTAGAAACAGGCAATGATTTAATTGATTTGGGAAACACGTTCTTCATGTTGAGCCATATGCTGTTGTGTTGTGCTCCATTTGAGCAGTGACCAGCGCCTTGGTCCAGCAGTGGAGCGAGGAGCATGAAGCCTAATTAATGCTCCGTCGCACGATGCCGGTGTCACGCGTCGTAAAAAAAAAGCCGACCTGCAAGCTCACAACATGCTGCAGACGCGACACATCGTGAGCTTGTAGGTCTGCTGTTTTTGGACGGGCTTATGAGGCTTTGATGCTCCACATACTGGGGAGCTGTGGAGGCTTGTCACACACAAAGCCTTCTGCCTGCTCGCAGATGATGAACTGTATCGGCTCTGTGATGAATGGCTGTTGATGGGTTTTATCTGGCTGTGAAAAATAACTGGGAAATTGAAAATAAATAAATAAATAAATAAGGAAAGATTGAATACATAAAAAAAAGATATATTTCCCCAGACCATAATGTTGTCCTTTTGAAGGTGTACTGCATGATGGAATCAATGGGATTGACTAAATGCCTGGGAACACTCCTGATGGTATCTGCTTTTAAGTTATTAATTGCCTGGACTCTAAAAGTGTGCGTGTGCGTGTGCGTGTGTGTGTGCGTGCGTGCGTGTGTGTGCGTACATGCATGCGTGTGAGCATGTGTCCGTTACGTACGCGTGTGTGCATAGTGTCCACACCATATCTCTTTTAGAGTGAGAGTGGGTGAGAATCTAGATATTACTTAAAGGAGAATTCCGGTCATTTTAAGTGTTATGTTTGATGTGTGTCAAATCACTTACCAACGTAGGAATGAAAATCGCGTAACTCCACAGAGCCCCCTATCGACCCCCACCGTTGTCATTATAGGAGGATATAGGATAGCCCAAATTCGCCTATTTTAACCAATGCAAAGTCTGTTTTTTTGCTTCTAGTACTCATTGTTGAGTCCCATGATAATGTAACAGGCGCTAAAACTCCCGACAAGCTAACGGCTAATAACAAACGAGCTAACGCTGGGGCTGCTTATCTCTCTGCATGGCAGCCCCGGGTTGCCAGGTCGGGAGAGAAACCAGCAACCAGCATTAGCTCGTTCTGTTATTAGCCGTTAGCTTGTCGGGAGTTTTAGCGCCTGTTACATTATCATGGGACTCAACAATGAGTACTAGAAGCAAAAAAACAGACTTTGCATTGGTTAAAATAGGCGAATTTGGGCTATCCTATATCCTCCTATAATGACAACGGTGGGGGTCGATAGGGGGCTCTGTGGAGTTACGCGATTTTCATTCCTACGTTGGTAAGTGATTTGACACACATCAAACATAACACTTAAAATGACAGGAATTCTCCTTTAACAGTGTGTGTGCGTGTGCGTGTGTGCCTTTCAATAACACTATAATCCAAGTGATTTCCAGTGTAAAGCAATTTATGAAACAGATGGTTTTGAGTTAGCCGTGTTATTAGTGGAGAAGTGCCGTGCTCTGTCTGCGTTCCATCTGCTCTTGGTGTGTTTAGCCCCGGGCAAAAGCAGGACTATTATAGAGGAGCTGACCACGTCCACAACCCCTTATTCCCTCAGATTCAAAGATGCCCTTGCCGTCCCCCATCGTCCGGGAACAGCCGGTGAACCTTTCATGTTCTTGTTCAAAGTAACGATATGTGAAATGTAGTTGTAGTACAGAGCTGTACCAACTGTATAAAGTCCTGGCCTACATTGTGTACAGCACACTTAAATTGTATTTTAGGAAACACTTGTCCACCACCATAGAGGCCTGATTTCAGCAATGCCCCAACGAAAACAAAGCAGCACCTGTCCTGAGCAATTTGTAATGATTAAACTAAGCTTAACCACTTACTGTACAGAATATGCTTTGTTGTAGAATTAATAGTGAAAATACCTCATCTACAAGCTTTCAAAAATGATATTTTCACTATTTTTGTACATTTTTAGATATTTATACTTAAGATATTACTTAAATAGGAACACTAGGACCATACCAGTGGTGTGGCATGTTTAGCGTATTGACTTTGACTCACCATACTGTATACTGTATACATACATCTGTGATTCCATAATGTAGTGCCATTTTTGTGACTACCACATATTATCACAATATACTGCTATATAACTTTTTTTCTTTTTTTTTTGTGCACACTCATTTTCAATACAGAGGCAGATTCTATACCCAAAAACAAAAAAACTCTGGCTTCCCTATTTTGGGGATGCTATTATAGGAGAAATGTTTAAATTAAAATTATTATTTTTTCTAAATGAAAAAGTGTCATAAAGTGGTTAAACTTTGCATTTGCCATTAGCAAATGAAAATAAACATTTACAGAGTGATGAGAGTGGTAGAACGTGTGATAGAGGCTATTTTGCATTTATATGAATAAAGGTGTGCCTTGAGATTTTGACTTATTTGAAAAGCGCTGCCGTACATTACTGCTGACCATTTTCCAAAGCATAGTGTGGTTTGTTTGATATGAGTACCATATTGTTGCTGTCGGATGGAAACCTTGTATGTCTAAAACCGTTCCTTTTTTATTATTATTTTTAAAACAGCAGATCTACAAGCTCACAACACGTCGCGCACACATTTTGTGTGACACTTGTATGATGAACTAGGGCCTCGTGCCCCCCCCCCCCCCCCCCCCCAAAAAAAAAACATTAAAATAATTAAATATGGTGATATGAGGTTTATGCCTGACTGCAACAATATGAAAATCAATCATTTTATTATGTGGGTTAGCTCCTGTCAGATGACTGCATAAAGTCCATCTCTCATGTGATCATCAGTCACGTTAAGATCAATCCCTTGCTTCTGTCATGTCAAATCCGAATAAAAATAATTTGACCACAAAATCGAGTTAAAGCAATCCTAGTTTTTAAAATGAAACTGACCCGTTTCTTCTCTGTACGTGAAGTGAGTGTAAGTGAGTGAGGTGTTGCTAGGGAGATTGGAGACGCGTTATTTTTAGCTACGTCTAAAAGTTTAGCTGTGCATAGGAGATGTAGCAAGTTCCAGTATGGTGAATGTAGTACGTACATAATGTTTTGGTGAATATATTTCGATGCCTGTGTGTTTGTTATAGATATCTGACTTCTGTAGGGAGAAGTATTGTTTTGCTCTGAAGTCACATGATCATGCAAGTTTAACTGTGAGATCTCTCAACTCCCTGGCATCTCCACTCTGAAATCGTTCAATAGCTATAATCCCCAAGTGTGTGGTCCTGCGTCTTGATTGGATCAGTCTGGTGTGTTTGTTCTTATGATTAAAATAAATATGTCATTATGTCTGTGGTCTCCCACGTTGTTTTGGGGGAATCCTCTAGTGTGCAGTCTGTGCACACATTACCTAATGAAAACAGGTGGGTGGATAATGCCTGCCTCAGTTTATGGGAGACAGAGGTAACCAAACCAATGATTCTGGAGTTTTGACATCCCCCAAAAAATATTAAAATGAATATTTCACAATCATATTTTTTTGGGGGGGTGGGATGCTTTTATTCCACATGTTTTTTAATATCTATTTGGCTGTCTTATTTTTTTATTATTCGTTTTCATAAAAATGTGATTCATATGTACCATTTATTTAACTCCAGTGTCTCCTCTCTCTTGCATCCCTCCCACTCGTCCCATCCAGGTGTCAGACAGGTGCGACTACGTGTTTGTGAACGGCAAGGAGATGAAGGGGAAGATGAGGATGACGGTGAACTTCACGTACAGCTATGTGAGCGCGCAGCTGGAGCTGAACGTGTGGCTGCCGCGCCTCCCCCTGCAGATTGACGTGTCAGACACCGAGCTGAGTCAGATCAAAGGATGGAGGGTTCCCATCATGACTGGCAGTAGCCACAGGTACACTGCCACATGTGTCTGTCAGAAGTGACAGAAACAGTACTCAACTTTTTTACTTAAGTAAAAGTATCAATATCCTATTGTAGATAGTGTTACAAGTACAAGTTCAGTATTAAGCATTTACTTGAGTAAAAGCACAAACGTATTGGCATCAAAATATACTTAAAGTACCAAAAGTAAAAGTACTCATTATGCAGAATGTCCCATTTCACAAGTTTTCAAATGTACAAAATGTATTTAAAAAAAATGTTGTTGAAAATAGCAGATCTACAAGCTCACAGCTCCGAGCTTGTAGATCGGCTATTTTCAAATTGCCAAAGTATATATATAGTAGGTCTGAAGTGGTTTTGTAATAATAATCAAAATCTACAAAGTAATGTAACTAAAGTTTTAAAATAATTATAGTGGAGTAGAAGTTAAATTATTGTCTTGGCCAGGCTGAAATGCATGGCAAGAGTATGTTTTGCACCCCGTCCGTCCGTGTGTCCGTCCGTCCGCGTGTCTGTCTGTGAACAGCTAATCTCCGGCATCGTTGGCCCGGCCGCTGCGAAACTGTGCACACACACTCCCTGGATGCCAAAGCTGAACCTCTGCCCCGAATCTTTCAGATTGGCCTGTTATAGCGCCACCAGGAAGCCGAGTTGTGCAAAACACATTTTTGGATATCACTCCTACAGATTTTGTCCAAACCTAACACAAATCGGTACAAAGTATCTCTATAGTCATGTGATCAACACGGATCTGTCCGATTTTCCATATTCTATCCTGATTGGCTAAGATTGGCTTCCAACGTTTGCAGGATTGGTTTGTTTTGAACAAAAGCCTCACATCATCAACGCAGCATGCGTTTTCCGCAAAGTTTTGCGCACACCTTCCCACTAGGCCGAGGTAGATATGCCTCCCTTTTCACATTAGCCTGTTATAGCGCCACCAGCAGGTCTAATTTAGCAAAACACATTTTTGGAACAAAATACCTCAAATCATGAATGCAGTGTCCGATTGAAAGGCCTAAGAAGAAATGGCACCCTTTTCACATTGGCCTATTATAGCGCCACCAGGAGGTCACAATAACCTACATGACCTTGACTTTTTCTAGTTGAAAATTGTAAGTACTCCAGTTAAGTAAAAAATACCTCAAAATTGTATAAGTACAGTACTTGAGTACTTAGTTACTATCCACTACTGTCTGTCAGTGTCACATGATCCCCATGTGTTTATATCGCCGCTGTCGGGCAACTTTTCATTGGTTAAAAATGTATCAAACCCACAGATAGACTTTATATCCACTTTCACTTTCAGCACACTCTTGTACGACGAAGTAGGGCATTAATTTATGAGGGGGAAAAAAACCACATTATTATTATAATGGAGATATATGGTTTCTGCCCGACAGTGACAATGTGTGTGTGTGCTTACACTGTAAAATCCTCCTGAGTATAAATTGAAATCTTGAGTGTACAAATGGAACCATAATGTGAATGGGTGTAGGCTACTGTGTGTGTGTGTGTGTGTGTGTGTGTGTGTGTGTGTGTGTGTGTGTGTGTGTGTGTGTGTGTGTGTGTGTGTGTGTGTGTGTGTGTGTGTGTGTGTGTGTGTGTGTGTGTGTGTGTGTGTGTGTGTGTGTGTGTGTATGCTGCAATATTCTGACTGTCAAAGAGCTGAGTTGAAGATCTCTTCTTTAACCACTTAAACCCTAGATAGTATACTTAGTTGACCAGAGTCGACAAGCCTATATATAGGCTCTCTCATCTTTCCCCTCTATAGGGCTACCAAATATCTTCACCAAAATAGCCTGCTATTTTTGTTAAGGATCGAAATATGGAGCATTTTATCTACTGACTCCCTTCCATTATGGGAAACATGTCATTTATCTGGCGGCTAATTACTGGAACAGATTCTTCTTGCTGGGTATTTGCAAACCAAAAACACCGCAAGTTACACCAGAAATAAGCAGAACGTGTATGTTAAACATGTTCAGTGTTTGTTCTAACAGGTGAACCATGGGAAATTAAAATTGCCCTCAGGGCCACATTTAATCATTCTAAACAAGATCTAGCCAGATGAAGGGCTTATTATCCCCCAGATATTTTTGTGTAATTCACAGTTTAAAATGCTATCCAAGCATAGGCCATATTATTCCATAATAAAATCGATTACGTTTTTCCCTTGCTACATCTCATTTTGAATTTGATTGAATTTGAGGAAAAGAAAGAAAAAAAAAACCGATTACCACCAGATATCAGTTTATCTTTGAAATTAACTCCATGTTAAGGTTGTAGCTGGGTGCAACTCCACCAGGCCCCTCTTCTTACTCTACTGGCTTCTCCTTGTATTGTAGTAGGCTGCTAACAAAATGTCCAACCCATGCAGTATAGCCTGACATTGTGACATGGTTAAGGAAGGTGGCCTGTCGTGCTTCCTCCTAGCCTATAGTAGAACATTATTAGCTCCCTGTCTTGAGGTCAGACATTTCCCCCTGGGACCTCATCACTGGCACTCTCTTCTCTGACGCCACCACACAGTGCTACCGTGCAAGTGTTGACATCCTTCAATGGACAAGAGAAGCCATCAAGCCCGCCGCCTGCAATAATTAGTCCCGGAAAAATGTCGAGATGGGAGACATGGAAGTTGGTCAATCCTTTGCACCCAAGCGCAGCTCCTCCAATTATCCGTCCCTTCCCTTCGGCTTTGACTGACAGTGGTGCACGGTTTTGACCAATGCACCAGCTTGGTGAGGATGTTGCTCTCCCCAGCTGTGTGCTGGTATGCTTTTATCAGCGGGGACA
Source organism: Gymnoscopelus microlampas (assembly GCF_963454915.1). Classification (NCBI taxonomy): domain Eukaryota; kingdom Metazoa; phylum Chordata; class Actinopteri; order Myctophiformes; family Myctophidae; genus Gymnoscopelus; species Gymnoscopelus microlampas. The sequence goes on from NC_139941.1 coordinate 40,494,074, forward strand.
GGCTGATGTGTGTTGTCACTGGTGATGCCAGCATGTCCGGTCTTGGCACTGCAGCCCTGCGGGGCTGCTGAGCGCGTTGCAACCCCCCCCCCCTCCCCCATCTTCTGCCCGCGTCTTTGTTTATCTGGGAATAACAGGCGTGACCTTGCAAAGTAGCGACTCGCCTGGTGGCAGGAATGGGCATCGGTCCACTCTGCTAAAACCCAACGGAAAACTAAGCCAGTCTGCTACAATAGCCAGTGAAGGGACCTTACACTTGTCAGCCGGGACTGGCAACTGATGGCCAGAGTGTGCATGAGAGAGAGAGAGAGAGAGGCGTCAGGCATGGGCTTCCCCTTACACTGTTTTTGATTGCTACTGTCTATACCAGTGGTTTTAAAACGTTTTGTGCCCAAGGCACACCATGGGCAAGTCAAAATCAGCTATTTTTGCTCATTTTGAATATTTTTGAAAACAAATTAAAGAGACATACTGTAGGCAGTACATAGTTTTTATAATTCTTCTATAATGACATGCCCAAAATAGGGACACCAGATTGAAAGTGGTTAAAATATATATTTTAGGGGGGTAAATTTGCCTCTGTATTGGGAAATTAATGTGGACAAAGTACTGATATATGGTAGTTAATAAAAAAGAATATTCGTAACATTTTACTACATACTGTAGTACGGTACATTTTCCAGGTAAAGGATTTACTTTTATTTGCGACAACGTTTCCACCTCACAGGATCTTCATCAGGTCAGCATTGTCACAATATCCCACACGGCATACCTGAACTTGTAGAAACTGTCTCACAGCACTCCATTGTGCCTCGGAGCACCGTTTGGGAAACTACTGGTCTTTGCTGTATGCTTCACATCACCCTCCTTAAGCCCTGTCACAACATGGACAAGATAAGCCTCCCTAGACAGGGGACCAAAGTATATAAGCAGTGGAACTCTGTTAATGCTTCCTTCAGAATGCATTTTTATTTTACGCACGTCAGCTTTTCCACTTTATAGCATTTGCAAATGTGTATTTTGCTGTCTGTTTTCATGTTTTAATTGCTTGTGTTGTCATAAGCACTGACCTTGTTAAGCTGTGCGTACTTTTAAGTGCCCTCGTTCTACTGTCAAACACGCTGACATTCTTTGAACGCCATTCAGGATTTGAACAATAAAAAGCAATCACTGTTGTTTGCACAGAGATGCCGTATGAAAGCTGCAAGATCCGTTTGTCCATTTCACTTCAAATAACCTTCATTATGTCTCTGCAAAAATGACAGAAAAAAACGACAACCATGGAGCAAAATGCCAAAACAAATAGAACAGGATCCACGGGGCAGGACAAAATCAGCATGCAATGAAAGCATTAATATGCAGCATCAACTGTTAAGCCAAATCTGGACACGAGAGTGAAATGAATTTGATTTATTTGTCTATTAGATTAACCTTAGATTCAATTTTGGGATCACTGCACGCCCACTGGTGTATTAGATTCATACCGATGCTAAAGGCTAATACTTTTACTTGAAGCCTGTTTATACAGTAGCACATCCATTCCACCCGAGCAAAACTTTGGTTTCATGTTCATAAAGACACATTGTGCCCCATGTTAATTCACAGGACAAAGGTCAATTCATTCAACTAAAGCCGAATTCCAATCTATTACGGCTCAAACAATTGCAATGCAGAGATGCATTTGACTCTACATACAGGTCCATATTTTATTTATGTTCAAACTACAGAAACGTATTGGGAACATAGCTGTGAATAAAATAAATGCTTCCAATTTATGACCGTCTGTGACAAGTTGTACTGTACATTTACAGTAAGACTGGCCATCTAATATACATATACTATGCCATCATGTAGATGGCATAGATCTTGACATTTTCCGGGACTAACATAGACATGACAAATCAATTCACTTTTCCTAAGAATTTAATTAAACTAGAAGCAGTGGCAATCAAAAAACTGTGTAAGGGGGGATGGCCAGGGGTACTTTAATGTTGACATCCTACATCTGGGATTCTGGGAACTATATTTGTATATGAATACCCAGTGAAAGCTACTGTAATGTCATGTGAAACATGAACTATGATGCATTGGCACTGTATACTGTATGTACGTATATACATATGTACGTGTGTGTGTGTGTGTGTGTGTGTGTGTGTGTGTGTGTGTGTAACTCCCATGCATTATGAATGAAATAATACGCTACTTTATACAATAAAATAGTGCTAAAGGACTAAGCAGATGATAATTGACAGGATGAAGCAGAGAGGAGTTAGTTCCCTGCAGCCAGCCAGCCTGCAGTACATAATGCCCCATGTGGGCCTCTCATTAGGCCCCATGTGGGCCTCTCATTAGGCCCTGATGCCATGCTGGCAGCGTGGCATCACAATGCACTTAAAGTACCAAAAATAAAAGTACTCATAACGCAGAATGTCCCATTTCACAAGTTTTCAAGTGTAAAAAATGTATAAAAATCCTTTGAAAATAGCAGATCTACAAGCTCACAACGCGTCGCAAAGCGACGCGTTGTGAGCTTGCAGATCGTCTATTTTCAAATTGCCAAAGTATATATATAGGTCTGAAGTGGTTTTGTAATAATAATCAAAATCTGCAAAGTAATGTAACTTAAATTTTCAAATAATTATAGTGGAGTAGAAGTAAAATGATTGAAAATTGTACTAAGTACTCCAGTAAAGTAAAAAATGCCTCAATTGTACTTCAGTACTTGAGTTACTTTCCACCACTGTCTGTCAGTGTCACATGGTCCCCATGTGTGTATATCGCCTCTCATTAGGCCCTGATGCCATGCTGGCAGCGTGGCCCCATTCATACTAATCTCTGAGTCCTCCCCTGTCTCTGCGCTGCTCTTAGATCCAACATTCTGTCCCTGCAGTCTACTGGTCACAGCCACTGAGAGAGAACGTTAGGAAATGGAATGACCTTTGTCTTATAGGTCAGTGACTCTCAACCTATGAGCCGAGGCCCACTGGTGGGCCGTGACGATACTGCAAGTGGGCCCCCAAATAACTGGCAAAACAATCTTTCTTTGAAACCTTGAAAAAAATGAGTTGTCATTGTAATACTATGTTAGTTCCATTGATCCAAGCCGGAACACAATCAATGTATTGATCATTACAATTAGATTCAGATTGTCTTAGATGAGACAGATATGACTTGCGAGTTGAGAGCGGAGTCAGTGGAGTGGAGGCAGAAGAAGACGGTGGTACGATTTCTTCACTACAGCGTCACAGGAAGACACACTTTGATTGATCTTTGACCCTTTTACTGTTGTTTTGGTCGTGACAACACAGAATATAACAAAATCAAACAAGTTTCTTTTCATGACCCTCTTTTCTTTTTTTTGTTCTTCCTTCAGGGGAACCTCGCGGTACTCTGAGTGCTACTAGTCCAACAGCAGCAGGGGAAATACCCCTTCGTCTACAACTCTGTCTTATCTTGTCAGGAAAGGTCCTGAGCCCTTAATCCATTCAATCCGGGAACGCGTCTACAAATGTCTTCTAAATCCTAACGGGTTTCTGAAAAACGTATATGTTGCTACAGTATAATATCAGTGGTGCCCAAACTTTTTCATGTCAAGGACCACACAAAATTATATGTATTTTGGCTGTGGACCCCCCCCCCCCCTTCCCCCAATCATCTCAAAATATGTTGTTCCAGGGACCCCTCCAGAAGCAAAGATTTGAGTCATAAATGCTCGCTTTAAAAAATATATATATTCAAAGATTTGCGCGAATTGTCACGATTTTTCTAAAAATAGCAGATCTACAAGCTCATAGCGCGGCACTCGGTGCCGCGCTATGAGCTTGTATATCTGCTATTTTTGAATAGCCAAAGTATAAAATAAATGGTTATAGCTAAAAATCTAAAATGACACAGATTCCGTTCCCGGATTGAATGGGTTAACTCCTCATCTGACTGTGCTCAGGGATCTTCTCTAGTAATGTGAAGCCAACGTCTTCCTTCCCGTGGGCCTGTATCCGGTTCTATTTCTCAGGGGAGGGAGAGAGAGAGAGATAAGCACGTGGATAATCTGAAGAAAGCCTAGTTTAAGAGATGATTATTTTTTTTCATCATCTCAAACTGTTTGTGTGTGTCTGTATTAAATACAGAACACATTTTGTTCAAGGTTAAAAGGGTTTTATCGTGCACATGCACTTGACAATACAGCTGTGGCAACGTTGCAGGGAGTGAAATTCCTGTACGTAGTAGAGCCGCCTCAACAGTGTGGATAAAAATACATGTACAGTAAGATTAAAATAGTCATAACATAACTTACAAAATATCAAATAAATAAACAAATACATGTAATTGCGTCTGCACAATTGCACACAAGATTGTGAAGCTGTAATCTTGTACAGTCTACTGTATATATGGCCATCATACAGTATATGGCCATGCTGTGTATCTACTGTATCTATTAACATAATGTGTGTGATGGTGATGGTATATGTCTGGGAGTCGCTGTCTGTGTGTGTGTGTGTGTGTGTGTGTGTGTGTGTGTGTGTGTGTGTGTGTGTGTGTGTGTGTGTGTGTGTGTGTGTGTGTGTGTGTGTGTGTGTGTGTGTGTGTGTGTGTGTGTGTGTGTGTGTATTTGAGAGAGAGACTTAAAGGGAGGGAGAGAGTGAGAAATGACAAAGATTACACCACACATCAGGTGTAGTAGCCTGTTGTACATTAGTATAGTATTTATCAATTTCTTTATTGACCTTTATTTATTCAGGGAGTCTTCCCTGAATAAATAAAGGTCAATAAAGAAATTGATAAGCAAGCTTTTTTTTTATTCTAGGACGCCCTGATCACAGCATGATCACAACATATACAAATAACAATACAGGTTTAAATAAAGTGCAATAATGAACAACATTGTAAATATCCCAATGCAGACAAATAAGGGCTGCGGAAAACAGATGTAATGCATCCCCAAGTAGTACTCTAAACGTCTCTATGGAGACCAATCGATACGGTTTCAGAGAGTCCTGGAGTTTGTTCCATTTGTCTGGAGCATAAAAGATGAAAGCAATCTTTCCTTGTTCACGGTTCATACGTGGAGTGATAAGTCTAATGTGTGTCTGTGAGCGTGTTTGACAAGTGTTAGTACAAGAGTTGTTGACAAAACGCTTTGCTCACAACAATGTCCCAGCACAGGACTTGCAGCATTTACTCTCACATTGCCTTCTCACCATCCTATTTTGCTGTCTATCTGTTATTTTTTTTCAAATAAGGTTGTTCATTTGTTGAAGCAAACACACCACAAAAAAAATCTGTTATGGGCTAAATGCAATATTGCAACATTTTAAGCCTTGTTTTTCACTCTCTGAATGTAATGACCCCACTGGGACACAGCCCGGCTTCTGGGAGGTGGATTTGTTGCCCACAGTAATCAAATTACAGTCGATTTGCTACCAAAAGGGAAACCAGGGACGATTAACTATAGCTGCAAGGAGAAAGTGTGTGCACATTTAAAATCCTGACCAGGTGCCTCGTGCTGCAAAAAAAGCCAAAGCCAAAACAGAAATAGAAATTCAAGGTCCCCACACACACACTGAATTGATGCTCCCTTTGTGGTCTATTCAACAACGTCTCAATCCTCCATTTGTCATTATCAGGTAAATGCTCCTCTGTGGCGTACACTGCTGAGAGAGTGAGAGAGAGAGAAAGATAGAGAGACAGAGAGACAGAGAGAGTGTGTATGTGTCCGGCAGATTGCGGACGAAGCAATGACAAATATACAGCTATTTACAGATTTGCTGTAATGAATAAAACCAATTTATATATAGTATGTTAATACAATATAACTAGCACACATTGCAGTGTTTGGAGGTGGTCTTCCTTTATTTTTATTGTTGTTTGGACATTGCAATTAGGCCTGCCTCTCTCCGTTGGGACAGACATACAATTACTGGATTGTAGCTTTAATCTAGTGCAGCAATCATGATTATATTTAATGCTATTAAAGCCACAATCCCGAACTTGTTTTGATAATAAAATGTTATTTTATCTTTAAGGTAGAGTATAACTTAACCCATTTTCAACCTTAATTATCTTCATATAATTGGTCCTCGCTAATGCTGATTAAAAAATGGTACCATTTCTGTCTTCTTATTTGCTTCTCAGAGGTGGGCTGTGGACAATTCAGAAACCTTCCTCCAATGATATCATTTGGTAGTCATTTCAAGGCAAAAATGAGCCAATTTTCTGAGGACGAAAATCACAAAAATATTTGTATTTTGGACATACAAATTATACTAAGATCCCCAGACCGTTTCAATCGTTTATGTTTATTTCTGTTGATGCAAGTGAGCAAGCTTCTACAGTATTTCAGAGTGTTAACTTTCCATAAGAGAAAGGCTGCCGTTTCCAATAGCTTGGAATCCCCACTGATGATGTCACTGGAGGAAAGTTTCTGACCTGTGTGTGCACAGCCCACTTCCAGTAGACAGAAATGGTGGCATGGCATCTTATAATGAGCATAGTGACAACCAATTATATGAAGATGGCGTTGAAAATGGGGGAAAAGTGCTCCATACAACGTACTGTAACTATCACATCTACAGTGGTTGGAGGTGGTCTCCTATACTCTTCCATTGAGAAATGTCGACCATGGTGTTGGGTAGGACAACTCAAATGTCGAATGTCATTCAACAGGTCCGCACGGGACAGCGAAGATGAAGATGATGAAGACCGACGCGGGCGAAGCTGTACTCTGCAATACCAGAACGCCATGGTCCGAGTGCTGACCCACTTTGTGGCCGAGTCGGCCGATCCCAGAGGTCCGACGAGCTTCATGCTGGGCTCTGATTGGCAGGTGGACATCACTGAGCTTGTGTGGGACTTCCTGAAGGTGGAGGACCCGCACATCGCACAGCTGCTGGATGGGAGAATACTGGTGGGACTGGACATGGGAATGACCACTATCCAGGTATGCTGTATTCTGTGGTTCTCAACTTTTTAATTTCAAGGACCCACGTAACTCTTGAGAGTATACAGACCTGGTAAAAGTGCAATACATACTCCTTCCAATGTCGGGGTTCGGACCGGCTTTCCGAACTATAGTTCGGAGAGTTAGGACATCTGGAGGTGCACAGGTTCCAAGGAAAGGTTCTGAGACTGCCCATACGATGTTCGGAATTACGTCATTTTTGCCAGACCTAGGGGGTCGGCCTACATGAGGCTTTGTCCCTCTTTTCCTCTGCACACACGTCATGCGAAGTCCGGCCATTCAGATTTCAACCACTAGGGGTCTGGCAGTACCAGGTCTCCTGGTTCCCTTGTGTAGTTAATACCTCCCTTTCCGAAGAAAAGTTCGGACGTATGAGTATGTATTGTGCTTAAGGGTCTATTTAGAACCCCCTCAAGGAACCCTGATGGTCCCTGGACCCCACTTTGAGAACCACTGGTGTATGCTTAAACTTTAAAGGGACCTCACTCTGAAAAAAATAAAACCAGCAGGTTTGGGTTGTTTAAATGCGATAAACGATAAGTGTAACCGAGTCCAGTTTAAGTAATAAACTCAGTCCCCTCCTTTTTACCCTCTATACCAAATATTTTTGCTGAAAATAGCCAATATACTGGCTCACAACACATCATGTTGCGACAAGTTGTGAGCTTGTATTTTTGCCGTAAGTTCTATTATGGCATATGCCCAGAATAGGGACACTAAGAGGTCATGTGGTTAATTAACATCATCAAGCACTTTTTTATCCTGAGACATAGTGCATTTAAAAACAAACGCCTGATGAATGACAAGGTCAATGTGGAGGCAGTGATAGATATACTGCAGTTTGAATAACGCCCTTTCACAGACGCCCCATTTACGTTGCATCAAAACGTGATCAGTATCTGGATAATGAACGATCCAATCTCACCATTAATTGCGTTTACACCTGGCTAACTTTGAGATGTGATCACAGCGTGAGAAAGACCACCTCCAGATGCGGTGTAGTGTAGCAGATCAGATAACCTTCTGATTTCAATGTGCGTTGGTGGAAGTACTCAGATTTGTTACTTAAGTAAAAAATGATTGGCATAATAATGTATTTAAAGTACCAAACTAACGTAAGAGTTAAAAATAGCAGAGTTAAAAATATTTTCGAAAATAGCAGATCTACAAGCTCACAACACGCCGCACTGAGACGTGTTGTGACACTTTTTTTGTATTAAAGGGATTATGACATCCAAAATCAACGTTTACGTATTTTTTGCCCTTATTTCTTTTTATTCACAGTAGATATATGCAATATCTGCCCTCATTATGACAAAAAAAGTAGTTGTTTAGTTAGCTGGTATTAGGTAACTGTTTTTACCAGAAATACATCATATTATAGCAAATAAAATATCATGATTTTGAGCATGTCATAGGTTCGGACACCTACGTCGCCGAACCGACCTATCGCATTTGACTCCATACATTTTCTGTTGTCTGACATCAGTGCATGTTGAAAATCAGATATCCATATATGTGACCCCACACGATAAACGATAAGTCTTCTAGGCATTTTTCATTTTTGTTTTTTCATGTCATATGAAAGCAGGGAATCATAGCTACAAATTGACATATTGCTTGTGCAGTTTGACCCACCAGTTTTCGAGATATGGCTTATAGAATGACTAGAGGGTCGGGCCGCTACGCGGCCCTCCCGTCTAGTAGCCTGGCCCGCACATCGGAGACAGAGACAGAAGAGCGCGTAGACGTTCCTTGCAACACCGGTGCTTGTTTCTCGCAAATGATTTGCCAACGCGCAAAACGAAAGCAAAACCTAACTGCGGCATGCAAACCGAAAGCGAAACCTAACTGCAACATGCAAACCAAAAGCGAAACCAAACATGACAATCCACTTTGCCAATTGTATATATAGATGCCTTGTAGAGATTCAGTGAACTGAGAAAACTGCATTCAAAGATTCACTTCTGTGATCTGTAAGATTTTAAAACCTATCCCAGCATGCATTGCTGAAAGGCGGGGGTTTGAGGGGGGCCAGGTAAACACCTTAGATGTGTCCCAGGGTGCATTGTTCTCAAATGGGCGGTGCAGTTGGTTTATGTTGTGTCTGACATCAGTGCATGTTGAATAGTTTCTGTTGTGTCTGACATCAGTGCATGTTGATCTCCATATGTGCAGTGGTCCACCGCCTGCACAACTGCACCACAAAGGCAATTTTAATATAGCATAATAAAAATCTGACTAACTAGCTAACTAGTAACAAAAAAAAATCCAACCATTGTAGTGGAGTAAAAATGTACAATATTTGCCTGTTTGATGTAGTGGAGTAAAAGTATAAAGTATTGAAAACTGGAAATATTGAAGTATAGTAAAACTACCTCAAACTACTTACAGAGCATCCATTACAGCTTAAATGGGGTCTGAGTGCAATCAAGTGCACAGCAAAACTCTAAAAGTGCACGGCAAAGCTCACCTTCACAAGACTAAATGAACACTCAGGGTGTCACAGCGTGTCCTGGTGTCCCTCAGCTGGCTGTTTTGTGGAGGCGGTGGCAGTGAATGCCAGGGCCCTTCCCCTCTCGGACCTTTCATTTGTCAGTGTCCTCAGGTTAACTGGATGAATAGCGGTCTCCTAATTACATCTGTGTAGAGACTGGTACCCGTTGCCCAGCAGTGTGTTCTGGTCATCCATCTGTCTGCCTGCAGACGTGCCATTACCTCCACAAACATCCACCCGCCCCCACCACCACCTGTTTGTACAAGAAAGAACCTAAACACTTTCATTGAACATGCAGGATAATCCCTTTAAAAATAAATACATGGAGAACTGCTTTACTTACAGTAAGATGTTATTGATTCACTCCTTCAATAAAAATATGTATATTAATAAAAGCAGGTATATTATGTATATTATATGACGTATCCTATGTATTAAAATTAGCAAATGGGAGGGAGGGCTGGCCAGCCAGGCAGCGGGTGGACCACGGCCACATCACTGACTCAGACATAACCATAAACAAACCCAATACGCCCATATATAGGCAGGACCACGGCCACGTCACTCTGACTCAGACATAACTATAAACAAACCTGATACGCCCGTAGGCATATCGCTATGGCTCAGTCATAATCATAAACAAACCTGATACGCCCGTAGGCATATCACTATGGCTCAGTCATAACCATAAACAGACCTGATACGCCCATATATAGGCATGTCACTATGACTCAGACATAACCATAAACAAACCTGATATGCCCATACTGTATATAGGAATATATTTGAAGATCCGGTTGTCCAGAGACACATAACCGAACGCTATGCCCATGTATGGTCATGTGCGACTTCAACTCCGCTCGTCCAAATTTGGACAAGGTTTTAGCCCAATCCGAGCCACTCTGACTCATTATAAAATTAGAGGTAAATATTAAGAATGACATAAAACCATCAGCATGCACAAGACATTTGGCGCTGATCGGTCAAGCAGTTCGCGAGGTTAGCTCCAGACAAACACACACACAGACATGCCGACCCTCTTACAGACGGCTAGCCTCCTACAGAGCCAGGCGGTAAAAACATACAACTCATTCGTTGTGACTGTGAGAAAGGTTTGACAGCTTATCTCCACCAACGCTAACTGGAACACACACCAGTAGCATCCATGCCCCTGTAGAGGACTTTTACACACACACAGAGCAACATCTACATGCAGCTGACCTCGAACCGCTCCTCATCTATTTTATTAGACTCCCCGTCTCTATAGGTTAGACTGTGTCTGACATTCATCTGGTTTGCCAGTAATAATCAGGGTTAAAAAGGAATAAACACATAGCTGTTGGTTTTCTTTAACCTTTACAGAGGTAGAGAGGTTCCATGAAGGTTAATCTGCAGATATGTTGTTTAATGAGCCTAAGTAAAGAGTCAACAAGTGCGGGGTATTTTTGTGCATAAACTAGCATAATTGAAGAGGGGGGCTCGACTGAAATGTTAGGAAAGACCAGCTCAGCTAAAATCACCTCTAGTAATCATAAAGAGCTGGAGGGATATATTGTTTGGAGGGGGAAAACAAATGTCGCGGTTCACTGGTTTTCTTTTAAAAAAGCCTTTGAAGTCACAATCGTAATCTGGGTTAATCCCAAGAGGCTTTTCTTCTTTCTTTCTGCTGTGTACCTCTCATTATCTCTCCCTGTCTCTTTCTCTCTTTCCCGAACACACATATACTCTCTCTATTTCTCTATTTCTCTCTCTCTCTCTCTCTCTCTCTCTCTCTCATCCATGTCAGGTATTGTCCCCCTTGTCGGACTCCATCCTGGCCGAGAAGACCATCACGGTGGTGGATGACAAAGTCACCATCACAGAGTTGGGGGTCCAGCTGGTCACTGGCCTCTCCCTGTCCCTACAGCTCAGCCCAGGGAGCAACAGGGCCATCCTGGCGACCACCACTACACAGGAAGTGCTGCAGAGCCTCAAACAGGTCCGGATGCTACACTGTATAATTCCTTTGACCACTTACAGTAAATGTACCACTGGTTCTCAATGTCAGGTCCGGAGACCACCAGCGGTCCAAATGGACCCTTACAGGTCTGTAAAGGGCAATACATGCTCCTTCCAACATCAGAAAAACTTCAGACATCGGGGGTGCAGGAGCGGAAAAAACATCAGAAGTTCAGAATGACATCAAAATGTAGTTATCACCTCCCTTTCTGCATGTATTGCACTTAACTCTGACAGTGTACACCAATCTACACTGTAAAAGAGAGTGGAACCAATGCACCCGTTCCATGTCACAGACCTGTAAGGGTCAATTTGGACCCCTGGTGGTCCCCAAACCACATGTTGAGAAACAGTGCTAGACACAGTACTTTGCCCTAAGACGAACAGCGAAAAATGCATCACTCTGTGAGCTTGTAGATACGCAATTTTCGTTTTTGTCTTTTTTTTTAATCATTTTCGCCTACACGGTATAACACGGCCAAAATAGGGACGTCATGTAGTGGTTCATTACAGGATCACTGATGGAGAAAACAGCAAATTAGTGTGAATGACAACTTCCCTTACGTTACCCAGGCTGCCAGCAAAACTGAGCATAGTAAAGCTAAAACTAAGAATGATTTGCAAATACTGTTTGGTCTGACAGACAGACAGATTTCTTTGCCTCCAACTATTCATTTATTTGCATTTAGTTTGAAGAGAGTCATTTACATACTGTAGGCTACTGGAGCTGCCGAAGCCTAAATTGCAGCACTCCACAGAGTTGATTACTGTGTTTTCCAAAACAAAAGACTTCATTTCAGCTGTGCGTGTTCAGTACATGTGCTTATACATACACACGCGCTTGTATTTACACACACACACACACACACACACACACACACACACACACACACACACACACACACACACACACACACACACACACACACACACACACACACACACACACACACACACACACACACACACACACACACACACACACACACACACACACACACACACACGTGTTGTTTGTCCCACTGCATTCCTAACCCTCTTATAGCTCTGAACCTTGAAAGCTAGAAAGTAGAAATGTGACTGCATGTGTTTCCTTGGGCATCGAATAGAAACCGCAGCTGCACTTAATCTCCAAGCAGTGCAAAAGTAACAGCGAAAGTTCTGTCGCCAAACAAGACTTACAGCTAGGGCCAAACTGTCACTATCATTGCTTTCATCTCTCATTTATGCCCTCCCTCCCTCCCCTCATTGTGGCCCATTTGATCGCCCCCCCAGGGCGAGGAAGGGCAGTGAAGAGTAGTTTATCTTCCCCATCATAGACAAAATGTCCATGCAGAGATAAGCAGGCAGCGCAGTACGTCTTCTAGTGTCAGTAATTAGGGAGTACTGGCGGAGCACCGTGGGGATCTTCCCCCCTTCCGGCCCAAGGGATTTGTCCTCTGGCAATATTAAAAGGCAAACTGTGAAACTGCGGCGTGAGAAAAGGTCTTAAGATGCTCATGTTCGGCAAATCCCCCATTCGCATGAATTCTTCTTTAATGTTACGGTCTGATCTTTTCCCCCTATCTTTTAATCTGCTCCCCCTCTTTCTCTCTCTTTATGCCACAGAGCAGTAGTACTGAGGTAGCGAAATGGCAAGGGCTCAGTAGGCTAGATTTCAACTATACATTATTCTTATAGTCCGCTTAACGAGGCCATTATGTAAAAAGGAAACATTATACATTGTAACGTATACCATCTAGGTGTGTATTATTACTAAAATGCCATTCCATGCCAAAATAGCACTATCCCTGTTGGAACAGCATTCACTTCATGTTCTCTCCCTGTATATAAATAAACACTCATCTAACTAATAGTGGGAGCTCTCCATCAGGCTCAACAAAAATAATATACATGTTGAGTATCCTTATCTCAACCTGATCGATGCTGAAATATCAAATTCCAACATTGGTCTGCTGTGTATAAAATGTTTTCAGTCTGTCTATTGAAAACAAATTGCTCCTTTCTAGATCTATTGGTCTATTTTTACGGGACTATTCCTTTGATCTTATTTTAAATCAGGTCATACTTTTTAAATAAATGTAGTTTTCTCTCTTTTCCACTCCCCTTCTTTTGTGTGTTTGCATCCATACTGCTGTACAGTATGTACAGTCTGCATATGACCTAACTTAAACTGTGTGTGTGTGTGTGTGTGTCTGTGTGTCTGTGTGCGCGCACACTGTGTTTGTGTGTATGCACAGGAGGCCCTGATCAGTGCCTGGCTTCAGTTTAGTGATGGCTCCATGGCTCCACTAGACCTGTACAACCCTGACTTCTTCATCCTGACAGCCACCTCCCTGGATGAGGAGGTTGTCACCGTGCAACAGGACCCGTCCTGGAAGTGGCCTGTCATCGTGACAGAGGCAGAGGGCCAGGGCTTGCTGGTCAGGGTGGAGATGACCGTCTGCGAGGTCTGCCAGAAGTTCAAGCGCCGCAGCATCCTGGCAGCAGGGAACTGCAATGTCAGAGTCAAGTTTGGCCAGAGTGACAGCTCCAGGGGAGGGGGCAGTGACTATGGCCCGGAGGGAGATGACATGGAGAACAGGGCTAGATTGTCCCCGTCTCAGGACAGGACAGGCATAGACTCTCATTACTACGGCAGCTCCATCTCTGACATGGAGGACGGGGTGCTGAGGAGGGCCACCACCACTAAAAGCGGCATCATGCGCCGGCCCAACGGTGGCAGGCTGTCCGATGACAGCGGCCAGAACATTCCCATAGACTTCTCCGATTTCCCCGCGCAAGTCGACCTCCCCCGCGGGCGCAACGTGGATGACGAGCTCATACAGACGGCCCGGGGACTCACGGACCTGGAGATCGGCATGTACGCCCTCCTGGGCGTCTTCTGCCTGGCCATCTTGGTCTTTCTCATCAACTGCATCTCCTACACCCTCAAGTACCGCCACAAAGAGCTGTCCATCGAGGGCCAGGAGAACATGAACCACGCCCACGACTGGGTGTGGCTGGGGAACGAGGCGGAGCTGCTGGAGAGCCAGGTCAGCCTGTCGCCCCAGCAGGAGGAGCAGACCTCCATGATGGACTCCAGCAGCGGGCTGGAGGAGGGCAGTCATCTGCTCAACGGGGGCTCCGTCCAGAAGAACGTGCAGGGCCAGGTGCACCGGGCCGCCGACACGAGCTGCGTGGCCAAGGACAGCAAAGGAGACTCGCCCACCACCAAAAGGAAGCGAGTCAAATTCACCACCTTCACCACCATCCCCCCAGACAATGGCTTCCCCACGGTCAGCACGCTCAGTGTGAGCCACAGCCATGACATTAAGTGGGTGTGTCAAGACATGGAACTGGGTGACTCCAAGGAGCTTCGCAATTACATGGAAAGGTTAAACGACAGTGCTTTAAAAGAGGTGGCCTAGTGGACTCTGTAGCAAACTCACCTTTATGCCTTTGTTTACAGAAAGGTGGGCCTGGGACAGACAGACAGATGCTGGACCCATAGGTAGTTGAAAAAGGAGCTAATTTGTTTTTCAGAAACAAACAAAACTGCCAAAGGGGTCATTGAACTCAAGATGGGAAAATAAAATAAAGGTCCTCGTGCCACAGAGGACTAATTGCAAATGACTTGAAAGACATGTCCACGAACAAGGATGTCAGGTTGTATTTTTGACCGTTTGTTTTTTCTCATAACTACCTTTTTATCATGATTTCATTAATTGGGTTTTTAATTAATTATTGACTCAAACAATGTTCCAAGGGCAGATCTGCGTTGACTTTGAACTTTGAAGGATGTAATGTGACTAGGTAGATACTGTATAAGGTGTGTACACATTTAACAGTTTAGGATGTTTTGTAACATTTTGGATATGACTTTGCAAAGCCAGATTCCAAAGAGCGATCTTTGGAAGAGAAAGCCCTGCATGTGGTTTGAAGCAAAAGGCACAACTTGGTTCATCCTCATCCTTCACAACACAGTAGAAGAGACAAACACTTGCTATGTATATACTGAACGATCCTCCACCAAGGCATTGTATTGTTGCTCTGTATATTGTATTTTCATATCATTTAAAGAATATACAACAGTGTCAAGTGTGTGTATTAGCGTTTATTGACCATGAAATCTCATGAAACGCTACTCTCTAATGCACATGTTTTCCAAGTGGGGGCCATGGGCATGCAAAGGTTTGGGAGCACCTGCTCTAATGTAAAAGTTTGCCATTTTGTTGACACGCTGAGTGTGAATGTGTTAGGGGAAGCATAGCCAGTGACAAGTTCATTATCCTAGTGCGTATATTTGTTTATTTTTATTTTCTTACGAGGTGGCAATTTACCCTTGAGTCACAGCATGATTTGCCGCTCTTTAATGCTGCGTCTGTAGCTGCATACGTACACTGTTTCAATTAAGGAGCTGGAACTGTCTACAATAATGATCCATCTTTGGCTTTGTAGTGCTAAATTCAGGCAAGATTGTGGCCATTTATGCTTTCATCAGCACCTATTAGAACACGGTGCAGTAACATGACAACCACTGTGTATCAAAGGGCTATTAAACTGAATAATGACTGGACCACATGCTAATGGTGGCATTTCTTCTGTGACCCCTTAAAATTAAATTATTGTAAAGCTTTAGACAAAGCCTCCAATTATAGTCTCATTAAACTCTGTCCCTTTCGCCTGCAGAAACAAGTTATTGACGATGACAAAGCTGGTGTGCTATTTCCTGTGGCTCCTATCAAAGGCAAAACACACAGGGATTGTAAAGTGAGAAATGAACAGAGGCAAAGGAGGGCAATGTTTCTTTTGGGGGATTTAATTTCCTCTAAAAAATCATGTAGTTGCGTAAACAAAATCATCTTCCTAAAATTTCCCTAAATGAAAGCTGTTCGGGTGAAAAATTGCATTTCGCTCAATGAATGTTATTGTCACATCACCGCTGGCTGATTGCATTTTTTAGTATTATTATCCTTCAGCAAGCAGATGAATGTTCATATTATGTTAACTGCTGTGGTTCAATTACTTATGCTGTACAGAACCTTGATTCAGATTGTTAACCAGCATCCATCACAACTGCTCCGGCAATATCCTCAGGTGGATCAGGGACAAGCTGTGCTGCGTCTACTGTTTGGTACAACTACGGTACCTAGGGCACAGGTTTTCAAAGTGTGGGCCGGTCCCCAGAGGGCCCACCCATGTATAATATACTGTATATGGGCCCCATTACATACATAATACATTACATACATACATGCATACGAACATAGGGTACATACATACATACATACACACATACATATGCACGTCGTACATTTTATACACAAGTGTGCGTGTGTGTGTGTGTGTGTGTGTGGCACACAGGTATAATTTATTTTCCAATTCATAAGATTGAGCTATTAACTACTTTCAACCTGATGTTCCTATTTTGGGCATCTCATTGTCAAAAATTAAATACAGGAGAAACGGTAACGCACACCACTTGCATAAGTTGGTGACAAATTAAGCCTTCTTTATTCTTGATTTAAAAGTTGCGGTGAGGCGTTCGTGACCCACTGGAACAGACTTGGCTCCATATGCAGTGATTTTTTTATTTGCCTTTATTTGTCCTTAGAACCTTCAAGTCCTCCTAATTTGTTAATTATCTTCTCTCTCTCCCGGTATTTGCCATTTTCTCATCAGTATAGGACATGGTTTGTTTGAGAGTGTAAGATTATCAATTGGACTGGTCTTTTGAACTTATGTTACTGTTCAAATTTATTTGCATGTCTTCATGTCCATTAGTGTGATGGACACACCTTTCATGACGTATGTAATTGAGTCCTTAGCAAGCATGATACTGACATGGCACTGACCTCATACTGACCATGATACTGACCATGATACTCACATGATACTGACATACTGACCATGGCATGATACTGACATGATACTCACATGATACTGAACTGACACTGACATGATATTGACACACTGACCATGTTTCTGACCATGAGACTGACATGATACTGACATGGTTCTGGCCATGAGGCTGACATGATACTGACCTCATACAGACATGATACTTGCATGATGTTGACACACTGACCATGATACTGACATGGTTCTGACCATGAGACTGACATGATACTGACCATGATACTGACATGATACTGACCATGATACTGACATGATACTGACATGGTTCTGACCATGAGACTGACATGATACTGACACGATACAGACTTGATACTGACCATGATACTGATTTTGATGCTATATAAACACATTTTGCTGGGGACCCCCTGAAACCCCCTCAAGGGACCCCTGGGGGTCCTCGAACCCCACTTTGAGAACCACCTACCTAGAGCACGGTTCAAAAACACCATTCGGTGTGTACCGAACAGAACTCCTCCCTGAAACCTTTGTGAATGCTTTGCATTCTGTCCTCATCTCTTTATATTTAGTTAGCTCAAGCGGCAGTTCATGGACTGGATGCCCCCGTCCTCCTGCACCAACTGTTTCCCTATTGATCTGCTCCGGGGGTAAACCAAAACACTGACTGAATTAAGTTATCCCAACCTCTACCAACACACACACACACACACACACACACACACACACACACACACACACACACACACACACACACACACACACACACACACACACACACACACACACACACACACACACACACACACACACACACACACACACACACACACGTAAACAGAGTATGAGAGAAAACACTGTTGCCATCCTTACTCCTCTGTCTCGGGCTCCTCCTCAGCCCCTGAAAAATGATGCTTTTTTCCCCTGTACGGCGCTCGACTCCCCTCGCTCGCTCGCTCCCCCCACTGTGATTTGAGTAGTGCTGTGGCTCTATCAGTGGTGGAAGGGGATTGATGGGGGACCATGCGCGGCGCGCAGTGTGCTGGGACTGTGGCTGTGCTCTGTCTGTGGACTGTGAAGGGCGAAGAGAGCCAGCCCAGACCTAGGAGGAATTTAACTGTCAGCCTCAAGGGGCATGATTGATGTAGGGCCCTGTGTAATTAACACACCACTGTGACTTTCTTTCTTTGACCATGGTCGGTGGCTCTGGCCTTGTCACACAGGGACAGAGCTGCACAGCCCATTAGAAGCCCACTGGCTCCATACCCCCATGGGACCCGTTCCTTGACATGTGCTCATACCTGCGTGACAACAGGAGATACAGTGATTGTGCCCAATTCAGGTCTTGGAAGAATGAAACGCACAACTTGTTTTCGTTGGCCTTGAAGTCTGGACTTAAAAAAAAAAAAAAAAAAGATCTTCCCCAGGCCATCGTTTTGAATGGATTTTTAATTAAATTGATGATGTGAGACCAACAAACTCTCACTAATGGCTGGCTGTGCTCCCTGTGGTCTAACGTGCAGGGCCTGTATTTGCAATTTCCAAATGATCATTCACCGTTTGATTTATGCTGCTTCCTTTGAATTTCTTTCTTTTTAACTCCGTACACAGACGCGCGCGCGCACACACACACACACACACACACACACACACACACACACACACACACACACACACACACACACACACACACACACACCAAAGGAATGAGGGAGCTGCTGTCATGGTCATGGTTTGACCTTCTATTCTGACCAATCTATACAGAGGGAACCAAAAACATTGTTCACAAACAGGACCATCATCATCATGACCATGCTAAAAAATCTGTCCCTTGTAAACGTACTCCCACCTGACTCGGGTACCCCTGCGGGATTGCGAACAACAGCACACACAGGCAACCGCGCATTCAAGCACAGTACACACACCAGTACACACACACACACACAATAATATCAGTGATGACTGAAATGCCCAAAGGCAATGAACAACTGTCTGGCAAAGCCCTTCAGCAGGAAGATAAAGCATGCATCCAACCATGTTATATAGATGTATAGGCCTAGCAGGACTGGTGGGGGACCATGGCAGAGCAACGTATCGCCGCTGTCAGGCAGAAACCTTGTATCTCCACATTTCATCTTTCTATATTCTTTCATATATTTACGTTTTTATAAATAAATGTTAATGACATCAAGGCCTTGTTGTATACTGGGTCATATGACAGTGTTGCAAAAAAGTAGCAAAAAACAACCTATCTACAAGATCACAACACATTTTATAAATATGAATGAACAAATTATAACTACATCGGATCCATTGGAACACAGGTTCTTGTTCCCATTTCCTTTAAGTAGCGGTTTTGGACGTACAAGGTTTCCACCCGACGGCGAAGATATCATCAAGTATCGCAAGACGGGCGGGGACATTCTTTCCCGCCTTCCCGGAAAACAAGAGAAAAGCCAGCAGGCCACAGAGATATATGGCAAGAGTATTCTTCATCATAACTGAATAAGATGTATCCTGATACCTGTGCTCTCTTAGGGGACTCCACAAATGGGATGTTTTACACCACAGAGCCTGCATCCAATAACAAAGGCTCACGCTCATAGATCCAGATGGATGTGTGCCGTTAAAGCTTTTTAGTGTTGTTTATTTTGCAGATCATCTCACCAATGGACACGCTTAACTCACTGTCACGTCCCCGGCCCACAATTCAGTGCTATAATAAATAGAGAATAAAGAATAGCACATTATGGAAGTCAACGATAACACATAAAAGTCCAAATGAATGTCTTTTCAGCATAAAGTCGTGAGAGGCTTTGAATGTTACAAACAATGTTAGTGAGTTTGTTGGTCTCACATCATCAATGTTTAGTTCTTTAGTACTTATTGTCTCCGCCAGGCCGATAGGCATGGCGAGAGTATGTTTTGCACCCTGTCCGTCTGTCCGCGTGTCCGTCCGTGTGTCATTCTGTCTTTCTGTGTACAGCTAATCTCCGGCACTGTTGGCTTGATCGCAGCGAAACTGTGCACACACACTCCCTGGATGCCAATTCAGAACCTCTGCCCCACATTTTTCACATGGGCCTGTTATAGCGCCACCAGGAGGCCGCTTTTTGCAAAATAACATTTTGACAGTACTCCTACCGATTTTGTTCAAACATCACGCAAATTGCTACACAGTATCTCTATAGTCATCAAACGAAACGGGTCTTTCAGATTTTTCATATTCCATCCTGATTGGCTGAAAATGGCTTCCAAAGTTTGCAGGAGTGCTCTGTTTTGAACAAAATGCCTCAAATCATGAACATAGCATGCAATATCCGTGAAATTGTGCACGCACATTCCCACTATGCCGAGGAAGAAATGCCACTTGAACATTTTTAAATCAGCCTCATGGTGGCACTATAACAGACCGATTCGTGTTTTTACCTATAACTGCACCGATCTGTGTAAAACTTTGTATGCGCACTCCCTAGAGGCCAAGGAAAAAACCTTTGCCGTGCATTTTTCACATCTGCCTTTTATAGTACCACCAGGAGGCCGACTTATGTAAAACACATGTTTTTATATTACTCCTTCCCATTTAATCCAAATTTCACGCAAATCGGTATACATGATCTCTATAGTCATGTGATCAAGACAGATCGGTTTGATTTTTCATATTCCATCCTGATTGGCAAAGATTCACATCTAAAGTTTGCAGTAGTGGCTTGTTTTGAACAAAATGCCGCAAATCATGAACGCAGCGTCCGATTGCGGTCAAACTTTGCACGCACATTCACACTATGTTGAGGAACAAATGCCATTGGCCTGTTATAACGCCACCAGCAGGTCTAATTTTTCAAAGCACATTTTTGGAACAAAATGCCGCAAATCATGAATGCAATGTCCGATTGAAAGGCCTAAGAAGAAATGGCACCCTTTTCACATTGGCCTATTATAGCGCCACCAGGATCGAGGCCACAATAACCTACTTGACCTGGCGGAGACCTGTATTGGAGCCAGTAGGAGGTGCACCACTAGAAAAAAGTGACCTTTTCAAATGGCCCGGATTTACAGAGGACTATGTCTAAAAAATGTTTCATGCAAATTGTCTCTATCACAGAGCCACCCAGAGCCATAAACCAACAGTCACTGAACATGTTTCACTGCCACACCGGGCCCCAACATGACAGCAACAGAGCTACTGTACATCTTGAACCACATCAGCACATGACACAAACAGCATCAAACACGAACAGCATACAACAAAAACATCATACAACACAAACTGCACCTGCAGCAGCAGCAGCAGCATCCAGCAAAGGAAAAGGAAAAATTACTGTAGGTATGTCACAATTATTACATAATCACCTGATCGCAAGTATTTCAGATAATCACAATACTTTTTTGGTTAATCGTCATAATCATTTCCATGTTGAAAAATGTTCATATGTTTTCAAACATTTTCAAAAATAGTGGAAATAGCAGACTGCTATTTCCACGTATAAAGTTATTGAGTTATGCAAGTTATTTGTCATATCTGACCCGTGCACCTTTTGTTTACGGAGACAGACACATTTTTATTAATAATGTTACAATGTTCAGCATACGACGCAATAATTAATTAATTCGGCCTAGTTCATCGCAATTATTTGAGCGACAATTAATCGTCAAGTAAAACGTCATAATCGTGACAGTCCTAAAGAGTGACAAAAGAGTGACAGTCCTAAAGAGGTTCCTACTTTGAGTCGTCTTCATCAGCCGTCTTCAGGGGAAACCCCCCGAGAAGGACAAGGTCTTCGGAGGAATCCCCCATGAATAGAGAGAGATCTCCAGATCTCGTTCTCTAGGGCAGGGCATCCTCGGATGAGCCTTCCAGCGGGCGTCTCCTGCCATCTCCATCCTCCGTACACCTGGTTGGCTTCACCAGTACTTTACATCTCCATCCTCCGTACATCTGGTTGGCTTCACCAGTACTTTACATCTCTCTGGTTAACTTCACCAGTACTTTATTAGAGGTGGATAGTCTGGGAGGGTGTTACACTGTAGGTGAGAACCTCAGTCTTCTGGGCATCTACGATGCAGATATCATCTGCATTGTCATATGTATGTGTGTGGGGGTGTGTGTGAGGTGTGTTTGTGTGTGTTTGTTTATAAAATAAAAAAAAGACTACATTAGAGAGTCATCTAGACCTCCTAGTTGTAGTAGTGAAGCCCAGTTCTTGCTCCCCTCCTCCACTGATGGCCTGTCTCATAGTCCACACTTATAATGAAGAGGAGGGGGGAGGGGGGTGTGTCCCCTCCAACACCTCTGCCAGCCTTGAGTATCTGAATGAAAGAAAGAAAGAAAGATTAATTCAAGTAACCGAGAGCCACATATACGTACTGTATACTGTATCCTGTCACAACATACAGCCTAGTATACGTATACTGTATCCTGTCATAACTGCATAACATTCACAGCCTAGTATAGGTATACTGTATCCTGTCACAGCATACACAGCCTAGTATACGTAGAGCTTGTAGATCGGCTATTTTCACAATGTTTGCCTCTTTCTTACGTAATATTTGACCATTTGGCCAATTTAGTATTAAAAGTCATTAAATTGTAACTTTATACATGTGCAAATACCCTGTATACACTTATAGGGCATAGCAGTGGCGGACATTTTGTGGTGTCACAGATAGAAAACCCATTAATTTTTCCCATGAAGATTTCCGAAAATATTTGTTATATATTATGATAAACTTTACTTCAGTAAAAGTACAAAAGTACCAAAAGTAAAAGTACTCATTATGCACAAAGCGTTATGATGTGACGCGGTGTGAGTTTGTAGATCTAACTAACTATAGGCTATAGGTCTGTTTTGTAATAATAATCCAAATCTACAAAGTAACTAGTAACCAAAGTTTTTTAATTATTGTAGTGGAGTAAAATATTTGTCTCTGGTATGTAGAGGAGTAGAAGTATTGAAAATGTAAAATACTCCAGTAAAGTAAAAGCTCCTCAAAATTGTACAGTACTTGAGTACATTTACTTAGTTACTTTACACCACTGTATGCCTGCATAGCCTGTCTTAGCATCACAATCAAACACAGCTCAACAATACAACATATTCACTTCACATCACATCACACAACACAACAATGCTTCATCCTGACTAGTTGTTGCTTTACCAAGTAAAATAAAAGTGAAATTAAACACACAAATTCCATCAATTCCTTTAATGCTAACATAAGCTAAGCTAATAAGTCACCTGCAGAAACTCACCTCAAAGTCAGATAGAGATAATGCACTTCTGTTTCCAATATCTTGTTGTCACAAGCGTGTTTTAGCGGCTTTCACCACTCTGGTAAACACTAACAACTTTACTCAACGTTCATGTGGAGTAACGTTGCATTATGAGTTGTTTATTTTGATCGTTTACTTATAAACATTGCAGAGCAGCTTGTAACAAACTGTGTGTGTCTGTCTATGTGCGCGTGTGTGTGTGTGTGTGTGTGTGTGTGGGGGTGGGGGGGGTGTGTCTGACAATTGAAGGACTTATAAAGCCCGCCCCTCCCTCCCTCCCTGCCTGCTTTCTAGGCAGTGTGGAGAAATAACTACCTCCCACTGGCTCCCAGGGCAGGGTTTTTCAAAGTGGGTGCCCCCGTGGCCAGTGGTGTGAAGTAACTAAATACATTTACTCTAAGTACTGTACTTAAGTAAAGTACAGTTCAATACTTTTACTTCTACTCCACTACATCTCAGAGGAAAATATTGTACTTTTACTCCACTACAACTACACTACAATTACAGCGCCACCAGGAGGCCGAATTTGGCAATACTTTTTCTTTTTCATATTACTCCTACAAATTTTGTCCAAACATCATGCTACTCGGTACACATTATCTCTGGAGTCAAGTGATTAAGATGGTTCCGTCAGATTTTTCATATTCCATCCTGATTGGCAAATTCCGAACATTGCTGGCCCACGATAACCTACCTGACCTGGCGGAGACCTGTGCTCCGAGGAGAAATTTTTCTAGTTTACTACATATTTTTCCGCAGTGTTTCTGAAATCAACTCCAAACATGAAAATTTGTTCAGCGGGACACTATTCCATAGTGCACGATACCAAAGGACTATCAATTTCAAGTTACTTCATTTTCCAATGCAAAATGCACAATGCTGCTCGGTGCTTACATTGGCTATCCTAAATACATATATGTGTGTGTGCAAATGCTGATAATGAATGCATAGTGATGGCTGTTGTGCTTGTATTAGCTTATCTTAATTACCATGAGATTAAGTCAGCTAATCCTCCAATTACAAGAACACCCTCATGGACATCATACAGGTACGTAGCAGTCAGTGATGCAGTTCAAACTGATTCTCTCTAATCTAGAGAGAATGAGAATCTAGATATTTCAATCAGACAAAGTGGAGATAAGATAAATGATGTGTTTTAACAGCAAAAGCACAAATCTTTTGTATGAGAGAGAGCGAGAGAGAAGTGAGGGTGAACTATAACTGCACATGCCAGAAGTGTTACACCTTTGTAGCCTTACTACAAGAGAATACCCTGCTATAGATGCTGCCCATTCCAACAAGAAATACAAGTTCACGCATTGAACCAAGTAATACACACTTACTTTACAAGCTTGTTTTAAAAACCAATATCTGCACTCTATGGAGTTAAACTTTTTGTTATTATAGTACAGGCTACTGTATGTGGATACAATGGAGTGTTTGTACTTGCATGGCCCCTGCTGTATACATGATGCGGTGACATACGGTTAGCACCCATGGCCAACAGCCTAGTCTAGTGTTTCTCAAAGGAAACCCATAGATGACAGGGAAGCACCATAGGAAGCATCAAAGTTGATAGGGAAGCACAGTAGGAAGCACCATCGATGCCAGGGAAGCAACATACTGTAGGAAGCACCATAGATGACAGAGGCACCATAGGAAGCACCATAGATGACAGAGGCACCATAGGAAGCACCATAGAAGATAGGGAAGCACCATAGGAAGCACCATACCATAGAAAACAGCGCGGAAGCGCTTCAAAAACTGTTGAGTTCCGCTTCAAAGATTTATCGTTCCACTTCAAAAATGTTGCGTGTGCTCATGTTGCTTTCTACTTAAAAAATGTATTGTTCCACTTCAGAAACAGTTACGTTCCACTTCAAAGTGTCATCAAGTGTCAGCAGGAGTGAAGGACCCAATTACACACAGTGAAGCAGAGGCAGGACGGCTCAGATGCAAGGGGTTTATTTAACAGAAAATCGATGAAGGGAACACTAGGAACTGGCACGAGGACTCACTAGGGAAGGCACTAGGAAACTAAGACTGGGAAATATGGCTCTAGGATACAATGACCACACTAGTAATACAGGACTGAACACAGAACTGTCAAAAAAACTAAGGGTAACAGGGGGTATAAATACACACAGGATAACAGGTGAGCACTATAGGTAATGAACACTGGGATTGGCTAAAAGACTAACAGGACACAGGTGAACAACAATTGCTAATGACAGGACCGGTACAAGACAGGCAACAGCTAGTAGGGAAGATGGACCAGACATCAAAGTAAAGGTACGCAAGTGTAAAGTTAAAGTAAATCCCTAACTAAAACTAAGAA
Organism: Gymnoscopelus microlampas; assembly: GCF_963454915.1. NCBI lineage: Eukaryota > Metazoa > Chordata > Actinopteri > Myctophiformes > Myctophidae > Gymnoscopelus > Gymnoscopelus microlampas. The sequence goes on from NC_139941.1 coordinate 40,519,995, forward strand.
ACAAGGAATTACTTCAGAATTAGCAATGTATCCATTCAATTTGTGTTTTTGAATGTTTTCTGAAAATGTAATTTACTAATATGTAATCAGTAAAGTCTACTCTCTATACTCTGATGGCATCAAGAGACACTGTGGTTCTGTCTGACAGCAAATGATAGCAGACTGACACCGTTTGTGAACATTGACACAGTGTTCATGCACTCTCATTTACTATTTTTCCCCTTTACATATAAGTTATAAGTTATAACATGAATGAAACTGAATTCATCACCACGACTATAGTATCATGATCACATGATCACATGAAAGAGTAACATGAACTCAATAGTTGGAGGAAGCATTTCATGAAATGACTGTACTGTACTGACATTGGATTAACTTTACAGTACGTTTGTATCATGTTTTAAGAAGAGCACCGACAGGTTTGAGTTGCTGTTTGCTGAGCTGGAGGTGAACAGGGAGAAGTTGGGCATCGCCAGCTATGGAGCTTCTGTAACCACCATGGAGGAAGTATTCCTCAGAGTTGGGAAACTGGGGGATTCCAGTATGGACATCCAGGCCATTCAGATGCCCGCGCTGCAGTACCAACACAGGCGGTCTGACATAACAGGTGATTAAACAGGATAGAAGGGAGATTAGAGGACTGGGGAGTTGACAGACACACAAGCAGACTAGCAGTCAGACACGCAGACATACAAACCGGAAGACAGGCGGACAGACAGACCGGTAGAGTGGCCAAAGGACTGGTTAGTGGAGCAACCGAACCCCACACCGGTGGTCAGGATTCTCCAAAACTAGACAAGGGGTGTCGGGAGATTCGGCATGGCGAGAGCGTATGTTTTGCACCCTGTCCCAGTCCGTCCGTGAGCAGGTAATCTCCGGCACTGTTGGCCCGGTCGCTGCGAAACTGTGCACACACACTCCCTGGATGCCGATTTGGCCAATTTGTGCGAAACCCATTTTTTATGTTACTCCTACAGGTTTTATCCAAACGTCATGCAAATCGGTACACAGTATCTCTATAGTAATTTGATCAACACGGATCTGTCCGATTTCCCATATTCCATCCTCATTGGCTAAGGTTGGCTTCCAAAGTTTGCAGGCCGTTTTCAACAAAATGCGTCAAATCATGAACACAGCTTGCGATTTCCGTGAGATTCCACACACACATTCCCACTAGGCAGAGGAAGAAATGCCACCCTTTTCACATTGGCCTGTTAAAGCTATCAGCAGGTCTAATTTAGCAAAACACATTTTTGGAACAAAATGCCTCAAATCATGAATGCAGTGTCTGATTGCCGTGAAAGACTTAAGATTAAATGGCACCCTTTTCACATTGGCCTATTATAGCACCACCAGGAGGCCACAATAACATCCAAAGTGGTGATGTTATTGTTGCCTCAAATCATCAACGCAGCATGCGATTTCCGTGAAATTTTGTGCTCACCTTCCCACTAGGCAGAGGAGGAAATGCCACCCTTTTCACATTGGTTATAGCGCTACCAGCAGGTCTAATTTAGCAAAACACATTTGTGGAACAAAATGCGTCAAATCATGAATGCAGACAGTGTCCTAAGAAGAGCCTAAGAAGAAATGGCACCGTTTTCACATTGGCCTATTAAAGCGCCACCAGGAGACCACAATAACTCTGACCTGGCGGAGACCTGTGCTCCGAGGAGCACCTTTTCTAGTTACATTATGGTTTTCATGATTACATTAATTTACTTTTCTTTTTTTACTTTTTACATATTCCATAAATGAAAAGGAGCAGGAAGAAGATAAATCTTATTTATACCTGCCCCTGTCTACAATTAAAAGTCATCAAATAATAGATGCTCTGTCCAATGGTTACCAACCAGTACATCACCATGATTCATCAAAAAATAAAAAGGAGAAGACTAAACAGAAACAAAGAAATGAGAGAACAAAGAACGAGAAATAGTACAAGGAAATAAAACAAAAACAAACAAAACATGTAAATTAACCAAGACTGAGAGAACAATGAAATAAAACAAAAACAACAAAAAATGGAAATTAACCATCCAATTCATACTTTATCATTTTTCCCCTTTTAAACACTTTCTTAAACTGAAACATAGTTATACAACTCTTCAACTCCTTGCTTTGCGAATTCCATAACTTTATACAGTACCTGTAACAGAAATACACATTTGTTTTAATAGTGGTTATACAGACGATGCGGGCGTTTTATATAGGCTACTATTCTACATTGTATTATTACATTGGGTGGCATATAGACCAGACCTACTTAATATTATCCCACAATTTAGCGAGACTAAAAAGTTGATATAATATATATATATATATATATATATATATATATATATATATATATATATATATATATATATACATACACACACACACACTGTTATCAAAATGGCTGAATATGATATAAAAAAAAGAATTTAAAAAATATTATATATATATATATATATTTCTTTTTAAAATATTTTTTTTTGGGGTGGGCACAAAAAACAAATCGGTGGGCCCAGGCCTACCTATGCCCACCCATGGCTACGCCCGTGACACGGTGACGCTGTGTGTGGAACGTGTGTGCGTGCGTGTTTGTGGCTCTGCTATGCGCGCCTCGACTTAATGTCTTTATCAACATAAACTCGCCCAAAACACAGTGATAAGGCATCATGTCTTGTTTTAGCTACATCACAGCATAACAATTTTGTTTAATTTTATTACCACTTATTGTCCTCTCTCTTTCACTCTCACGAATTGTGTATAAATGTGTTATTTTTTCAGATGTGATATAGCTTAACACAACTGAAAAGAAAAACACCAACTATAACTAAACACAACAGTGATACAGAACAGAACAACAAATATGTATCGTTCCACTTCCAAAATGTTGTGTTCATATTACGTTCCAGCGTTTACAGGAAGTAATTAAAGTGAAACTTTTAGGGACTTCTTACATTATTTCATACATGGTCTTCCTGCTAGGCCTTGGGCCTGTCGCACCTCCAACGGTGCCCATGGTGGACTGCATGGCATGCGTCCTCTTCCCTGAGCCAGGCCTAAACCTCCCCCCTCCCCATATACAAACCCACATACATAAAGGACAGCCCCACGTCCTTGAGCAGGCATGACGTGGAGTTGGGGGACTTTTTTACTTTTACAAGAATACACACACAAAAAGAAATGCAATTGTTTTGGAATATAATGATAGATTTATCCAGTGGTGGAAAAGTACTCAAATGTTTTACTTAAGTAAAAGTATCAATACTGCAATGTAGAAGTACTGTTACAAGTAAAAGTACGGAATTCAAAATTTACTTGAGTAAAAGTACAAAAGTATTGGTATCAAAATGTACTTAAAGTACTTAAAGTAAGTACTAAAACGTTTGAAAATAGTGAGCTTGTAGATCGGCTATTTTCAAATAGCCGTGGTATAAAATGGGGCTAAAGTGGTTAGTGTATGTTTTATAATCTAATAATTTATATCTGCAAAGTGACTAGTAACTAAAGTTTTCAAATAATTGTAGTGGAGTAAAAGTGCAATATTTGCCTCTGAGATGTAGTGGAGTAAAAGTAAAAGTATAGGCAATTGGAAATACTCCAGTAAAGTAAAAGTAAAATACCTCAAAATTGTACTTAAGTACAATGATGACCGCGGCCGGGATATGCTCAAAAAGTGTGAAAAACGTATTTTTCATTTCACCACGTCTTTAAAGATTAGAGCCCAGATACAAACTTGGAAAACATTGTTGAATTTGAACCAAGAATCTTCTATTAAACAAAGCATTGACTTTTCTCCCTTGCCCAGGGACCTTGTGATTTCTTGGACAGCAAAACTAAAGTTGAAGTCTAATATGCAACATTTGAAACAATACATACAGTGGGAGTCTTTGTTGTGTCTCTTTCTCAGCTAAGGTTCCTTGGCTTGAAAAACATTGAAGACCCCTAGCTGTAGATCAATCTGACCCTTGTACAGCCTGAATTATATTCATGTGAGCTCCCCACCCTCTGGTGGGCAGATTTGCAGCCAGAAAGACAGAGAGCATACAGACAAACAGCCTACGGTAGTTGACAGTAGTTTCACATTTACTCCAAGCATTGAGAATAACATTTGTGGAGCAGAAAAAAGTTTGTAGAATATTATGCTTATTATATCCCCATGGCATAGTCAAGAGTCAAGTCAATTAAGCTTTACATAGAATTACTATTCTAAATTCTGATGATTAAAGGAGGAATGTTGGAGTCATGAACAATTTGTTCGTGGCGGTCTTCTGAACAGAACTAGTTGCCATATCAAGAGGATTATCTTTAATTCCTTCGCTTACCTGCCCTCCGTCCAACACCAGGTTACATAATTAACAAGGAAGGGAATTAATCTTGACATCTTTTTTTTTTTTTACTACTACCAAATAGCTCTTCCCAAGGACTGAACATTAAGAACATCTCTCATGATGTTAATATAATTTAACGTGTGTAATAAAGTATGACCAGTGATGGACAGTAATGAAGTACATTTACTTACTGTACTTTGTATTCACGGCTTTACAATACTTTTACTCCACTACACTTCAAAGACAAATATTGTACTTTTGACTCCACTATATTTCTTGGAAGAGAAAAAGTACCTTGTGAATTAACCATTCAAGCCCTATTTCAAATATAGTGAACAAAGCCACTTATTGATATGAAATATATATCGTTTTCAATACAGCAATGCATTGATACATTAAAAACAAAAGGTACTTTTGAATACTTAGCCTAAGTATTTTTTAAAGCATGTACCTTTGAATACTCCAGAAGTCAAATCTAACTGAAGTACAAATTTGAGCAACGACAATATGCTGTTGACGTTTTGGAATCACGTACAAGTCCCTGTATGAGTCAATCAGCAGCAGCTCAGTGGTTACTCCAGTGGTCCCCAACAAAATGAGGAACAGTTTAAACACTGTTTAAATTGATTGCTCACGTTATGTGAGCATATGCACTGCTGGCAGGCCTCCAGTAGATTTTGAACAATTTAGACATTTTTGAACAACACAAATCTTCTCTTACCCCTTGTAACCCTTGGTATAAAATCTTTTCAGATGGGGGTCCGCGGCCAAATACATATCAATTTGTGAGTCCTTGCCCTGAAAATGTTTGAGAACCACTGCTGTGAACGACGTCTAAGATGATGTGATATGTAATGACGTGTGGACTGATGATCTCCTTTATTGCACTCATGTCTATAGTTATGTTCAGTGGTTGAGGGAGCAGAAGGTCACGCCACGGACCAGGATTATGGATAGACTGCACTGCAGGCATACGTGCTGGCCCGTACAAGGAGAAGAGGGCAGCTGCTCCTCCTCCCTGCAGCACACAGCTACTCTGTTTAAACAGTTAACAAACAATGTCCCACTGCTTATAGAAATGTATCTGCCAAAATATATTTTCTAACTCTGTGTTCAAGCCCACGCTGCATCCCGTACGCCTGCAGAGCTGTCCGACCAGGAGCTCCTCGCCACTGCTGTGTAGTCTGGCTCTCGTGGTGAGTACACAATGCAGACACACACTACTACACACTCCCCATGCACATAATGATAAAAGACAATAATGTGACAATGCCAAGTTTTTTTACTGTGCCTGTTTCACAATATTTAGTAGTCATCAATGGATAGAACCAATTGGGAATAGAAAACTGTGCTCCTCCGAGCACAGGTCTCCACCAGGCCGGGTTGCCTCCTACCCAGGGCCCTTTGGAAGGCAGACATAGCCACTTGAAATGGGATCTGAAAAATCAAACATCTTGATGATCACATGACCCCAGAGATAATGTGTACCGGTTTGTGTGAGTTTTGGACAACATCTAGTAATCTAAATCTAGTAGAGTAGTAGCAAAAAGTGTGTTTTGAAGAAAACGCAAAATGGCAGAGAATATAATCTGGCAGAAGTTGCCATGTCCTATATGGAGGGTGAGAATCCAAGGAATCCAGGGGAAAATATTGTTATAGTACGAGCTTCGGTTCAAGAGTTATTGGCCAAAACATTAAGTGGGCTGTCTTAGCGCCACCATGAGGCCATGTGAAAACTTTGGGGGCCTACTGTGAGTGTGCGTGCAAAGTTCCACAACAACCAGACACTGCATTCATGATTTGTGATTTGAGGCAATTTGTTCAAAACGGGCTACTCCTGCAAACTTTGGAAGCTAATCTTACCCAAACACGATGGAATAAAAATTGATGAAACATCGGACAGCTCTGTCTTGATCACGTGTCGTGGAATTCTGGATGAATCAGTAATTGATGAGGCAATAGGAGTCGAGACAATATTCTATGTGGTGATGGTTATGCCTTAATGGATGATATCATGGAGAAGTACAATAACACTCAGGTCGGTGGTACGGTAGTTCTGCCAAGGAGCACAGGGATCAGACAATAGTTATACTAGCTGCTTCAAGGACAAGCTGAACCATAACAAGACAGGCTGTAACTAAATCAATAGCTATCAGGCCTAGCCTAGTGGAGACATCTAGGCTCTTACAAGCTACCAAATATCATAATGTATTATATAAGTACTATAAGTGATGGTAAAATATAAAGGTTAGATATAAGCAACCATAATAACAATATAGATGAATAATTCTTCTGTATAAGATATATGATGGGGTCTGAGGTAGGGGGGTGGGGGTCATACTGACCAGAGGAGGCGTCTACCTTTATATGTCTATGTTGAAAACGAAATGTTTTAGAACCACAGATTCAAAGGAGACAGCTGTAGGTGAATGGATAGAGACTGCATCGAGAGCCGAATGTTACAGGTTCAAGACTCGATCACAGCAGTATGTCAGGATGTCCCTGAGCAAGACATTTATAACTGATCCTTTGAGGGCAGACATCAGCTGGGTAAAACTGATAATATTATCAGTATAGTCTGACTTTTTTTTTTACAACTTACATTTTGTAAACTTGACTCTTTTTTTCCACAATTTAGAATAGTCTGCCTTGATCTTCAGATCAAAGAGACAGCTGTAGGTGAATGGATAGTCATTGCCTGGTGAGCCGAAGCATGCAGGTTCAAGACCCGAACAATGCAGTCCACGCTAGATATGGTAGTGCACGGCGGATTTGTAGTGGGTGGGACGCCTTGCCCCGAAGGGCGGGCGACTCAGCACTGGCTACAGTGGCGCACCTCGCTAATCATTAGTCTCCCAATATGCATGCAGTGTCCTTGAGCGAATACAGAATAGGCTTCATAAGCTGGGGTCACTTAGAGAGAGAAGTCTGAAGATCCAGAGCTCGTGTGTTCAAACCCCGCTCAGTCTTTACCATGAAGCTTTAGAGCATTTCAACGGGTGCATTTCGCCTTTCCGACATGTCGCCTTTCCGACGTTAACGAACCCTATACCTAACCCAAACCCTAACCCTAACCGCACGCGGAAGCCACTAGTCGGAGTGGCGAGATGTCGGAATGGAAGGAGCACCCCCATTTCAACGATAGATTCAAGGAAAATGTCACAGAAAATGTATACATCAAATTTCACTGGTTGTGTGTATGTGCGTGCTTGCGTGCGTGCGCGAGCACACGTGCGTGCATGTATGTGTTTTGCTACCAACTTGATGGTCAGTGGGCGAGGCCAGCAAAACACATCACCCACCAGGGGGCAGTAGATTGGTACCAGATGGGTCCCAGAACACCACAAGTGTTGTGGATTTGGACTCTTTGGTCTGACCTCTGTGATCTCTGACCTCCGCGATCAAGGGTCACGACAAGGCAGAGTCCATGTGGAGGGAGGGTTTTTATTTGACCCATTAAGGGTAATTTTAGATGTTAACCACTTTAACCATTATCTTATACTTTGGCTATTCAAAAATAGCATATATACAAGCTCATAGCGCGGCACCGAGTGCCACGCTATGAGCTTGTAGATCTGCTATTTTTGAAAAATCATGACTTTTTTTTGCAAATCTTTGAATATATATACAGTATAAGTGAACATTTGTAACTCAAATCTTTGCTTCTGGGGATTCTACAAATGTCTTCTAAAACAGTTTTTTGAAAAAACGCATGTTGCTATGGGTGCGTTCTGAAATATAGCACTGAGCGCACTGGCCAATACAAACTAATAGGCGAGTGCGCTCCAGTGCGCAATTTCCGAACGCACACCTAATATCAGTGGTTCTTTTTCATGTCAAGGGCCCCCAAAATGATATGTATTTGGTCACGGACCCCCATCTCAAAATATGTTGTTCCAGTTAAAAATGTTTGCTTTAAAAATATATACATATTCAAAGATTTGCAAAAATGTTCACGATTTAAAAAAAATAGCAGATCTACAAGCTGAGCTTGTATAGAGTTGCATCTTCCATATCAGTGTGGCTCAGGAGATATACCAGGGATTTATAAGCTGAAGATTTAGGGTTTGAAAATCCTAAATATAATTTTTCACTCTCAATCTAAAATCGAAGAGGTTGGTTAAGTATTGCTTTCTTACGTGAGTTTTCCATGTTAGTGTGGCTCGAGGTATTATTCAAGGTTTTATAAATAAAAGGTTCAGGGATCAAACCTCATGAAGAACATTATCATCACTCTATCTAAATTCTAGAAGGTGGGTTAAATATTACATTCTCGGTTGCATCTTCAATGCCAGTGTGGCTCAAACGTTAAATCAGTGGTTTATAAACAGAAGGTTTAAGGGCCAAAACACCAGAAGAAAAACAAATCACTCTCCGTCTAAATTCTCAAAGGTGGGTGAAGTAATACATTCTCTCTTGCATCTTCCATGCCAGCTAGCATGTGAGATAAATCAGTGATTTATAAACCGTTGGTTAATTAGTTTATGGAATTATGTTATCCAACTTGTTAGTATCGTAAAAGTGCAATTATATTAGCGTATTAGCCATGGATCACACGACGCTCGTCCGTCATGAGCGTCATGGCTGAACTGCAACCTGTTTTTTGTACTTTCTCTACATCCACATACACGTTCAGATTTTAAATATAAAGTGCTTACTCCATGGCAACGGATGTTACAAGTCTACTAGGGCACTCGGAAATACCTGTATTGTCTGTATTGTTCAATAAAAAGCATTTTAATTCGATCGGTGGCCATTTTTTCCGTATTTCCTCACGCTTTCAACTACGCGACCCTATTGGGTCAGGGGATCTTAGAATAATCTCACATTCTATTCCAATTCACTTTTTAAACAATTATTTTACTGATTTTCCTTTCAGACCCCAAATTAGATATTGCTCAATTTTTCAAATATTCACTTCCAATTTGAAGCTCAGATTATACTAAGATCCCCCGGGCCCTGTGAAGGTATCTTAGTATAATCTGAGATTCAATTCGAATTCACTTCTCAAGTCTATCTTACTGATTTTCGTTTCAGAACCTAAATAAAACATTTCTTGTTTCTGTCTGCTTCTGTGATGTATGTCCTGTAATGTACTTTGTGTAATGTATTGTGTATGTCCTGCCTGCTTTGTATGTCCTGCCTGCTCCGAAAAAATCACTAATTGTGGAGGCCAAAATTGTCCCCCCAAAAACCTGTTAGGAGTACGTTTCAGGCAATTCAGAGTTGATTGGTAATTTTCGTTTTGGTAAAATTTATTTTACCGAAACGAAAGTTAAATGCGAAAAAATCACTAAGTGTGGAGGCCAAAATCATCCCCCCAAAAACCTGTTAGGAGTACGTTTCAGGCAATTTAGAGTTGATTGGTAATTTTCGTTTCGGTAAAATTTATTTTACCAAAACGAAAGTTAAATCCGAAAAAATCACTAAGTGTGGAGGCCAAAATCGTCCCCCCAAAAACCTGTTAGGAGTACGTTTCAGGCAATTTAGAGTTGATTGGTAGTACTTTGCCTACTGCTGTCTTCTTTGAATCTGTGGTTCTAAAACATTTAGTTTTTAAGGACCCCCCAAATTGACTTTTATTTGGCAGTGGACCCCAATGTGAAAAGATGTAGTATCAGGGCCCCCCATGAAAAAGATTTATATTTAAAACTTAAAAATAATATATCTATTTAATGTGTTGATATTTTCACACAATGTCATGGTTAAGAATCAAACTCATAACCTTTTGTTTCTCAGGCAGGCTCTTTATCTAGTGGGCCACTGTGCCATGCCAAGATTTGAAGGCCAAATTTTTTCACCATAGTGACACAATGGTGAAAAAATAAATGTACTAAGTCCAGAGCTCGATGAATGTTAGGGACCAAAAAAAGTCACTACAAAGTACTACCAATCAACTCTAAATTGCCTGAAACGTACTCCTAACAGGTTTTTGGGGGGACGATTTTGGCCTCCACACTTAGTGATTTTTTCGGATTCAACTTTTGTTTCGGTGGTGACCAACTTTCGTTTCGGTAGTTTGATTACAAAATGTAAGCTGTGTAAAAAATAATCAGACTATACTAAGTTGTTATTTGTTTGTTTAAGTCAGGCTATACTCTACTCAGAGTCATAAGTTTACAAAATGTACTAAAGTACAGTGAACGTCTGTGCGGTTTGTCTTCATCACTGAAAATAACGTACATGTAAACTGATATAAAACTGCTGTCATGTGCAGTTGGGGTGAAGAAACACAACCATTTCACTCCTAATAATACCTATTTGATTTGACATCCTGACTTGCTGCTGTAGCTGAGGCTTGAACCTGTTACCTGCGGCTCACTAGTCAGTGACTCTATCCATTCACCTACAGCTGTTTCCTTGGAACCTGTGGTTCTGAAACTATTTGCTGTCAACCCCCCAAATTGACATGTATTTGGGCAGTGGACCCCAATGTGAAAAGATGTAGTGTCAGGGCCCCCCATGAAAAAGATTTATATTTATGCTGTAACACATTTTTTTAAAGTTATTTGTCTTGTTTGTTGTTCAAGTCAAAGAACCAGGAAGGCTGTACTTGTCAGCCATCTGTTAGCTCAATGGGTTGAGACGCAGTATTCATGATCCAGAGGCCATGAGTTCAAATCCCATTGACGTCTTTCCTATGATTCTTTCCTTTGCAGACTGGCTTCCAGAAGATCAACTGAAAACTACCAGGAAGGCTATATTTGTCATCCAACTGTTAGCTCAATGGGTTGAGACGCAGTATACATGATCCAGAGGCCATGAGTTCAAATCCCGTTGATGTCTTTCCTATGATTCTTTCCTTTGCAGACTGGCTTCAAGAAGATCAACTGAAAACTACCAGGAAGGCTGTACTTGTCAGCCATCTGTTAGCTCAATGGGTTGAGACGCAGTATTCATGATCCAGAGGCCATGTGTTCAAATCCCATTGATGTCTTTCCTATGATTCTTTCCTTTGCAGACTGGCTTCCAGAAGATCAACTGAAAACTACCAGCCACCAGGAAACCTGTAAATCTCAGCCTACAGCATAGCTCAACTGGTAGAGCGTCTGTCCAATGACTTGACTTGAGTGGGTTCAATTCCCACTTGAGTCAAGTGTCCCCGGTATCTTGGGGCAACGGATAAATTGACTGATATCCTTAGTGATGCTTCCCTTTGCAGACTAACTTCTAGAAAACAAGTTAAAACCACCAGGAAACCTGTAACTCTCAGCCAACAGCATAGCTCGACTGGTAGAGCGTCTGTCCAATAACATGACTTGACTTGACTTGAGTGGGTTCGATTCCCACTCGAGTCAAGTGTCCCCGGTAACTTGGGGCAACGGATAAATTGACTGATATCCTTAGTGATGCTTCCCTTTGCAAACTAACTTCTAGAAAAACAAGTTAAAACCACCAGGAAACCTGTAACTCTCAGCCTACAGCATAGCTCAACTGGTAGAGCGTCTGTCCAATAATATGACTTGACTTGAGTGGGTTCGATTCCCACTCCAGTCAAGTGTCCCCGGTATCTTGGGGCAACGGATAAATTGACTGATATCCTTAGTGATGCTTCCCTTTGCAGACTAACTTCTAGAAAACAAGTTAAAACCACCAGGAAACCTGTAACTCTCAGCCAACAGCATAGCTCGACTGGTAGAGCGTCTGTCCAATAACATGACTTGACTTGAGTGGGTTCGATTCCCACTCGAGTCAAGTGTCCCAGGTAACTTGGGGCAACGGATAAATTCAAAACTCCTGAAGAACTTTTTCACTCTCCATCTAAACTCAAAAAGGTGGGTTAAGTATCACATTCTTAGTTAATTATTACATTCTCAATTCCATCTTCCATGCTAGCATGGCATGTGAGTCCCCCTCCTACCGGAGCTAAAAGAGGGCGTGAGGAGGGAGGCGGGCTGATCCCACGCTCCTCGCCTTAAAAAGAGCAAAGATAGCGATTTACCAGGACCAAGATTCAAACCCCCAACCTTCCGCCTGCGAGGCCTCTCCTTTTCTCTTGCGCCACCAGGCTTTTCACACTAATTAGAAACTCGAGGTCATATTTGAAGTTTAAGGGAGAGGTGGCAGGTCAAAAGTTGAAAGTCTACAGCAAACACCTCTCCCCCTGACAGAATGACTGAATCTACTAGATTCACTGATGATCAGGGTTCATTATGACACAACTTTTTTGAGTTTTAGGTTATTGTTAAAAAATATCTGTTGGAAAAAAAAAGGCAACAGATGGTTGGAGAGCAAACAGAGGGATGTTTAATGTGATCAAAACACATATTCGTTATTGTCATATCTTAAAGTCATTTATCAATTTCAGAAGACCAAAACTAGCAGTTTCAATCAAGAGTGTGAACCTGGCTCAGAGTTCAAACAAAATAAGAGCAATACACTTAAACACAGAATTGATTATGAATATAAAGACAAAGGCTAATTAATCAATTGTTTATGAGTGAGTTAGTCTGCAGAATCTTTAGTGGATGTGTGTAAAGCAGTGGTTTTCAAAGTGGGGTCCAGGGGACCCTCATGGTTTCTTGGGGGGGTTCTGAATGTCCCCTTACATTTCTGTAACTCCAGAGAGTGTACAAAATGGAACCAAATGGACCCCTAATGGTCCATTTGTACACTCTCAGAGATATGGGGGTCATTGAAATTAAAATGTCTCAGAAGTAAGGAGTTGGATGCAAACCAAAAGCCAAACAAGCCAAAATGTGAGAGGGGAGAATGAGAGACTCCAAAAGTCATGAAGACTGCTGTCACTATGCGAGTCAGGAGGGAGTGCAGGACAGAAAGACCAAGGCAGACTAGTTCAGATACAAGGGGTTTTCTTTTTTTTATGATGACAAAAACCAGGGAACACAAGGAGCACGAGAAGGACTAGGAGGGCACTTGCAAGTTTCACTTGTAAAAGCACAAGAAGAAAGCCTACACTGTACATACACCGAATCAAGGAGACTAGATCAAACACTAAGACACTCACAGACAATATACAACAAACAGACTGGCAGTGAAGGGCAAACAGAAACACATTGGAGACACAGGTGGTTATCTATGGACAATCAACACACGATTGGCTAGGGCTAAACAAGACACAGGTGAACAACATTTGCAAATGACAGGGTGAGACAAGACAGGTACTGTAGCAGCAAACAGGAAACACTTAGACATCACTACAAAACAAAAGGTACGCAAGTGTAAATTAAAACTAGAACTAAGAAGATGTATTTCTATAATATGTAAAGAAACACAACTGTATTGTAAAACACCAAGTATAACTAAGAAACAAGGAACACAACAAGAAAAAACAGAAGTTATTGTTAAAAAACAGCTGTTGGAACATTTTTCTATGCACTCAGATTTACTCTTTCATTGAGAGCAAACAGAGGGATGTTTATTGTCATCAAAATACAAATCCGTTATAGTCATATCTTATAGTCATTAAATAGAGTTGCATCTTTCATATCCGTGTGGCTCAGGAGATATACCAGGGATTTATAAGCTGAAGGTTTAGAGTTTGGAACTCCTTGATATAATTTTTCACTCTCAATCTAAAATCGAAGAGGTTGGTTAAGTATTGCATTCTTACATGAGTTTTCCATGTTAGTGTGGCTCGAGGTATTATTCAGGGTTTTATAAATAAAAGGTTCAGGGATCAAACCTCATGAAGAACATTATCATCACTCTATCTAAATTCTAAAAGGTGGGTTAAATATTACATTCTCGGTTGCATCTTCAATGCCAGTGTGGCTCAAACGTTAAATCAGTGGTTTATAAACAGAAAGTTTAAGGGCCAAAACTCCAGAAGAAAAAAAAAGCACTCTCCGTCTATATTCTCAAAGGTGGGTGAAGTAATACATTCTCTCAGGCATCTTCCATGCCAGCTAGCAGGTGACATAAATCAGTGATTTATGAACCGTTGGTTAAAGGTTCAAAACTCCCAAAGAACTTTTTCACTCTCCATCTACATTCTAAAAGGTGGGTTAAGTATCACATTCTTAGTTAATTATTACATTCTCAATTCCATCTTCCATGCTAGCATGGCATGTGAGTCAGAACATTTTTCACTTTCCATCTAAATTGTGAAAGGTGAGTTAACTATTACATTCCCGATTGCTTCTTCCATGCTAGCATGGCTCGAATGATAGATAAATCAGGGGTTTAGAATCTGAAGGTTCTGGGTTCAAAGCTCTCAAAGAGCATTTTTCACTTTCCATCTAAATTGTGAAAGGTGAGTTAACCATTACATTCCCGATTGCTTCTTCCATGCTAGCATGGCTCAAATGATAAATCAAATGCTTAAAATCCGAGGATTCTGGGTTCAAAGCTCCCAAAGAGCATTTTTCACTTTCCATCTAAATTGTAAAAGGTGAGTTAACTATTACATTCCCCATTCCATCTCCTATGCCAGCGTGGCTCAATAGATGAATCGGGGGTTTATAAACCAAAGGTTCAGGGTTCAAAGCTCGATTAATACAAAAGACCACTCCAACAACTAATACAAAATATCTCAAACAACCAAAAAAACAATCAATACAAAACTTCAAAGTGCCTCAATAAAAAAACATAAAACAGTGGTCAAAAAAATAACAAATAAGTCAGCTATAATACTAATAATGTCAATGACATACCCAAAAAAATTGCTTTGTATGTAAATGTATTAAGCTCCTCCCACTGGAGGTGGGCTTTACCCATGCTCCTCCCCCTCCTACCGGAGCTAAAAGAGGGCGTGAGGAGGGAGGCGGGCTGATCACACGCTCCTCGCCTTAAAAAGAGCAAAGATAGAGATTTACCAGGACCAAGATTCAAACCCCCAACCTTCCGCCTGCGAGGCCTCTCCTTTTCTCTTGCACCACCAGGCTTTTCACATTAATTAGAAACTCGAGGTCATATTTGAAGTTTAAGGGAAAGGTGGCAGGTCAAAAGTTGAAAGTCTACAGCAAACACCTCTCCCCCTGACAGAACGACTGAATCTACTAGATTCACTGATGATCAGGGTTCATTATGACACAACTTTTTTGAGTTTTAGGTTGTTAAAAACCATCTGTTGAAAAAAAAATGCAACAGATGGTTGGAGAGCAAACAGAGGGATGTTTAATGTTATCAAAACACATATTCGTTATTGTCATATCTTAAAGTCATTTATCAATTTCAGAAGACCAAAACTAGCAGTTTTAATCAAGAGTGTGAACCTGGCTCAGAGTTCAAACAAAATAAGAGCAATACACTTAAACACAGAATTGATTATAAATATAAAGTTGGATGATGAATGCAAACCAAAAGACAAAATATAGCTGCAAGCAGCAATTAGCGGTTTCGAGAATAATGGCTGTGACTGTGACAAGAGTGGCAGACTGGCAGACTGGCAGACTTTGACAGAGTGGCAGACTGGCAGACTGGCAGACTGGCAGACTTTGACAGAGTGGCAGACTGGCAGACTGTGACAGAGTGGCAGACTGGCAGACTGGCAGACTGTGACAGACTGTGGCAGACTGGCAGACTGGCAGACAGACAGACTGTGGCAGACTGGCAGACTGGCAGACAGACAGACAGACAGACAGTGACAGAGTGGCAGACTGGCAGACTGTGGCAGACTGGCAGACTGGCAGACTGTGACAGAGTGGCAGACAGACAAACAGACAGACTGTGACAGAGTGGCAGAGTGGCAGACTGGCAGACAGACAGACAGTGACAGAGTGGCAGACTGGCAGACTGGCAGACAGACAGACTGTGGCAGACTGGCAGACTGGCAGACAGACAGACAGTGACAGAGTGGCAGACTGGCAGACAGACAGACAGACTGTGACAGAGTGGCAGACTGGCAGACAGACAGACAGACAGACAGTGACAGAGTGGCAGACTGGCAGACAGACAGACAGTGACAGAGTGGCAGACAGGCAGACAGACAGACTGTGACAGAGTGACAGAGTGACAGAGTGGCAGACTGGCAGACTGGCAGACAGACAGACAGACAGACAGTGACAGAGTGGCAGACTGGCAGACAGACAGACAGTGACAGAGTGGCAGACAGGCAGACAGACTGTGACAGAGTGAGAGAGAGAGAGAGAGAGAGAGAGAGAGAGAGAGAGAGAGAGAGAAAGAGAGAGAGAGAGCAAAGTGCACATGTCTGAATTAACAGGGTCATGTTTTGCATAATGCAATTTAAATGTAAACTGTGACAAGTGGGGTTTGAGCCGTGGACCTTTGGCACATGAGACTAACACTGTATTGATCAAGCTATTCAATCCACAGCCTTGGTCAGTGAGAAGGGAGAATCCAACAAAACAAAACAAAACAAAAGAGGAAATGAAGTACATCATACATTGAAAACAACTACTCTCAATAAGCGTTTCATTTAACAATTGCATGTTTATTCATTGATACAGTCATGTTGTGTGTAATGCAATTGAGTTGAGGTCTGCATGAGGTGAGATTTGAACCGGCGACGCTCTGGTATCAAGGCAGATGATTAAGCCATTGGGCCAACAGACCCGAACTGATGAAAAGGGAGTTCACACACATGACACACTTTCACGCAAATTGCTCAGAAATACTGGATTTAAATGTTTTTCAAACTGCTCAAAATTGCAGACAATCTAAGGGCGGAGTTTACTGGTTAACAATTGCACATGCATTCATTGATACAGTCATGTTGTGTGCAATGCAATTATAATGAATTCTACATGACGTGGGATTCGAACCAGGAACCCTGTGGTTTCAAGGCAGATGATTAAGCCATTGGGCCAACAGACCTGTACTAGTGAAAAGGGAGTTCAAACACATGACACAATTTCACGCAAATTGCTCAGAAATCCTTGGTTTAAATGTTTTTCAAACTGCTCAATATATTTCGGAATGGAAACTAGTGGAAAATAGTCGATCTACAAGCTCACAACGCGTTGCTATCTAAAAAGGTGTGAGATTGTAGATCGGCTATTTTCACAAGAAAGTATGTCATACATAAAAAAAAACTACTCTCAAAAGCATTTCGTGTTATTGTCTAAACATTGCACTTGTCTGAATTAACAGGGTCATGTTTTGTACAATGCAATTTAAATGTGAACTGTAATAAGTGGGATTCTAACCAGGGACCTTCGGCACATGAGACTCACACTCTACTGGTGGAGCTATCCAATACACAGCCTTAGACAGTGAAAAGGGAGAATCCAACAAAACAAAACAAAAGCGCGAATGAAGTACGTCATACATTGAAAATAACTACTTTCAAGTATGCATTTCTCGTCATCTTTAACAATTGCACATGTATTCATTGATATAGTCATGTTGTGTGCAATGCAATTATAATTAAGTCTACCTGAGGTGGGATTCGAACCGGCTACCCTATGGTTTCAAGGCAGATGATTAAGCGATCAAGCTATTGAACCAACACACCTGAACCTGTGAAAAAGGGCCTCAAACATGTATTTGACACAGTTTCATGCAAATTGCTCAGAAATCCTGGATTTAAATGTTTTTCAAACTGCTCAAAATTGCAGACAATCTAAGGGCAGAGCTTACTGGTCAAAGTGATACATGTGTTCCTCATGAGTCAAGGCACATGTGTAAGCAGGTTTAACGGCTGTCGGCCAAACGAGGCATGACTTTTGCCTGTTTAAAGTTTGCATTTTCAAAAAATTGCTATAGCGCCCCCCTTTGACCAATTGGAGTAAGATTGGTTTCAGTGATACTTGGAAGGACCCTCTACAATATTGCAAAGTGTCAAACAAATGTGAGTCTGCATGTATGTGTTAGGGGCAGATGAATAATTTAAAAAAAGCTGCAATTTTCATTGGCTTATAAAAGCTTAACGTTTTCACTTATGGAAAATCCGCTAAGTTACGTCTGTCGGCATTGGTCCAAAGTTCATGTGTATACAGTTTCGTACAGATTGCTCATAAATCCCAGGAGGAGTAGGCTTTTTACTGCTTTTTACTGCTTTTCATAGAATTCGAAATGGTGGGAGATCTAAAGGTCAGAGGTCAAAAGTCAAACAGTGAAAGTTGTTAGGCATGAGGAGACGCATGTGTGTATCGAAGTTTCATGGCTGTAGGTCGAACAGGGCATGAGCTGTACCTGTTCAAAGTTGGCATGTTCAATTGAGTGCTACAGCGCCACCCTTTGGCCAATGGTTGTGAGTTTCGGGTTTTCGCCGTTTGGCATAGCCCTCTACCATATTGCCGAATTTCATAAGAAGTGACCAGGCGGTTAGGCCAGAACTGGCAAAAACGGCGGAAGAATAATAATAATAGTGAAAGTGTAGAGATGTAATAGGGTTCGAAGCCTTACAGGCTCTCGAAACCTAACAAGCCAAAATGTAAGAGGGGAGAATGAGAGACTCCAAAAGTAATGAAGACTGCCGTCACTATGCCAGTCAGGCGGGAGTGCAGGACAGAAAGACCAAGGCAGACTAGTTCAGAATGATACAAGGAGTTTTCTTTTTTTATTATGACAAAAACCAGGGAACACTAGGAGCACGAGAAGGACTAGGAAGGCACTTGCAAGTTTCACTTGCACAAGAGACAAACACTGAGATACTCACAGACAACTACATACAACAAATTGCAAATCTTTGAATATACTGTATATAAGTGAACATTTGTAACTGAAATCTTTGCTTCTGGGGATTCTACAAATGTCTTCTAAATCCTAACAGTTTTTTGAAAAAAAAATGTTGCTATAGGGTGTTTTCTGAAATATAGCACTGAGCGCACTGGCCAATACAAACTAATAGGCGAGTGCGCTCCGGTGCGCAATTTCCGAACGCACCCCTAATATCAGTGGTTCTTTTTCATGTCAAGGTTCCCCAAAATGATATGTATTAAATACAGGGGTCCCTGGAACTTGTGACCAAATTTTGGTCACAAGTTCCAGGGACCCCCCAGAAGCAAAGATTTGATTTAAAAATGTTTGCTTTAAAAATATATACATATTCAAAGATTTGCAAAAATGTTCACAATTAAAAAAAAAAAAAGCAGATCTACAAGCTGAGCTTGTATCTGCTATTTTTGAATAGCCAAAGTATAGAATAATGGTTAAAGTGGTTACACACAGACGAGTTCCCGGTTTTAATGGGTTCATCTTTTTCACACAGTTCACACTATTTATAGAATACGGTCGTGAGTCCAAAGGATCACAGAGGCACACTTCCCAAGTCCCAGACACATTTTAGGTTTTCATTTAATAAAAGTAATGTCTTATATATCAATGAATCGACACAAACTGTTCTAATAGATTTGTTAACCCATTAAGACTGGGAGCGCATTTTTAGATTTCTTTGCCTATTCAAAAATAGCAGATGTACAAGCTTGTGCCGCTCTCTGAGCAAATCTTTGAATATATATATTATTTTAAAGAGAACATTTTTAACTCAAATCTTTGCTTCTGGGGGTCCTTGGAACAAAATATGTTGAGATGGGGTCGGCGGCCAAATACATATCATTTTGGGGGTCCTTGACATGAAAAAGTTTGAGAACCACTTATAGCAACATACGTTTTTTCAAAGAACTGTTAGGATTTAGAATCCCCAGAAGCAGATTTGCAGAAGATTTAAGTACAAATGTTCGCTTTTAAAAAATGCTATTAAAAAATGTGCACAAATGTCCTAAATTAGCAGATATACAAGCTCATTCAAGAAGCTCCTTGAAATTAAAAGGTTTGAGAACCACTGTGCTACACTAAATGGAACAGAGCCTTCATTAGAACCACTGTGCTACACTAAATGGAACAGAGCCTTCATAAGAACCACTGTGCTACACTAAACGGAACAGAGCCTTCATTACAACCACTGTGCTACACTAAACGGAACGGAACAGAGCCTTCATTAGAACCACTGTGGTACACTAAACGGAACGGAACAGAGCCTTCATTAGAACCACTGTGGTACACTAAACGGAACGGAACAGAGCCTTCATTAGAACCACTGTGCTACACTAAATGGAACAGAGCCTTCATTAAAACCACTGTGCTACACTAAATGGAACAGAGCCTTCATTAGAACCACTGTGCTACACTAAATGGAACAGAGCCTTCATTAGAACCACTGTGCTACACTAAATGGAACAGAGCCTTCATTAGAACCACTGTGCTACACTAAATGGAACAGAGCCTTCATAAGAACCACTGTGCTACACTAAACGGAACAGAGCCTTCATTAGAACAACTGTGCTACAATAAGCACCATGGATGACAGGTAAGCAATAGAGGAATCGGACGTTTCGGCCTCACATACAATCCACTCCCACTGGGAGTCTAGTTTTGACTCCCGCTTGGGACATTACTTTTTCAAACAACAGCGGACTACTTTTTTTCGCCGAAAAAGTATAGTTTTGGACCGGAACGCGATGGAGGGGCGCAGTCTCAAGCGAACTTGAGCCACGAGAGGCACCACCAAGCGCGCTAAAGCGCGCAAGTTGCCATGCCAAACGTTGCGAAGTTCGCTTTGAGCCTATTCAGCCGCGTCCGAGTTATGTACCGATAGGCACAGAATAGTAAATTATGTTATGGGGACTGCGTTTGCCCCAACTGACACTCAAAGTGAATACTGGCCAATCACAGCACGTCTTTCCCGGGACTTACACAACTCTCAACTTCCGCTACAAATCCGCAGTGCATTCCCAAAGCTTGCGCAGTCCACCAGTCTGTCACTTCCCTATAAAACCATAGCAATGATTAGATCAGACATTCAGAATATGCAGCTTTATCTTAAGAGGGGGCAATGATTTAACCAAAAATTACTTAATGCCTTTCAAATAATCCATTATGCACATAGCTGATAAGTATACATCTGGATACAGTGTCTTCATATTCAGATTGAAGTAATCTTAAAGATATGTTTTAAGATACGTTAAAAAGTTAAAGCTCTACATTGTGATCCATACTAAAGGCTGATGCCTGTATAATACATTTAACAATTCAATGTGAGAGTTCAAATATAAATGCCAACACAATGAGCAGGGCAGAGCAGGGAATTGAACCCCATGCCAGTAAACCAGGAGCTCCATGCCTGGCTCTTCGTTTTGTGTTTTTTTTTGTATTTTCTTTC
The DNA here is from genome assembly GCF_963454915.1 of Gymnoscopelus microlampas. Classification (NCBI taxonomy): domain Eukaryota; kingdom Metazoa; phylum Chordata; class Actinopteri; order Myctophiformes; family Myctophidae; genus Gymnoscopelus; species Gymnoscopelus microlampas. The sequence goes on from NC_139941.1 coordinate 40,541,346, forward strand.
GCAAAAGACGCAACGCAAACGACACAACGCAAAACCCCTAGCAGCAACTAAAGGAATAAAAACATGGTTCCTACCTTGAACACCAATCTTCACTGCATAGAAGCAGGTCTTCACTGCAGCAGTCTTCTTCACGTGACTTTTCTTCGTTGACTTTATATCCTGAAAAGACTAAAAGAAAAAAGGTGTTCAGTTATTCATGGTCACATTTAGGAAAACATTTATGGGCCCTTTTGTATGTAGCTTTGTCAGCCCCACCCACACTTCTAATTACCCCCAAAATGTAACCAAATGGACCCTTAACGGTCTAACTCTGAGTGTACAAATTGTAACCAGAGTAAGACCAGAAAGGGTGTGTGTGCCAGAATCAAAGAGTGAGAGAGAGAGAGAGACCACTCACACCTTTCCCACTCACACCTTCCAACAAAAAGAACAATCAAATACTGCCATTGTGATTTGCATATCAAATTAACATGAATGGCCCAAAAATGTGTTCAGCAAAGATCGGCCTCCTGGTGGCACTATAACAGGCTGATGTGAAGAATTTGGGGCAGAAGTTCTGCTCTGGCCAATCGGTCCGGAGATAAGCTGCTCACAGACAGACAGACAGACGGACGCACACACACACACACACACACACACACACACACACACACACACACACACACACACACACACACACACACACACACACACACACACACACACACACACACACGGGCACACGAGCACACGGGCACACACACACACACACACACACACACGGGCAGACGGACGGGGGCGAAAACATAGTCTGGAGACAATAATATCAATGGGGATAACAGAAGGTACAGTAAGTGTGGTCACATGGAGGTGTTATCTGTAGCTGCACGGCTGCACTGCTTTTGGGAATGCGCCTGCAGCTTAATGCTCTCCAGGAGAGCCTGTTCCCCTGTTGGTACAGTACACCCAGTCAAGGAGACCTTTTTTAATTTTTCAGTGTGTGACTGACAGCTCATATTTTTTTGTCTGAGGTGACTTTACTGTTGAAATGTAATGAGTGTGAAAGTGAATTTGTGCTGTCTTCAACCTGTAACTAAAAAAAACAAAAAGCACTGGTTTGGCACTTAGTTTACTGGGATGAGGTTTAATTCCCTGCAGTGTCCTGATTGTTTTGGTATTTATATGAAAGCCCATATTATATGCACTCAATTAATTAATTGTCATATTGTTAAGTTAAATTAAAAATGTAAATGAAACTGTTTACAACTTCAACAGACACCTCAAATGAAACTCACTTCTTGTTTTTCAGTGTGAGCCAAGGGGCTTCAGAGTCTAGCAATAATAGTGGTAGCAGAAGCAGTCAAATATTATTTTGATTAGTCATCATCTAATCTAAGTAAAAATGAATGAAAATTCATCATGACATTTTTTTTATGAAGTCACAATGAAATAAATAGAAAACATAATGAAATAAAAAAAAAACAATGCAATAAATAAACACATTTATTTTTTTAATTGTATTTTTTATTTATATCATTGCGTTTATTTAATTGTGAAATAAATGTTTTGGACCAATGGATTTCCATACAGACATGCAGAGCGATAAGAGGTGAGACAAACCGAGGAACCGACACGTTAACTGACAAATGGGTAGACAGGCAGACAAACAAGTAGTTTGGCATAAGGACAGGTAGGTAGACAAGTCAGACAGAGGACTAAAGGACCGGCGAGTAGACTGACAGACAAAGAGACTTCCAGACAAGCAACTAGGCAGGACTGTTGTCAGGCTAGTTGGTGGACCAACTGACCCCCTCACTGAAGGGCGGCATGGTCCAGAGCGGAAGGAACTGAGGGGACCTGGGAGACAGAGGGCCAGGGACTCTGGAAACAGAATGGCTGACAGACGGGGAAAGAGAGGGCTCAGGCAGGGCATTGGCTGACGAAGGTGCCGAGGGCAGCGGAACCTCTGCGGCACTGGGCGGTGGCAGCGCCTCTGCGTCGCTGGGCGGCGGCAGTGCCTCGGTGTCGCTGGGCGGCGGCAGCGTCTCGCTGTTGCTGGGCGGCGGCAGCTCCTGGACGCTGGGAAGCAAGTTGCACTGGTGGGAGTGGGAGCGATGGCGATCACGCCTTCTCCTGGCAAACCCAAGACAGGTAGGTTCAGGAAGCACAGGGTCAGGACAGACGGGTTCCAGACTCATGGACCCAAGCCAAATCGCTGGAGCAGGCTGGTCACAAGCCAACTGGAGGCTAGTAGGCCGGGGAGCAGCTGACAGGAGAGCAGACTGGGAGTGACTGGTTCAGGCTTGTTGGAAAGCAAAGATGATAACAAGGTTCTTCCACTAGTTGTGCTAATTGTGGATAATTTTTCATAAATCTCTTTCAGGGCCAACCTGAGAGCCATCTCTTGCCGCTGAGCACATGTCGTCTCTTTAACTGTATTGACATAGCTGTTCGTAGCTTGCAGGTCAACGTCAATCTCCTGGAGCTCATCTGGGTCCACGTTTGACTTGATCCTACTGTCATGTTGTGAGTCAGGTGTGGACCCAGAAACAGGCAAATAGGCAGGCAGGTCAATTCCAATAACATTTATTTGACTATTCTGCCAAACACAATGAATGGCAGAATAGTAATACAGGACACTAAATGTAGCACATAACACATGTCTAAGATCAAGCAGTGAGTGAGTCCATTATATAGACTACAAGCTGATTGCCACAGGTGAGCAGTACTCAGAGAGCTGCAGGGCTGATGAGGAGTGGAGACAGGTGTGTAACTGGGACTGAGTTGAGGTGGAATGTGGAAGTGACCGAAGTAGAAAGACAGAAAGCAGGCAGAGAGAAACAGACGGGTGGAGAGACAGAACGTGACAATATGTTTCATCCTTCATCCTCATCAAATTGCTCGGCTCTAGCCAATGCTCTGCGGTTCTCTTAAACCCTTACCTATAAATCAGTCTTAAACATCTGAGAGCCAGCATAAACTGTAGTTCTCAAATGTTATTGCCTTGCGATACTGCATCCATAACCACTCAGATCTGTCAGAAATTCCTCTCGGTGTGAGAAACAAGCCGCCACACAAGAATTATGACCTGGGGGTATTGTGTTGGACTCCCATCAAGCTGCCCGCTCAGTCACGCCTGTGTGGGTTGTCCGACCTGCTACATCAACAGGAAACGGCCTTGCTCCTGGTACTGAGGCTGGAAGGCCTTCACGGTAAAAAAAAAGAAAGATCTGTGCCGATTTCAATCTTTGTCTGATGAAACAGCAAAGAAATATGCCGCCTACTGTCGCAGAAAAATGCAAAACCTCATCAAAATGACGCTTCACACCTCTGCGTTTGCAGCGTATTTCAAAGTCAGTTTGCTGTGGGTTCTTTGTCATGACAAATAAGACACACTACTACAGGCTACTTTAACGTGATGTTGTGCGCCTGCGGACCAGCAAACCATAACAGTAATCATGACAGGGCTATAACATTTTGTAATGCCTGTCTACTCTTTGGTCGTCTACTGTCAGACAACCAACATGCTGAAAGATCATATTTTATTCACAATACATGTTAACGGGACTACTGTATTTGAGGCTTTCCTTGATTGATTTTACCCACTGAACATAAGTCACCACTGCTCACCAGTGTAGGGAGTGAAGCATTGTGAGAAAAGCCCTGTAGTTGCCAGGTTGGTAGTAACGGTTAAAAGCTAAAGCCATAAAATGCACTTCAGGCTGTGACGGACTGGCCAGTTGAAACACATCTTGGGCAAGTAACTTAGTAGGTAAACTCATGTGACAAATCATACCTTACCTGGCTCAGATGGTGCGTGGTCACTCCCGTGGCCTGTATTAAATCACTTCGCAAGCTGCACCTCATTTATGACATATCATGCCTGTTGGAATATACTGTATGTTCCATAAAAAGTCAAAAGGCATATCATATTTGATTATACTTTAATGACCAAAATTGTAACCCAAAAAAGTCTATCCCACCGCTATACACCATTGTTAAAACAGGATTACCTTTAAAAATACTATTTATCTTAGATGAATAGGATTTTACAAAACAAAAAACAAACAAAAATAATATAAGCAAAACAGGCAACTTCTACACATATCCAACCAACAAAAAAGAAGAATCTAAAACAGGCATCACATACAGTACAGACAGTATACTGTCATTTGGATCCTGTTTTTTGTTATGTTTAGTCACACGTGCACTTTATTTCACCCACAGGAGTGTGTAAACAATTCTAACACTGAGCTCTGGCAGTTTTACATTCATGATGTGCAATATAATACCACCACCCTTGTACCCCAAGTGGATTTTGGTTATTACCATTCTGTACCATGAGTCCATTCTTATTCTTAGAATTGAATGACATTAATAATTAATTTCTGTACAGTATGAAGCTAAAACAGATGCATCACAGATCTCAGAACATTTCAATAACCAGAACATTCAGACTACACTGTCTAAATTATTTAATTGAATAACTGAATTATCATTTCAGATATGTGGGAATCTCCAACCACATGATGATGTTTGCCCAGCATGTTAAATATTCACTGTGACCAGCTGTTGGATGTTTGGATTGCATAGTTGTACTGTATGAATCTCTCTTTTAAACCAAGAAGAATAATCTGATTCAAGATAAAAATAACTTTAATATTCAAGTACATTAAAAGGAAAAATACAGAATCCAGACTGTGGCTTTATGACTAGAAGGAAATCACAGGCAGGCACATATCATACTAAGGTGGAAAAAACAGGTTAGTTGTAAAATAGCGCCATTCCTACAGACATAAATCTGGGCTAGAAAACAAATAAAAGTACCAAGGCCGTTTCCCATGATTTATAAAATACCTGAAAGCAGTCTTCATACTGTATATGGCACCACTCCTCAAGTCAAGTGCAAATAATCTAAGAAAGGCAATGAGAGTAAACACAAGGGTAAGAGTGTACCATAGTTATTAAAAATGACAAAACCTAGATAATTGCCTTGTGGCTGCTCCATTAATCTTTGAGGCTGTCAAATGGTACCCGTGTGTCCAGCCAGTGCTGCAAAACCATCAGCACTAGAAAAGGGTGAATCATCCCTGCTTTAAAGTTTAAATAAGTTTACTTTACAAGAAATTCACATAAATGAAATAATGAATGTTTTGTTGTTATTGCGTAACGGGAGCCGTTGTGGAGTTGTTTTCTTTGAGACCAACATTCCTCCACCTCCCAAATCCCCCACCCACCCAACAAATAAAAACTGAATATCCATCACGCAGGTCCTTCTTGACACTGGGTACAATGAACAGACAAGGCAAAATGTGATGGGAAGGGAAACAGTGACGTGCTGCATGGGGTCAGCCCTGAGGTCAGGAAGAGTAAGCGCTCTGCCGGTGGCTTCCTGCCCGGCCCCTCGCCTTGTCGTACTTGACGGACACGATGAGGAAGACGAGCAGTGTGAGACCCTGGATGGCTGCCAGCAAAAAGAAGTAGTAGTGCAGTTGGCAGTCGTTGATATTACCTAGAGAGAGGGAAGAGAGGAAAACAGGATCACGGTTACGTACACGGCACTGTGGCCTGGGAGAGCAAAGTGCTACCGGAGCAGAAAATAAAGACTTGCAAGGGCCAGCATTCGGATGAAAATACAAATGATATTTGCCACGGAACATAAAGGAACAATGAGAAATACAGGAATACTGAGGGAAAAAAGAATAAACCATGGCATAATAGTGTTTGACTAGCCTGGTTCCAGACCATAGACCCCGCCCACTCTCTGAGTGAGCTCCTCTTGGTCTGGCATTATAATGTCAGCCTATGGCTTTTCACGATCGAAGAAAAATCTGTCAAATCAGAGTCGGAGTTGGGGGTGGTCTAACGACAAGCCAATCGGCGAATATCTGCTAAAATAAGCTGTGCGATGACGTCAGATGTAGACGGATCCGTAGATCTCTTGTGATTGGTTTGGGGAAATTTGAATCCCCTCCCCCTAGTAATCGCGACATTGGAGCCAATTTCAGACTGAAGCTCTACGCAGCTTCAGGCTGATAATCAGGCTAGTGTTTGACACTACCTGCAGTGCAGATGGAAGATGGCAATGTAATTCCTTTGCTACAATGTGCTGTTCCACATTAACCCATTCAATCCGGGAACGCATCTGTGTCATTTTAGATTTTAGCTATAACCATTATTTTATACTTTGGCTATTCAAAAATAGCAGATATACAAGCTCATAGTGCGGCACCAAGTGCCGCGCTATGAGCTTGTACTGTAGATCTATTTTTGGCAAATCCTTGATTAACAACCTTTTTAACTCAAATCTTTGCTTCTGGGGGTCCCTGGAACAACATATTGATGGGGCGGCCAAAAACATATCATTTTTCTTGACAAGAAAAAGTTTGAGCACCACTGATATAGCAACAATAGTTTTTCAGAAAACCGTTAGGATTTGGAAGACATTTGTCAAATGTTTGACAAATGAACATTTGACTGTGAGTCAGACTGTGAAACACCAGTTCATGCTTTGCTCGTCTTTATGGCATTTTACTGATGAAAGAATCACTGACTAGCATCAAAGCTGAGGAGGCCTCATATTCCTGTGTGCTTTTCTCTTCTCACAGCTGTGGCTCACACATCATCAATATAGCATATCAACAAGCTCATAGCGCGGCACCGAGAGCTTGTATATCTGCTATTTTTGAATAGCCAGATAAATCTTAAAATGACACAGATGCTTTCTCGGTCTTAATGGGTTAAACTTTAACCGTTAAAGGAATATGACTTTGAATACAAAAGGGATGTAACCTGCTATAACTTCCTTTGGCATGTTTCTATGGTTCTGCTCTCATGTTTGGTAGACATAAAGAGCCGGCTTGAAGAGCACCATGGCTTAGAGCAGTGGTTCTCAACCTTTTCTGGATCAGGGCCCCCTTGAAAATCTCAAAAGCTTTTAACGCAGTAGCCAGTGGTCAGATGGGTGGGCGGCCGCGTCCATTTTCAGTGCATGTTTGTTTTTATTGATCAATCAATCGATTGTGCTTGGATCAATAAAACTAACCTAATAATACTACCAGTTAGTTTTGACACACAGATCTGTATCACAATGAAAACCCATTTTTCAAGGTTCTACAGAAAAAATACCATGACTTTTACTGTACGTATATTGGATTTTTAGATTATTTTATACTTTGGGCTATTCAAAAATAGCAGATCTACAACCTCACAGAGTGCCGCGCCATGCACTTTTTTTTCTTTTCGTGACAATGTGTGCAAATCTTTCAATATATATGTTTTTTTAAAGCAAACCTTTTTAACTCAAATCTTTGCTTCTGGGGATTTTACAAAATTAATGTCTTCTAAATCCTAACAGCTTTTTATTATTATTTTTTTATTATTCTTTTCATGTCAAGGACCACCCAAAATGATGTATTTGGCCGCGGATCCCCCGCCCCCCCATCTCAAAACATTTCATTTTTTCCAGGGACCCCCAGAAGCAAAGATTTGAGTAAAAAAATGTATATTCAAACATTTTCACAATGTTTTAATAGCCAATGAAATCTAAAAATGACACACAGATGCTTTCCCGGTCTTAATGGGTTAATTAATGTTATATCATCATTAAAATCTAAGTGTTTTGCCAATTATTTGGGGGCCCACTTGCAATACCCCCCACGGCCCACAGGGTTGAGAATCACTGGCTTTAGAGGTAAATGGGGTTCTGTGAGGTAATGGGATTCAGCGCAGATGCAGCCTCAAGTCACAACTGTAAAAAGTTTTCTAAATATGCAAATACATTTGACCCTGCACATCGATGTTTTCGTAGAAGACTGTATTGATGATGTGTGAGCCACAGCTGTGAGAAAAGAAAAGCACACAGGAATATGAGGCCTCCTCAGCTTTGATGCTAGTCAGTGATTCTTTCATCAGTAAAATGCCATAAAGACGAGCAAAGCATGAACTGATGTTTCACAGTCTGACTCAATGGAACGCAAAATGTGACTTTGTGCAGAGGAGGGTCAAACTAGAAAGACAGAACCAACATACTGACAAGGAGAGATAGAGAGAGAAACTGTGGAATGTGAAAAGCTTGGCCAACAAAAGTTTAAACAAAGCATCATTGCCTATTTGCGTACAGTATGACAATAGAAAAAAGATGAAATACAATTTGCATTTAGGCATTTAGCAGACGCTCTTAATCCAGAGCGACTTACAGTAAAGCAAGAGAGCAAGCAATACAGTAAGCATTACAATAGAAATGCAGAGAGACAATGAGTGATATTTGGCATCCATAACAGTTGTCTCCGACTCGTTTCAGAATCCATCTTCATTTGTTGCCATCCTAACTAGGAAGCAAACATACTGTAATTACTCGACTTGGATACCTTGTTTTATCTAGGCAAGTGAACCAAACAAAGACATTATTTACAGAAATTACCTTGCAGTTGCAGGATAGGGCTGTCACGATTACAAATTTAAGTTGACGATTAATTATCACGCAAAGCTTTTAGCTTTCGTACAAACAACAAAAGTTGCACCAGGCAGATATGACAAATAACACATATTTAATTACTTTATACTTAAAAATAAACATTAATAGTGGAAATAGACGATCTATAAGATGCGACGCGTTTTGAGCTTATAGATCGGCTATTTCCACTATTTTTGATTTAAAAAAAAATAATGACATTTTTTAACATGGAATTGATTATGACGATTATGATGCAAAAATAATTGCGATTATATAAAATACTTGCGATTAGTCACCCCTCACAGACATGCACCTTCTTGCACTGGCCACTGCATATTATTACTGTGACGAGCTGAGAGGCCTTGCAGTTTCAGGATGAGAAATGAAAAGAAAAAGAAATGAGTTACACCTCACAGACTTTATGCACCTTTATGCACTGGCCAGTATTGTTTTTACTGCGACAAGCTGGGATTTCAGTGCCTTGCTCAAGGGCATTTCAACAGAAGAAAGGCTCCTTCACTTCCAAGCAGCTTCCTTCACGCTTTAGGCCACTGTCACTACTACCAAACACTACTTTACTGTTGATGGGAATAGTTGTCCTCATTTAGAGAAAAAAAAACACTACAGGGGGAGAACTAAACAAATCCTGTTTTCCCCTAGCTAGGGTTTAACATGAAGGGCGAAGCCGACAGCCATGGTAACTCATCCATTTTCATACTTGAACAATGGACCAGTTGTGTTGCCATTAAATCAGCTTTTCACCCCTGACCATGTAAAGCAGCCCGGTTGACATTCTAGCCTACTTTTTTGAGAGGAGCGTGCATGGGTACTGGGCTGGCACGACTGCTTAGCATAGCCAGAAGACATTCTGAGGATAGCTCGTCATTAAAAAGGCTGTAACTGTTCACGTGCTGGGCAACTGAGGCTTTTTACTCGTCCTGTAGCCAAGCCGATTAAAAACGGCTTTGGTTCCTGTAAACCAATGCCCAATGTGAGGCATAGTTGTATAGCTTAATACCATACAATGGATCGGGTAGCTATAGGCCACATCATTTTCAAATGAGAAAATATCAAAAACCTGAAGCAATTTATAAGAAAAGGCCACCTATTAGGTTCTCCACATGGGAATGACACAGGTAATATGGAGCCAAAGAAGGAGAAGTAGGTTGGATTTTAATTGGATAAGGGGTAATTCCCCTGAAGTTCTGTCATTTCCCATGGTGGTGAATGCAGGAGGTGGGTGCGAGGGGAACAGGAAGTGGATCGTGACAGCCAAAGGGTTCCAGACTGTAGGTTGCAGTCTACAGTAATTACACCTGTCCCTTTAGAGTCAGCAGTCCTCTGGGTAAAGGGGATACCTGTGTGCTCACTGCTCATACAGGGTGCCTACATATTTCCATTCCATTTCACCTACCAAACTTTCATTACATGACTAGATTTTAAGGTTGTAGAAGATAAAGCTCAAATCCGGTATTTTCTTAATGAACTCTTTGACTGCTAGAAATAAAATATAATTTGCCACGCCACTGCCAGCGATTTTCAAGTGTTTTTAACCTAATAACCTTTCAAAAATCGTAGAATATTCATCTCCAGTATGATCGGTCCCCCGATCGCTTTAAAAGACGTATCCGAGTCTTGTAGAATCGGGGGGGAAAAAGCGAGCCACCGCGATCATCCGTTCCATAGTTGTGGGCAGTTGAATGTAGGCTGTTTTCGCCAAAAAGCAACAGCAACAGAGAAAAAGCCATTCTCCAAAATCGAATAACAAGGAAATTAATGGGCTGTTTTTTTTTGCGATCACGTGACCCGCTGCTCCTCTGCTTCACAGAGAGCCAAACAGTGACCCATAGGCGAGTGAACAGCGCCATCTAGTGGAAAACCACTGAAAACACAAAATCTTGTCATTCTCGTCATTGGCAGACTACACCGTAGCAAAAGATGACGAGACATCACTATGACTATGAAGTCATATCACATTATACCAATTAGCATCCTTACCATGACTGGAGACACTCTCCTTCGCGCTACAATGGATAAGGATAATTCCTTTTAACAGGTCGTTCATGAAAGTCCTTGCGGTCTTGTTTCCAATGAAAACCTGTGAGCAATTAGGGGTTAAGAGTCTTGCTCAGGGACAAATTTCATTTCATCGACACATATGCTGACCTGGCCTGGAATCGAACCTGGGGCAACCAGGGCCTCTGGCTCCCTAGGCAGGCTCACTAACCATTCAGCTATGGCCACCCCCAGCTACTGTACTGTACTGTACTGTACTGTACTGTACTGTACTGTACTGTACTGTCTGACCAGGCAGGACAAAAGTAGAGAACTCCGCTTAGAGTCTTATCCATTTAACTATGGCAGATGAGAATAAAAGATCGGCTTCAAGATCTCCTTCAGAGTATACAGACCAGAAGAAAGCAATAACGTTAAGAGATAATGGCTGCTACACCTTTTTTGTGGTATGAGAAAATCTGTGAGAATATTTTTCACCAATTAGTGGGAAATAACATTTCAGCTTTAAATACGATGTCTGTCATATAGGCCACTACAGTCTATACTGTAAGTGGACATTATTTTTAGTTCACTGTGAAATATCACAAATGATCGAGAATATTAAGAGTGACTATTATTCCCAGACTTTTCAGGACATGAATTTGATCCAATTCAGGTCAGATACTGTCCAGTCTATTGATTTACGTAGCCTATGTATGACAATCTCTGTGATCTATCAGCTACAGAGAAGGCAAAAAATGGAGCAGAGGACGTCAAATGCAGACAGAACTGTTGAGGTTATACAGTAAGCATGATTCCATACAATCCCTATAACCTAACAAAGCCTCCACATGTACAGTGTCTGGTTTTTAATACACCATTGTTCTGTACTGATCAAAGAATTCCACTAATCCAGCTGAAACAAAGTGATCTCGTCGCTTTACACGTGCATTCATGTGCTCGGCAAAGCATATCACGACGTCATATACAGTATATATAGTTACTCTCTTCCTGTCTCTCAGTTGTTTGCAAATGTTTGTGGTTGGTAAGGAGAAGATACCAAGATAATACTGGCTTACGGTTGCAATGCAACCAGTACAAAACACCGGTGACAGCATACAAGGCAGGCAATCAAGGGCATGGCATCCCCCCGTACCTTCAGGACATCTGGATATGATCCATCCAACCCCACCACCCTTCCCGCTCATTTAGATCAGCCAACACAGGAAGCCTGTTCAAACCTTCCCTAAATCACGGCAACGCTCCAAACATCCTAGAAATATTCTCCCTCCTGGCTACCAAGCTGCGGAATATAAGCACTCCTCATTTTCCGCCAGTCACACTCCTCACATCCATTCTTGTCATCTTTTTTGAGTGGTGCCAACCACTCCTATATCTGACTTTGTCCGTGTGTCCGTCCGTATGTATGTATGTCCAATAAACAAACATTGATGACAACATCAATACGGGGCTCATCAAAGGCACCACTCTCTTCACACAGGGTGTGATTTGTTTATAGATGCTAGTTATACTATACAGATATAGGTTGGTTACTTGTTGACATATTGTTGTTTAGTTTAGTTTTTTTTAGCACTACATTGTTCTTTTTGCACTCTACAGTACATGCTGTACAGTATGACTAGTAGTTACCCTATCGTTTGCTGACTAGGATTCATGGTTACTCTGCTTACACTGATTTCACACAGGAAAATCGCAATGGATAAGAGCATCTGCTAAATGCCTAAATTGGATGGTAGTAGCGCCGCACGCACACACACACACACACACACACACACACACACACACACACACACACACACACACACACACACACACACACACACACACACACACACACACACACACACACACACACACACACACACACACACACACACACACACACACACACACAGTGAAACTGTCAATGCGCACATGCAATGGACCAACTATGTGGATCCCCTTTCACTTATTGAAACCTTTGATCTTGCATTACTACTGACTAGAAACCTTGCTCATGTAGAGATTTTTTTTTTCTCCTGTGGTTCGCCAATTTTGTACAAGCTCTGCCAGCATGAATGGCCCACAATTGAAAACTCCACATACTCAGGCTGAATAACAATTTCAGCCTACTCTGTGGGTCCTATCAATCTAGGAGAAGGTTTAAAATATAAGAAATAGGCCAAAAAACTAAAGCCCCGTTTGAATAATTCATGAAGTGCAAAACCATGTGCTCGACGGGAGAGAGCGTGGAAGTAGTGGGTTTTCAGCACGCGTGCTGATATTTCTAATCAATAATTCACCATAAACGACACTTAACTGAATGTCTACCACTGCAGTCTTAATTAACAGCAGGGTATGGCATATAGAAACTCTTCAAAAAAGGCACATTTAGATTGTATGCGATAACATCGGTAAAAAAGACCCTGTTCGACTGACTGACAGTAATGGTTTCCAGACTATTAAATCAATTGAGATTAATGTCGGTGGCAAGAAGAGTGCGAACAAAATGAAAATATGAAGATTCATTGACTTTACATTTACAACAATTTTGAAAAAGGGCTTCCGTGCCTCCTCTACCTTAACCCATTAAGACCGGGAACGCATCTGTGTGTCATTTTTAGATTTCTTTGGGCTATTCAAAAACAGCAGATATACAAGCTCATAGCGCGGCACCAAGTGCCGCGCTATGAGCTTGTAGATCTGCTATTTTTGAAAAAGAAAACGTGAAAATGTGTGCAAATCTTTGAATATATATATTTTTTAAAGTGAACGTTTGTAACTCAAATCTTTGCTTCTGGGGGATTCTACAAATGTCTTCTAAATCCTAACAGTTTTAAAACAAATGTATCTGGCCGTGGACCCCCACCTCAAAATATTTTGTTCCAGGGACCCCCAGAAGTTGCAACAGAGTTAAAAATGTTCGCTTTAAAAATATATACATTCAAAGATTTGCAAACATTTTCAAAGCGCAGCACTCTGTGCCGGGCTATGAGCTTGTATATCTGCTATTTTTGAATAGACAAAGAAATCTTAAAATGACGACAGATGCGTTCCCGGTCTTAAAGGGTTAAGCATGTATTATGTCCCTCATCCTCATTCAGTGGACTGGCCTCACAATTGTATTCAATGCCAATTGTGTCACTTCATTGTTACCAGCTCTTCAACGGTCCCTTTAGCCTCCTTGAGGATCGAGCAATTTGTTCCTTTGATTCCCTCTATGGTTGGAAATCTTACCAAGGATTGTTCGGCCTGAATAGTTACGAATCAATAACACATGCATTGGTTCTTTGACCCCCCCCCCCCTTTTTCTTAGAGCACCACTGATGAAGAAACTTCACACTATTTATATCATACAATGTTTGGATTGATGTCATTGCAAATGTGAAACTAGTTGGTTATCACTAATGGGATGATGGTACATTATCTTTAAGCATCCTCTAGGCCAGTGCTTCTCAAACTTTTTCATGCCAGGGACCCCCAAATTGATATATATTTGGCCGCGGACCCCCATCTGAAAATATGTTGTGCCAGGGACTCCCAGAAGCAAAGATTTGTGTTAAAATGTTCGCTTTAAAAGAAATATATTCAAAGATTTGGACGGATCTTCAAGATTTTACAAGCTTTTTACAAGATATACAAGCTCATAGCGCGGCACCGAGTGCCGCGCTATGAGCTTGTATATCTGCTATTTTTGAATAGCCAAAGTATAAAAGGTTAAAACTATTGTGATGCTATTTTCACACATTTTGCTAGGGACCCCCTGGAACCCCCTCAAGGACCCCTGGGGGTCCCCGGACCCCACTTTGAGAACCAATGCTCTAGGCCAGGGGTTCCCAAAGTTGGGGTCGCGGGACAGAATGTATTTCAATCTAAAAATGATTACAAATAGTATATTTTACCCATCTCATTAGGTACTGTAAATGTGATTGATTGAATTATATATTAACAAGATTATTAACAGTACTATAGTCAAAAGTCATACTAAAATACATTACAAATGCGCACCGAGCGTGCAAGTTTATGTGCATAAATTAGCTCCGCGGTTAGGTGGGGTCGCGAGTCAATGGCCGCATTATTTTGGGGTCGCGGGCTGAAAAGTTTGGGAACCCATGCTCTAGGCTACATTTGATAAGCCGGTAACACTTATTAACACAAATGAACCATTACAACATAGTTATTAACTATTATTTTAACTCTTAAGTAACAGCTTTGATGATTAGTTAATTATTAACATATGGTGCTAGGGATTGATAATAGTTATTAACAATTAACTCATTGAGTGACATTGACGTGTTTCATGTGTTTTACCACAATGGCGCAACGTACGTTGTGTTTGGCGTGTTTTTGAAAAAAAAATTAAATGTTTTTTTTGGGGGGAAAAACATTCAGAACCCAAGATATCATCATCTGAAGATTTGCTGCTCCATTCACTTCTTGTTTAACTTATTACTGAAAAAGGCTGTATCTCGGCTCCTGAGCACTTTTTTTTTACTATGTATTTTTCAATGTTATTATGTTATTTTCAAAAGGCAGACAATTAATGTCAACAAGGTCCAATGACCTCATTGCCATTTGTGAAACCTCACAGTGCAACCCTCAGTGATTAGCACCCGTCAGGGGATCGATTATACTGGAGATAAATATTCTGTGACTACTTGAAAAAGGTATAATAGAAAACTGAAGAAATTGCTGGCACAGTTTGCAATTATTTTTTTATTTCATTGGCACTGAATGAGTTAAGTCAGAATTAACCATGAATTGGTGTCCCTTATTCTAAAGTTTTATGGAGCAGCCACTGAATAACTACGGTTGTCCCTGAGGAATAGAAAAAGGATTAGCAAAAACTGCCCTAAATTCTTAGAAACATCTACGTTTATGGGAGAGGGCTGGGGAGTTGTGAAAGGTTTCAATTTTGTAATGGTTCTGCTCTAATTTCATCGCATAGTAAGTCTCTACCTGCTCTTTCCAATTCAAGGCTCCAGGGCCCACTTGGCTGCTAAATACTTTCAAAAAGTATGGAGGGCTAATTACGGAAGCAAAAGGCAAAACAATGACTTGCTGTAAAATCCATTAACCCAATAAGACCGGGAACGCATCTGTGTCATTTTTAGATTTGAGCTAAAAAGCATTATTTTACACGTTGGCTATTCAAAAATAGCAGATATACAAGCTCACAGTGCGGCACCGAGTACCGCGCTACGAGCTTGTAGATCTGCTATTTATTTTTAAATCAGGAAAATGTGTGCAAATCTTTGAATATATATATTTTTTAAAGCGAACATTTATAACTCAAATCTTTGCTTCTGGGGGTCCCTGGAACAAAATATTTTGAGATGGGGGTCCACAGCCAAATACATACACATTTTGGGGTCCTTGACATGAAAAGGTTTGAGAACCACTGACCTCAGGCCTTAATGGGTTAACAAAGTCCATAAATATGTGACAGGTATTTAAGCGGCAAGTGCTAAGCAGGTGTTGGAAATCAACTTGAAGGGATGTGGTACATTACTCAAAACAGATCTGCCTTAATGTTATGACTCGCTTTTATCTGAAACTGGGCTGCATCAAGACTCCAACGGATTGGACTAACAACTCTACGATCACCTTGAGCTCTTCCAAAATATAAGGGGCCTTTTTTATCAAATATGGTTGTTGAGTCAAATTACCTACAAGTGGGGCTGTTCGAACATATCATGTGAGGAGAGATGAGGCAGGTCAATATCAATTTAAGGTTTGAAAATGGATCAATGACTGTAGCCCTTCAGTGCAATGTCCCAACATTTTAATGCTTCAATGCATTCAATACCACCCTCAGCTCAGAATGAATTCCGAGAGAGGATCAATGCATGTTTGCTTTTAGAGCTACTTTCCGCAGCTGTCTTCTTCTTCGTAAAACTTTTTGATTGATGCATGAGCTTTGCACACCACCACCACATACAGTGCAAGCTGTTCACCTAGGTGCATGTACTCTGGAACCTGAACTCAACCCCAGCTCTCCTTTCTCCTCTGTTATTGTATGTGTTTTATAATGGACCCATTATACAGTAGTCCCAGTCAGTAATAAATTGTGCGCGCGCGTGCACACACACACACACACACGCACACATCATTTCCGGTGCATCCCATCAGTGTAGGCCTTCTAAAACCCATATTGTATGAACCCGTAGCATACCAGAGGAAGCTGAGGAGAACTCGTTTCAACAAGAAAAAGAGGGACTTTGACCATTTGCCTCGACTGACATTAAAGCCCCCCCATTAAAACATTGACATTTCATGAAGTATAATCCAGCAATTCATGAGCAGGATATGTGAATGTCAACTCACTGTGAGTGCCTGAACGTGTCCTAGGCATCTGATCTTTGTCTAGTCAGTACTTACACTGGACAAAGAAAAGGCCATTTCCTTTCATGCGGCCACGGCTATTTGCAAACGCCAATGGCCGAAAATTAGATATAACACGGGAAACTAAAACACCTCCCTCTTTTAAGTACTGTATTCTCATGCGAGGAAGGGTGGAGTGAAGTTTGACCTTTTTTATTGACTTAGTCTCTGAGGTTAAAAGATCGACACTCCAATTGTAGTTATGCAGGGTGAGATGGCTTTCTACTCTGCCTGCTTGAGGAACAAATAAAAGAAAGAGATGAATGACCAGTTCAGAAGCACCGCTTCCATCATGGAGCAACATGTCCACTGGGATGTTAAGGGTCAATCATTCTTATACTGTATATCGACTTATTTGTCAATTATTACATAAAGTGTGCAAATTCCCGAATGTTACAAACTATATAAGGCATGGCGAGAGAGTATGTTTTACCCTCCGTCCGTCCGTGTGTGTGTCCGTGTGTGTGTCCGTGTGTCCTGTCAGCTAATCTCTGGCACCGTTGGCCCGGTCGCTGCGAAACTGTGCACACACACTCCCTGGATGCCAATTCAGAACCTCTGCCTCAAATGTTTCATTACTATGTTACATTAGTATTACTCCTACAGATTTTATCCAAACGTCATGCAAATCGGTACACAGTATCTCTATAGTCATGTGATCAACACGGATCTGTCCGATTTCCCATATTCCATCCTCATTGGCTAAGGCTCGCTTCCAGAATTTGCAGGATTGGTCCGTTTTGAACAAAATGCCTGAAATCATGAACGCAGCTTGCGATTTCCGTGACATTTCACAAACACATTCCCACTAGGCCAAGGAAAAAATGCCACCCTTTTTCACATTGGCCTGTTATAGAGCCACCAGCAGGTCTAATTTAGCAAAACACATTTTTGTAACAAAATGCCTCAAATCATGAATGCAGTGTCCGATTGCCGTGAACGACCTAAGAATAAATGGCACCATTTTCACATTGGCCTATTATAGCGCCACCAGGAGGCCATAATAACGTACCTGACCTGGCGGAGACCTGTGCTCCGAGGAGCACTTTTTCTAGTTTAAAATATATACTCTATATAGATATATCTGCAATGCTCTGGAAGCTCTCTACAATAAAAGGGTAAAATTAAATGTATAATGATGTTGATATCCTTGTGTTTGTTTATAGGGAGTTTAGGTTTACCAGTTTGGACTTCCTCCACTCCTGACATCACAAAACTGCTTCACTGAATGTTTTGAATAGCCAGCATTTACAAATATCTGTTCCCCTGCCTTTAACCAGCCCAATATACTTATACCGCAGCCGATCTACAAGCTCTTTGGGAGCTTGTAAATCGACAATTTCCGCTATTCCTTTTTTTAAATAGGCACGCCAGGGTTAATGTGGGCAACACATGGGGTTAACAGGAATTAACAAAAATGTACAGTGCTAGAAATGCCACAAAATGGAAAGCAGAACACCCCCATAAATGGTCTTTGCCAATTCCCGGTGCTTTGGCAGAGCACTCCAGTGGAAGGCACCTGTCTCTAAATAATCAAAATGATAAATGAGGCCTTGTTAAGCTTGTGAGCCACTTACCATCCTTAACAAAAAACGGGAAAAAAGAAAAAGAAAGAAAGAAATGAAAATACATTAAAATCCTGCCCAGTCCCTGAAAATATGCCATTGACAATTTCTATAATGGTGCAAGACGTGCCATGGTCAATTGGTCATATCTAATTTCTGTTTGCTAATATTGTAAACACAAACTGGCTTGGCTCACATTTCATGAGACCTGCTGTGCATAAGATTAGAGTTCACAAAGGATACGTGTGACTGAAGCGGTGCCATGTGAAACAATCTACCCTCCTCACTCAGCGACTACCACCAGGGGACAATTGAGCAGGGCAACCTTCAAACTGGGTTTGCTCAGTGACAAAGTGGAATTCAGTTGTATCATGCACCTTTCCAGGTTCTTTGGCTATTAAAAAATAGCATATCTACAAGCTCGTATCGCGGCACTCTGTGCCACGCTACGAGCTTGTAGATATGCTATTTTTTTTTTGAAAGCATGAAAATTTGTGCAAATCTTTGAAAACATATATTTTTTTTAAAGCAAACATTTTTAACTCAAATCTTTGCATCTGGGGATTCTACAATTGTCTTCTAAATATTTTTTTCTTTTTTTAAACAAAAAAAACGTATGTTGCTATAATCAGTGGTTCTCACACTTTTTCATGTCAAGGACCAGCCAAAATGATTTGTATTTGGCCACAGGCCCCATCTTAAAATATTTTGTTCCAGGGACCCCCCCCCCAGAAGCAAAGATTTTAGTTAAAAGTGTATATATATATTCAAAGATTTGCAATTGCACACATTTTCACGACTTCAAAATAAATAAATAGTAGATTTAAGCTCATAGCGTATATAGAGCTTAAATGTTTCTACTGTAAATGTATCATGTGAAAGTGGAATGCTTTCACCCAAGGTTGATTTTACTTGGACTTGGACTTTGCACACGGCAAAAGGAAACGGAGGTGGAGCATGCTGAGACAGGTGAGCGACCCTAAAATCTGGTGCGAGGTTGAGTGAGCAGTGCCATCCCTAAGCAACACCCAGGGGCCAGCTTTACTTAAATGGAAAGTGGCTAAGTAATCAGGCCACCAGCTTGTGATTAATGTTGGTTGTCTGTCCCCGGGCCTGCTCTGTTCAGTACAAACAGCCAAGATACAGTACTGTTTACGACATCTCACGTTGCCCTCAGCCATGGAAATGCGAAGACCTGTTGAGCCACATGGCCGGTGGAATCAGACAGGTCACACAACCCAACAAATTATGTCAGGACAGAATGGAAGACTCCACAACCGCAAGAAAAAAAAATCCTGCATGATTTCTGACTGCCTTTTAGGCCAAGGCTTTGTGCCATCTGTCAATGGCTACCAGGATGTTTTATTCAATTTTTTCAGCTCAGTCACCCTTTGTCTGGGAAAAACGCAGGAAGAAAATGACTCTTGGGGGCAAAACCGACGTTAGTTTAACAGTCAAATGATGCTTACTAAACAAACGGCCCCTCGGGTGAGGCAAGGCTGCGGCAAGGGATGGATTTATGAAGTCGTGCCAAGCATCTCTGAGTGCTAACATCATCAAAAAATACCTCCCGACCTGTCGGCACGTTGTATTAATGAGCTATTAGGTGTTTGTGGGTAAACAATTTACAGTGCTGGCTTATTTACCGCTCGCTCACAGGAAAGTGCATCTGGAGCTGGGAGCCTCGGCTCGCCAGGGAACCCATCCATCTGCTGCCACCGCCATGCTATTCATTCCAGCACTTGGACAGATTTACACAAACCTTTTGTCGTTAGTCTGACATGTCTATTTATTACGGGAAAGACTCTTAAAACAAGAGAATTGCACCGGGTGTTGCCCGAGCACACACACACCCGCACAACTAATTTACAAACTCCTTAAGTGGATTTTAAATCAAGACGAGGCATGAAAATTCTTGTGACCTGTCCCCGGGAAAATAGATTTCTGTATTCCAAATCCATACCCCCCCCCCCTCTATTGAGAGTGCATAATGTAACAGAGATGTCCACAGTCAATACGGCGTTCCAAATGTGCAAGGCACCTAACAGCTGGACGTGACAACTGTTACACTCCAGACATGCAGAAGGTGTAGGACTTGGAGGAACATTCTTTTCTTCACTAGAAAACCAGCCTGGCAATGATCAATCTCAAGAAATTCATGGTCATAGGTCAAATTCAACAGTGTTATGTAATAGATATATGACCCTAACCCAGTGGTTTTCAAACTTTTTGTGTCCCAAGGCACATGAAAGGGCAAGTCAAAATAGCAAGGGTTGCCTGTATTCACATCTAACTTTTATATATTGATACCGAATAAAAAGTTTTGGGTAGTTAGTGAATATAATCTGTCTGGGAAATGAGCGCGCACACTCTACTGATATAGTACTTGAAACCGAGCATCCCTATTCTGAGGAGAACTTTAGCCAAAAATAGCAGATCTACAAGCTCACAACGCCTCGCGCTGCGAGGCGTTTTGAGCTTGTAGATCGGCTATTTTCAGCAAAGAGGTTTGGTGTAGAGGCAAAAAAAAGCAGATTAAGTACAGAGTGAAAGATCAAGTTTACTAAGTATTGACAACATACACTAATGATTGTGCTGTCAAACAAGTCTATGAAGCCATCTATGAAATCTATGAAAACGTTTAATCTGCAACACAATTTTATACTATAATGTGGTGGGGGTCCCTGCTTCATCTCCCTCTCAATTAGAGGGTCCTTGGCCTGAAGAACGTTGAAGACCCCTGAGATTTGGTCAAAAATGATACTGTGCTTCCTTACCAAAGTCTTTGGTGGAGGACATCCAGCCAATCGCATTGAGGGAGACGATAGCCAGCAAACCGGATCCCACAAACGAGCCGATACCAGAGAAGAAGAAGAATAATCCCATGATGGCACTCTGCATGGACTTGGGGGCGGCTGAGTAAGCAAACTCCAGACCTTCAAAAAGACAAAGAGACAAATAGATGTCGACAGTCCTCAGAAATGACAATATGTAGCACATCATGCATTGTATTCAAGGTAACGTGATTAACATATAATAAATATTAGACACTCATCTGTAGAATATAATGTACTCTTTATTGGCATGCAGGCTGAGCATGCTAATAAAGTCTGATCCACGCGTAACTATCCATTCACTGCCTCACAGTAATCCACATAAAGGACACGAACATGCTCATGGTCCATGTTTATCTCTGTGTGAGTCCCATCCGCAATTCAAACACAGATCTCCTGTGTGAGAGACCAAGCATCTACATCCAAGAGGCAATCCCCACTTGGCCATTGCGCTTATGAGCTTCAGGCACTACTACTTGTCAACACGCGTCTACATTTTTCAAGGGAAGAGTAAAGAGACCTATACCTCCAACCACTGCAGCTAGCTGTGCTAGTTACATTGCATGGACATATACTGTACTCTACCGGTTAAAATTACGTTTTATTCATTTAAAATAAGTTCCAGATCACAGCTTTAAGCTGACTTTGTAAAATGAGAGTGGATGGGTTGTAGTGGTCAGCAATGTTTCCCCACTGTGAATGATTCATTATCACAGGTCTGGTCCATTACAAATGATACACATCACTATGGGGTGCCACTTGTTATCTTATAGATTACAACAGTTCCTATAGTAGAGAGAATGCATTCATAATACAGGCATTTTAAAATACATGAGGCCAAAGGGACCCAGTCAGCAGTTGTTACACTGTGGTGCTCCGAGAGGCATTTGTTCAGCATGGGTCAGCTCAAAAAACAAAAAAAAACAACCACCTATTAAACATTATTTACTGTCATGAAAGAACGGAAGAAAGGGATTGAATAGGAAGAGAGGAGTGAAGGGAAACATACACATGGAGATAAAGAACAAATTGTTCTCTTTGTGCCTGTAGATGTCTGCCTGCAAGCTGACATTGATCATTTCATGGCACCTTGAACATGTGATTTTTCAAATGAGGTCCAACCGCTACACATGTCAGAAGAGATTAGGAATACTTGGTTAAATAAGGTTGCCTTCTAAGACATTCCTTGGAGGAGGACGTTGCAAAAAAAAGTATGTGACAAACTGCATCATTACAGATACCTGCACTGGCACCATGAAAGTAATACTGTACCTTATATGACACTGGTTTTCAACCTTTTTCGTGTCAAGGACCCCCAAATTAACACATATTAGCCCACGGACCCCCATTTGAAAAGATATGCCAGGGACTCAACCATTTTGATTTCTTGGGGGTCCCAATCTACACTGTATCATCAGCATAGGTGCTCATCTAACTCTGAGAGTGTACAAATGGAACCAAATGGACCCGTTAGGGTCCATTTGCTTCCATTTGTACACTCTCAGAGTTACAGACACATAAGGATCAATTTGGTTCCTAACTATTAATTTGGCTGGGGACCCCCTGGAATCCCCTCAAGGACCACTGGTTATATGAACCACTGTTATATGAGATGGGATAAAAAATGTGACAACATACGGCCATTATTTAGAGGAAAACCAATTACTCGTCCTGTAGTTTGAAACATTTATTTATATCCCGGGCTAACCTTTCGATACCGTCAAACGCAGGTCAATAGCTATGCATATCGCAGGGGAGTCGGACTACATGGATTGGTGAACTTCCTCAGAATACTGTACAACACTGCACAGCTAAGGGACTAGGAGAGACCAGCAGTGCAACATAATGTTCAACCTTGTCTGTCAGTGAATGCGACGATCCTACGTGGAATTATAATTATGTCCGTAGTAGCACAACAACACAAGAAACAGTCTGACCTTTCCCGACCAAGAGGTGGAATTATAAAAAAAAAAAATAAAAAGAGAAAAAAGAAAAAGAGAGCTGGACTTAAAATATCTTATTTTTGTTTCTCCTGAGGGCAGTGTTGGCGGGGTGATTTTTCTTTCACAGAAAATAACATTAGCCTTTAACATTTTCAAAAGAGCAATACATAATTAAAAATCCCACAGGGAATCATTATTGCAAAGTTTTTGGATATTCGTATAGCCCAAAGCAGACAAACTGCTGGGTGGTGCAGAAGCAACGAATTACACATAGATAGATGTAGACGGGAGATATGTAAGCACCTGAGATTTTAAACTGATTTATTCAAACTGAATAAAAACTAGGGGGAAATGTTCCTTTCTATCAGACATATGTCACAATTCTGTCAGCCAATTTTCCTTTCGGAAAACCCCAGGGGGACAGTGTGGAGGGAGAGGAGTGGAAGATTATTTTAAGGCTCCCAACAGCTTTGTTATGTCTATATTTGACTTTCATAGGGACCCTAATAGTCAGGGGTGAACGCCATTGGTTTGTAGGAGCCTTAACAATCCAGGGGTGCAAGAACCTGTACAATTCCTATGTTCATTTATACCCACATGAACCCTAGCATCCCTATTTTGAGTATGTCATGAAAGGCGAACATCTGGCAAAAACAGGCAGAAAATTGTCAAAAGTAGCAGATCTACAAGTTCACAACGAGACATGTAAGCTTGTAGATGGGCCATTTTTGCTATTCTTTGTACATTAAACTATATAGGCCAAGGCTTAATTGGTTAAACACATTTCTAAAGCGGATATCACCTTGGAGTGACCGGATGAAAATTATTACGTTAAAATAAAAGAAGAATCTTGTACATTAAGGGTGTAATCTTAATAACAGATAGCTACCGTATAAGTGATTATAAGTGATTACAACAAACAGTATTAATAATATGGCTTTATCACAGCGGGGAGCCTGAGGCCTAATAAACCCCAGCCATCCAGGTAATTGAAACCTGCAGGGCCAGTAATGATCATGACTGCAGAGGAAATGGCAAATAAAAATAAATGACCAGGCAGATTTCTATTGATTTCTATTGTGCTCCGTTGCTTAGACAGGAAGATTCAAAATGGTGCCACTGCTGTTATGCTACAATGTTTCAAGGGTCTAAATCACCTCTTTTATGTAAAGACAGTGCCAGTATTGATTTTTTGGCTCATTTCCCTCATCACAACTCAATTTCATAGTATCGCCCTTTCATATTATTAACGCCGTTTCTCACTGCAGGCCATTATATTCTGGAGCGAGATCCCTTTAATTCTCATGAATTATTTTCGAATAGTCATTTTCCTTTTTATTCCAAGTGTTAACAAAATCATGAGAGTTTGAACAGTAACTTTGGCTTTTATGCAGCATGTATCAAATACATATTTGCAGCCTGAGCTCAGCAGCTGACCTTCTTTCACCCGAGAAATGTCTTTTTATATTATCTCTGGCAAAGATATTGTCTGAAAAGAACAAGGTTTGCTTTCCCCATGGAAAGCAAACCCCACTAAATTGCGAAAATGTAGGATTATGGCAGTCGCTGTATCGACGAGCATGTCTCTCAGTCTCATCAGATATCTGATGTTTCAAAATGATTGTAATCCTCAGACCAGGAGAAATAGGTACGGGCACACCGCGTGCCTACAGTATGTATTGAAAGGTACATAATGTAGGTGGCTCTGGGGTCCGCTCTGAAGCAACAGTAAAATAAGCTTGGACAAGCGAAGAAAACTCAACAAATAATGCTAAGGTCAAAGGGCTTGAGTGAACACTACTGTAGCAGTGTGTGGACTACCCATAGAAATAGTTGTTCTATAAAATAAAACCACCCTGTTATTCTGTTGCTGCAAAAGTCTGCTAGCTGGCTCAAAAGATCTGCCGTCTGGCCTGGACCGTTGGCGTAGCGGTCCAGGCACCTATAGGCTCAGTGTAGCCTGACAGTGTGTTGCGGGTTCGATCCCAGCGGCCTTTGCTGCATGTCACTCCCCATCTCTCTCTCTCCCCATTTTCTGTCAGCCTACTGTCCTATCGAATAAAGGCATAAAAAGCCCAAAAATATATATATCGTAAAAAACAAACAAAAAAAAAGATCTGTCATCTCTGACATACTGTTAAAAGAAAAAAGCTTTGTTGGCTATACAGTTTATCTGCGAATGACAGTATGAGAATGGTTCAAAGTCAGATTTTCTTTTCTGTGCCATTCTGATGAGTGACATAGTTTGACACCCATAAAGAGGACTCTCTTTTATTTCTTTATAACATTTATCTAAGGAGAGTTCACTTAGAACAAAATGTTTTTTTTCTACAGAATTGGGCTGGGGGAGTAGCCGTGGAGGGTGAGATTCATACTGGGGAGCAACAAGGTAGCTCATAACCAGAATAATGTACTGTTGGCCACTGAGCAGTTAACAGGGCTAGTTAAGAGGTTCAGAGGTTCTTGGATAGCAGTTCTGGAAGGAGTGGAAACAGATTTTTTCAACCATTCTGGGAAATCAAACCAGCAAACTTCATGCTCCTCGAAACACTACTGTAGTCTCCTGCTACAGAAAAGCAAAAAGGGGCAGAGGTGAAAGCTTGAAGGCTTACTGCTTCATATTTCTTCGCAGTCATGCTTTCCATACACATTTCATTCAACCTTAATTTATTTTCTCGGAAATACATTGAGGGCAGAGCCCTAATTTTCACATGAAGACAACTGCTGATGTACATTACTGATGCTGAATCATGAATCATTGTTTTTCTTCTTAATTATGTTATGTTATTAAGATGTTTATGTTCATTTTGTTCCACTAGAGAGTAAACACTGGAAAGAAGGGATAGGGGGCATCAGAACTTGAGTTTGATTCCCAACATCATCAAGTCAGGCCCCTATGATGAACTTATTTAGGCATTTTAATAATTTAATCTAATAATAAAGTCCAGAATAGAATATTGGTCTGGCAATAGCTGAGCAGTTGCAATTCATTAAGGTAATCTGTGCTATCTGACAGAAGGCTTCCAGAATACTTGTTTGCACAACTAACCACTGTAGCCACTGACATGTGTGTACAGTGATCTGTGTGTTAGCACCAATGATTTGGTTAATGACCATACATTAAAAAAATACTTTCAACAAACTTTGTATGGAAATAAATAAAGTATAAGAAACTAAAAAAGTATGCTCCTCAGAGCACAGGTCTCCGCCAGGCCTACCCAGGGCCTGCATACTTAGGCTGGACTATTGCAACGCTTTATTATCAGGCCCAAGTAAGTCCCTAAATAGCCTGCAGCTAGTCCAGAATGCAGCTGCGCGCATACTGACAGGAACCAGAAGAAGAGATCATATCACTCCTTCATTGGCCTCTTTGCACTTTGTCCCGGGTTAAATACAGAATAGAGTTTAGGTTCTCCTCCTCACATACAAAGCTCTCAATGGATAGGCACCAGTATATCTCAAAGAACTCATCGAGCCCTACTATTCGAAACCAGCCAGAACACCATTGCGTCCACAGTATGAAAAAATGCTTACGGCTCCAGGAAACCCCAAACAAGCTACAACAGGAGGCAGAGCATTTAAGTTTCAGGCACCTCAGCTGTGGAACCTTCTCCCAGTCTCAGTCCGTGAAGCAGACACACTCTGTATATTTAAGACTAGATTAAAAACCTTTCTCTATGATAAAGCCTATAGCCGAAGTGTATAGACTCAGTCACCCTATAGTCATCCTCTCTCCCCTCTCCCTCTCCACCTCCCCCCTCTCCTCTCGTCCACTCTCTTCTCGTCCTCCCTTTTGGTTGTGTGGGTTTGTGTCCCATTGGTACAATCGTAATTAACCCTGTACGGATTCACGCTCTAGTAAGGCCTGCCACTAATTCTACACCCGGGGACCCGCTCCCCTGAGTTTCTTTTATCTCCCACGTCGCAGTTCCATGGACTGTCACTACGGACCCCCAGCTGCGGCTCAAGACTGTGACTGCGGACCGGGCCTCTCCATGGAGCACGACCGTGGATTTCTACTACATTACACTATACCACTACACTATACTGTATATTATCTTAACATTCTGATATTATACCATTATATACTGCATACACATTATTGTTGTACTATATTATATTATCATATACTATCTTACACTATTATATTTGCTACTATTGTTATTGTTACTACTTGTATCTCTTTCTGTCTCTCCTCTGTCTCTCCATCTCTCTCTTCTTTCCCCCCCCGACACGGTCGAGGCAGAAGGCCCCCACCCTAGAGCCTAGGGTCTGCCTGACGTTTCTTCCAGTTAAGGGGGAGTTTTTCGTTGCCACTGTCGCAAAATTGCTTGCTCAGGGTGGGACTGTCGGGTCTCTTCTCTACATGTAAAGTGTCTTGAGACAACTTGTGATTTGATACTTTAATAAAATTGAATTGAATTGAATTGAATAGACACTTGGAATGGCATCTGAAAAATCTAACTTGTACATTTTGATTAATGTGCAACAGATATAGGCTAAAACGTGAAGCAGGCCGTTATAGCGCCACCATGAGGCCAATTTGAAAACTTTGGGGTGGAGGTTCTTTGGCCTACTGGGAGTGTGCGTCCAAAGTTTCACGACAATCGAACGCTGCATTTGTGTGAAACTCCCACAAACTTTGAAAGCCAATCATAGCCAAATTGAATGGAATCTGAACAACCTGACAGATACATCTTGATCACGTGACCACAGACATAATGTATAACGATTTGCATGTGTTTTGGACAAAATCTGTACGAGTAGTAGCAAAAAGAGTGTTTTGAAGAAAACTAAAAATGGTGGATAATCTTGTTAGCCAGAAATGGCCTATACGGGAAGTTGCGTCATGATCCAAGGCATCCAGGAAAAAAGGAAGTTTGGTTGTACGACCTAAGGTTCAAGAGAAGGGCCCTGTTATAGCGCCGCCATTAGGTCGATATGAAAAATCTGGGGCAGAGGTTCTGCTTTGGCCTCTAGGGAGTGTGCGTACAAAGTATCACGCAGATTGGTCCAATGGTGCTGGAGATCAGCTGCTCACAGACAGACACACTCACACACACACCCCACGTGCAACAGCTGGCTACTGACCGTAGCTGTTAGATGACCGTTGCACATAAAAGAAGATTGGTTAATTAAAGCCTAATAGCCCTCATAATCTGCTCCAATTATCATGTTTTCATACACAAGAAATGTATCTTCAAATCCCTAGCAATTTGAGTGGAACATATATTTATAAATGACTACAAATAAACAAATTAAGGTAGGTACTTTAGAAATCATTTAACCATGTACAATGTGCAATTAAATGCAATTCACCACAGTAAATGCTTTTCATTCACATTATTTTCTTCCTTAAAAGATGAGCATAAATTGCCTTAATAAAAAAAAAAAATCTCACATCTTTCAAAGGGCTTTAATGATGGTGTTCGATTCTTCATTTATCAAACTCAGTCTGACAGGTTAATAAGTTTACTGTGTATACAAAACGCCACAGGCAGATTGTATGAAAATAAGTGCATGAACTCAAGTTTACAGTCAATTTAATTTAAGTCTGTGACTCTCCCACATTCTCACCCACGCAGCGGGGTTCCCGCAGGCTTCGCTTTGTCTTGTAAATGGTTGATTAGCTGTGTTTACACACAAAAAAAAAACAACAACAAAAGAAATAACAAAAAGTGATGCATGTTGGAGAGCCATGCACAGTTACAGCATTATATTTTGCATTGAAAACTATTTGAATATAAAGGAGTAATACAAAAAGAAACTTGCACAAGCAGATTAAAGGCGGCTATATACTTCACAGAGAGTCCAACGAACATCAACTTTTTTCTGTGCACTGATCCGAAGAAAGATGAGAGAGGATGAAACAAATTAATACAGAGCTCTTCTGAGTTCTGAACACCAGACCCCATCCACTCAGTAATCTGTTCAATGAATCTGCCTAGCAACACAACACTGTGGCTCGCTCCGTCAGTTGCTCAAGCCACTGAATGGCTGTACGGTCTGTGGTGGAAACGGTGGTTTTAATATGTGGATATGCCTCCGATGTGCTGTGGGAAATTTGGCAAGGAGGTACGGAGGTTTTGCCATTTCTTACAAATAGGTTGTGTTTATGAATGGTCACTCAAAGAGGGATTACAGAGGTTTGTACCTCCTGGATGGTTGGCTTTTGTAGTACCTCCTCATCCCGTTCGTGCGTGCGCGTGTCTGTTCATTCCCTGTGGTGCTGAAATGCATGATTTTGGCTACTTTTTCCTAAAAGTAATTTGGCAGATTTTTTGAGCATCTATACTGGTGAAAATGTAAATCGGTGGCCATGATTAACACATATTTAGATATTCTCTTACTGTTATCACTGTTCTTATTTAGTCTGAAGTGAAGACCAAATCATAATGATGAAATGCTTATTGCAGTACACCGCTGTCGCTCGATTGTTGTCCATGGCAATGAAGTGATTTTCCCTTGAAATGTTCTGTCCAACAGATGAGCAACATCTGTCATTTATTTTTTACAATTGTTGGTTTACTTAAAACAGGACTGTGTGAACACAAACTGGACCTAATGGAAAATACAGCAATGAATTGTAACAACTTGTACTTTATACAGTACACGTTAGATTGTATAACCTTCTAGGCATGAGTATACTATTCTGATTGTTTACAGGCAAGTAGCTATTGCAGTATTTTTTTTTAGATCTACCATTACACCCGACAGCATTCTAGTCTATTGCTGACTATGCAATGTACAAATGTACCTTATTCAATGAAATCATCTTGGCAAATCATGAACTGTTTTGTAGGCTGTGTACAGTGTACTGTCTGCATTAACATTATGTCACTGTTACTTGTGTGATTCTGTCAGCACAACAAATTTCCCTAAAAAGATAATAAAGTTCGTACTGACGGACTGACTGAGCTGTTTTAATCTTATTAGTCTATGGATATATTCAGCATGGTTTCACAATAATGTAATCATATTTTAGGCTTCCTTTACACGATCTAATAGTACATGCATTTACCAGTTGCAAAGGAAGTGATTCGCGATGCCATTAAACGAATTCTTCAGTGCATTAAAAAGGGAAAATCACATACATCTTATTACTAGCTTTGAAAAGTTCTAAAACACACAATTGTTCAGTAAACATGTGAAGATAGCACACAACTTGTTTCAGAAATGGTTTATCAGGGCTCCCTGGTGGCTGACCTGGTAGAGCACATACCATATCAAGGCTCAAACCTTGCCTCAACTCGCCCGGGTTCTAACCTGACCCGGTGTCCTTCCCCATCTCTCTTTCCTGGCTTTTCCTCTGTCTCTCTCCACTGTGGCAACTTTATTTACTTAATTATTCCAGCAAGCTTTCATAACTAAATAACACACACACACAAAGGAATAATGTTATGCTGCTCGCATATTTTTGTATATGCAAATATGGCGTTTAAATTCAACAGGCACACTATATAGGCTTCCACATTAATGAAATAATCCCCTATAATTACCAATAAGCAGACGCACGCAATCATGCAAGACTGCATAAGTCAGCACGCAATGCAGGCGCTGTTAGTCCCAATAATAAATGCATCTCTCTCTCTCTCTCACTCACACACACACATACACACACACTATGTATGTATACATACTATATTTATTTTACATACTTTTTTGTTAGTTTTTTGGACTAATGTTGCTGCTAAATCCTACAGTTGGTACTAGGGAGAGCACAGACAACCAAGTCGCCTCCGATACGCATGTGACAGTGAGGAGTTTGACCAGAAGGGTGTTACGAATGCAGTGGTAAACGTTACACTTCCTAGTTCCATACCCCACTGAACAGGCACCCTGACCAACCCGTAACAGTCACTAGTGCAGTGACAGAGTTCGCGCTACCTGCCTGGCTTCGCTTCTGCAAGCAAAGCAAATTGAATTTGTTGGAACAGCCAGCCAAGCCGGAGGCACTGCGGAGGATTTGAACCCCTAGTCTCCGAGATAGTGGGCAGGAACTTTATGCTTGCGCCACGAAGCACCCACGATAATTGATCTTTTAGATTATCATGACCGTATAGAGATGTTTTAAAAATACTGTAGATGCAGTTACGTTTCAGAATGGAAAGCCAAGCAGTTAAAAAATTACATGAGCTCTGCCCACTCTATATAACCACCGCCACATATGTCCTTTTTATTGCACCTGACGAAGACCTTGTGTAGGTCGAAATGTTGTGATCTGTCTCTAATAAAGTTAATTGGGTGCTTAGAATACGGTGTACAAATATTTTCTTCATAGTTAATTACGGAGACTGACCAGCCATTCCGGTGTGGGAAAAACTTAGGAGAAAAACTGCTGTATTTTTAACTTATCTAATAATCAATATAATCATATTTATTCATATTTATTTACTTCAGCGGAGTTTGATTTCAGAACTTATCACTTTTTCATGAGTTTGCAGGTCTGCCTTCAGTCCACTTATGCTAATATTCTTTGTTGTTTATGATGTCAAAAATTGCATAAAGAGTAATATCAACATTTATTAGGTACCCGAGCTCATGAACCCGACTAAGACTCAATACTCTCTCTCACTTTTGTCGGGCACAATGTCACAGAACACGGACAGATACGCACTGGCCAGCTTGGTTAGCAACACAGACAAACTAGAGGGAGGTGCACATGAACATAACGTTATTTACTGACATCAAACATGGAGGAGAAAACACGTTAACGTGATCACTCGTCAATTCACTCTCTCACGTCATACTACTCACGGGCGCAACCATTTTTCAAACAATTGTTATTGTGAAGATTTACGAACCCAACTAATTTCATTTTGTTTCATTTCATCCACGGTCCTTTTCCATTGCGGGAAGGAACATTGAGGGGGAAAAGCTGAATTAATACCTAATTACCTACGGGACCTACCTCCCGGAGCACAGGAGGTAGGTCCCGTAGCTGAGCTCCAGCACAAATTAAATCGTATGCTGTCGCTGTGGCGTTTTGCGCTCACTGCTTGGCCCCAGGTATTGCAGCTTGCAGTTATATTTGAGAATTGAGAACAATTCGTGTTGGCTAAACCTGCTGTTTGGTGTGCCTCTATGGATTCTACACGTCTCAATTTCAGCAGCGACAAAGACAAGGGCAGCTCAGTCTAAATAGGGTATTGTTTTAGCAAAAGATTATTGATTAGATGAACCACTTAAACAATGAGCTGAGGAATAGTGTTACTGTCAAGCTGAGGGAAAACCATTCATCACTTAAGCTCTAAAGGTTACTTTATCATTATAAACCACACTTCACCTTAGCATTTATAAAATGTCTCATTATTTAACAATAAACTTCAATGGGGTAAGAAATCAAGAGTCAACGGTCGGTCAATACCTGCACCAATTAGCACTCACTATATATGATATCAGTCACCTACCCACAATCGCATCAGGAAGATAGAAGATAAATTGGACCAATTATAATTGTGCAATCAAAATGGGTTTATACATTTGGCTTTATTGTGGTGTTAAGTTTAGTTTGCACAGTATGGAGTATACTGTAGTTAAACGCTCGATACCAACAACCACATCAAGAAAGCACAGTGTGACAGCAAATCATACCGATAACAATTATGCAATAGAAATGTGTTTTGTATTGCATATTGTTTTCCTCTTTGTAGTGAAAATGGTGCAGTGAAAATGCTAGAAGACTTCATGACAGTGCAGCCGACTGCAGTGTGAAATCACAGCTTGACTTCTACTTACACTAATTATAAGTAAAATAAATCCCACCATACCTGCAATACTGGCGAAGATCTCACTGATTCCGATCAGCACATATTGAGGCACCTGCCACCATATGGGTAAATCTGCAGCATAGTAGATGACCGTGCCAATCTGCTGGTCGATGGTACCGTTTGGAGATTTGACTACATCAAGTCGTTTAGTCTCCAGTATTCCTGAAAGGGAAGAGGCAGTGTTAATGTTTGAACGTGGTATGCAAGGGCCAACATAATGTGTACTGCACACCATGTGAAATGTACTGGAGCCTGACCAACTTATCAGTAAGCCAGTTCTATCAGCTGATATTGGCCTATCACAGATGTATTGTGTGTTTGTTTTAACATAATGCAGAAAAGAATGCTTGGAGTAACTGAGAAATTGTTCTATTTGTGTGTTTGTTTTTTATAGTTAATAATAATAATAATAACTTGGATTTATATAGCGCCTTTCAGAAACCCAAGGACGCTTTACAGTACACAAAATAACAATTCATTTTCAACAGTCATTTATAATTATAAAATTCCCAGTTACTGTTTCAGTGCATTGAAACATTTTGGACAATAAAGTTTACTGTTAAACTGTAAAATATCCCGCCTTCCTTACATACAGTTGTCACAAGTGTTTGATAACGACATTTGAGAGATGACTATTTTCCCAGTATCCGGTCCGACTCTGAAATGTACTCCAGACAGAGCTTGATGGTGTAAAATAGGTAACATTACGCTGCAAAATCTGCAAAACTGTCACTCTTGAGTGTAAGACGGTCTGCAGGTAAAGAAATTGTAAACTTCAAGTTAAAGTTAGATTAACAATCTTGTTTATGTTAATATTGTTTTGCACCAGCCATACAGTAGTTAAAAGGAATGGGAATACATATGGAATATAGGCTACAACTTTGTGTAGCGGTAGCCTACAGTATGTATACCGATCATAAAAGTAATGCTTGCTAGGCAATTCTTCATAAGAATCTAAATTCGTAAAGTGAAACATTTTGTAGTTATAGAGACTGAAAGGAGCAGGTTGAAAAAGGGCAGCAATGCATGTTTGCGCGAAGGCAATGTGCACAAAATCAGTATACTCGAACATCTGCATGTGTGGAGCCGTGCACAACTGGTTCGGCCCATATTAAGTTGCCTTTTTGCGCAATCAGGCCAGTGAACTAAAATTTGTTTGACACCCCTGGATTAGCGTTTATGTTGGGATCAAATTTGGAATCCTGGGAATTTCAGATCACTGGGAAAATATGTGAGGATACGTGATCTAGAGTAAACATTAGGTAGACACATACAACTAATTCCTTCTCTTCCTTCTCCCCCCCCCCCCCCCCCAATAGATCTAGGTACACCTTTTTCTGAACTGTCGAGCAAGGATAAAACCCAGGGTCAATAAAACAAACAGGCCATTGGGGATATACAGTATATCGGTTTATATAATACAGTCACAGTGAGGAGGCACTTGTGAAACTTATTAAGCACCCTTAAGTCCATGAAACCAACAAACAGCCAAACATCGCAAGGAGTTAAAGGATTCACTGACACTCCATTAGGGATTTAGCTGGTTTCATGGCTACACCACCACTTCATTAAGATCACATCTGCATGCTCACAGATTAAGGCAGTTAGTAATGGAACAGTGCAGACAGCGCGACAATGAGAGCCAAGCAAGTCGTCGTCAAACCACTGCCGCTTCCTAAAAGCTTCATTCGATAACCATTATCATGTAACCAGCAGCTATTTCCAGATAACACCCAGAGACAGCCTCCTATCATAACCACACTTAATGCTGTATTTGAGAGGAGCTGCAGCCTTGTAATCCAGCTATCCTATAATACCAGCCGTCCATCCCAGGCAGGGCAAGCAGCCTCCGGGTTGCCCGCAGCAAGTCTAGGGCTCAGCATAAACATACACCCATATCACACATCATACACCCAAGTGCAATCCCTGAGAACTTTGCAACAGCTTTTATAAAAGCGTCCTACTTTTAGACATCAAAAACGTCAGTGGGCCATTACTAAAACAGATTATATAAAAGTTACAAAGAATGCTATAAAAAAATGAAGATTTACTTCAAAAGCAAATGTCCATGCTGCTTTGGAATGTCACCCAGCATGTAGTTGAAGCCAGTGTTTCTAGTGCTAGCCTATTAAATAAATACGAGCTTAGACCCGGATGGCATGGCCTACTGTGTAGACACACTGAATGGCATATTTACAAATGTTGTGAGTGTTGATCCTAGCTGTGTCCAGGGCAAACAATGCCACTTCAAGCTGGTTTAGAGCTGTCCGTCTCTCTGTGGTTTCTGAGCCCCGTGACTTATGCTTGTGGACAGACAACCACAGGAAACACGGAAGACCAGCTAAGCAAAATGGGACATAACTTCGTAACAGAAGACACGCTATAGAATGATTCTGTATGAATAAATATGAAGTGGGTTCAATCCCACCACAGGATCAGTGCTGTCGTAGGTCATCTTCTCTGCTCACTGCCCAAAATATGTTCTATGCATTTGTAACTATGAAAAATGTATCCAATTAATTCACTGTGACAGACCAAAGGTATGGAATTAGCCTGTAGTACTACAGTAAATTCACCTATGTGGTGCCACACGTCATCATAGGCCTTTCTTTTCATGACCACGACTTAAAACTGCTTGCTGAAATACTGTAAATTATATTGGGCCATGCTGGTCGGTGATCAGATAGTGCATCCACCACATAATTGCAACGGCCCTGGTTCAATTCTATCTGGAGAACTGAACTGCATGTTTTCCCCCTCTCTGCAATTGCTCAAATTCCTGCTTCTCATTTTCAAAAACAAAAAAATGGAAAAGATTCTGAATATCTGAAATAAACATTACAGATACAACCTTTCCTTCTCAGCAGCCATTTTTAAAGCATTTCCTAGAACCGAAAAATCCCCTCATTAGATTTGGTTAACAGGCATTTTACAGTAGTTTGCTGATAATAAAAGCAAAAAAGAGGAAGAAGAAGAAAAAAAAAACATCCACTTGCTCAGAGTATTTCAGGCTTTGGCACATTTCAAATTAGACTACGCGAGAACACCCTTTCAACACATTCAGTTCCACTTCACAATTTCTGCATGGTATGTGGAACAATCCAGGGGTACAAAAAAAAAAAAAGATAAATTAGTCCAACATAATAAACGTACACTCACCCTCTCTTTTACATGCATGCACACACACGCACACACACACACACACAACATGGATAATACTTCCTCCAGGAAAGTGCTTATGGTTACCTTTTTTTTTCTTTTTCTTGTTATGACAAAGCAACAGTAAGTGGTCTCCAGCAGCTTTGCACACTCCCTGGAGGTGTACCAGAGAGGAGTACAGTGGTGGTGGCTGTAGCTGTTGTGTCTCAGAGGCTCTCATTAGTGTCTGATCACATCCTCACACCTTAAAGTACTTCCACCCTTGTTTAGAGGGCCGTATACTGCCACTACCTCAGAGCAGTGGTTACCAAACTTTTTTAGCTCGAGAGCCAAAAGAGAAATTTGACGTCTCGGGACCCAAAATGTACTAATATACATTGTGAATTAACCACTTAAGCCCTATTTAATAGTGAAAATATTCTTTTGAAACATTTATGATTTTTTTTTTCATTTCTGAACATTATAGTTTTTTGAAAATCTTTTGAAATACTAAAACCTTTTTTCTAGGAAAAACTGATATTTACTTGCATTGTTCAATATAATGTTTGCTTATAACAAGCTAATTGCACTCAAAATAGAAACTTTAATCAAATCTAACTGTTTTTTATTTATTAGAATTTATTTTTCCTTTCTTTTTGTTTTTGTTGTTACATAACGACGTTCAAAACATCAGTAATTAGTGGTCTATGACTCTCCAAAATCAGGATTGATTGATTGATTGAATTTATTTGGTGATAAAAAGAAAGGGCAAATCACTTCCTAAAATGACAACACCACACACAATATCACCGAGGATAATAACACGATAAAGCCCTAAGGCTTATTTCCATTTGGTCATCTAAAAAGCAAAATTTGGTCGGCATTGGACCAAAGAAATCTGACATCAGACCACTCTCAGAGTTCAATTAATTCTTTGTAATATTATGTGAGCATGAGCGTGCTTCTTGGCGATGCATTCAAGGCTCTTTTCAAAATCATAATGAATTATGTATTATTATAATCAAAATCTAAACATCTGCGTTATGTTGGCCTTTCATGATTTTAGTGCCTTTCATGATTTGAGTGGAATTAATTAACTGCCAAAGATACACCTTGTTAACCAGACGTTCTAATAATGTTGGGACGTCTGTTTTTTTCAAAAGAAGTTTTTAACTTTGAACTGCTTCACAGCGTAAGTAGAGTTCTTGTTAGTGTAAACAAAACATTCACAACAAACGTAATATCAATTGCTCCTCCTCACAAACAGCTATTAAATATGATTTAGCACATGTTTAAATATCAATTAGCAATCTGCTGAGCACTCCAGTCAATACTAAAAAGGTCAATGAGGACAGAATGTGTTTGTATTCTACAGCGATAGGAGAAGTAATTCTGAGAGGGAAACAGGGAGGCAATGGTTGTGCAAAATATATTGTGCATTGGTTCTGAAGACTGTTACTGATTTGCTTTTCCCCTGCCCTGCAGACTTGTCTCACTCAAAACATTTTAGCCTGAATATATCAATGCAGCAGCACCCACTGACAGGCTAGGCAGAGAGTTATTTAAGATAATCCACAGGCTGGAACCGAATTGGACAGAGCAGTGCTGTCGGATGTGGGTGCAGTCAAACAGAACCAAAGTACAGGGATGCTACAGCTCTGCTCTATATGTACAAAGGAAAAAAATGAAAAAGCACCTTTGGGGCTTTTTATTTTATTATTTCTTTGCCAGGTCTGTATGATAACAGCTTTTCTAGAAAGTGGCGCTTTGATAGAAGGAATATTAATACATCGCTGACAGACTACCTGCTGAGTCCTGGAAAAACGACGCTGTGAGGGTCAATTCCTTGTAGTTGTAAACATCAAGGCTGGTCAAATACACATGTATACATGGCATTTAGACCGTATCAAGAGATATCTCTCCTGGGGGATCAAAACTATGTGCATGAGACAAAGTAAACCTCCCTCCTTTTTTATGTCAAATACTTTCATTCTACATGTATATATGGTTATTCAAACATGACGCCACTTTCAAATGATGCAGATCTATGGCATGCGTGGTGCCGTTTGTTGCCTCGGAAGCGCTGACTCCATGCTGACATTTAGCATCGTAAACAAAGACCAACTTTGCTGCTGAAAGGCAGGGTGTTTAGTTGGCCTATTTACTCATTTGACAGCGGCAACAGGGCATGACTGCTAGCACACTCACTCACTCACCCGCCGCAACGGCCGACCACATGACAAAGAACATCCCCACTGCAATCCTCTTCAGGGAGGAAGGCAGCAGGCCCCGGCGCTTGAGGATGGGGTCCACTACTTTGTCCTTAAGGGGGATCAGCATGAGGATGAGCACTGCATCAAACATTGTCAGCCAGGCTGCAGGAAAGCGGAATTTGATCTGCCAGGGAATCCAGCAAGGAGAAACATGAGGGAAGAGTATGTGTAAGAGCACAAGGCATGAAAAACAATACAGAGAATGTCAGTGCATTCAAGTCCACTTCCTCACAGGTGAGCCTGTGTATGTTGTGTGTGTATGTACTGTGTGTGTGTGTGTGTGTGTGTGTGTGTGTGTGTGTGTGTGTGTGTGTGTGTGTGTGTGTGTGTGTGTGTGTGTGTGTGTGTGTGTGTGTGTGTGTACTGTGTGTGTGTGTGTGTGTGTGTGTGTGTGTACTGTGTGTGTGTGTGTGTGTGTGTGTGTGTGTGTGTGTGTGTGTGTGTGTGTGTGTGTGTGTGTGTGTGTGTGTGTGTGTGTGTGTGTGTGTGTGTGTGTGTGTGTGTGTGTGTGTGTGTGTGTGTGTGTGTGTGTGTGTGTTCTGGTCTTGTCTTGTCTTGATATTGCTTTGGCGCCCCCAGGTGGCCAGACACAAAACTGAACATAATGACGAGAGAGGAATGTTGACGCAATTCACATAATCAAATGCACCCACATTTGAACTGTTAATTATAGATATCAGCCATCAAAGTGGTGGCATTATCTATAAATGCTTCCCACTGAATGTGCCTGCAATTTGAACAACACTTTGTGCTACTACCCGACCAGCCAAATTAATATATCCGAGAGCAGAAATTGGAAATCTAATATCATGAAGTTTTATTTATTAATAATGATCTAACCTAGAAAAATAACAGGATAACATATTATCAATAAAACAGGAAAATACATTTGACACATAACACACTATCTACACATTTCGGCTATACTGTATCTAGTTCAGTGAGCATTGATGGAACCAGACACTCCCAGGGATCTGTTTTGCAATTCAAATCCTGCATGCCATCTGAGCTCCCAATGTGTCGGGTTTTACACATTTGATAGTTCCATTTATTTTCAAATTGAATTTCCATTTCTTAGAGTAACTGCTGGCAAGTCATACACAGTGCTTTTCCCCCCTGTTTGCACATTATCATATTCAAAATGACAGAAAGTGCTAAGTGAGAGTATTTTTCTCACACCAGGGAGAGACTGGCTGGAGTGGCAGAGCTGCCCCTGCAGGCTTCGGTCTCAGTGGGCATGGGGGGCTATGGAGGGGTCTGCTGAAGGGGTGTTGCAACAAAAAACAACTCATGTGTAATAATGTTGTAGACATCATACTGGTTCGTTCATCACTACAGTCTTCCCTAACATTAAGAACTTTTGGAACTTATGACATTAGCCAACATCCCACAATGTTGAAACATCTATAACATGTTTTAAATGATTGATTATCGTTTCTCATTTCCTCTGTGTAATGCTCTTATGACCAGATGATCTCATTGGGAATAATGGCATGCTGCTTGCTCCCACTTATTATTTGTAAGAGCGTGCCCTGTTAACGTTTCTTTTTTTAAAAACATTCTTACTGCTTAAGAACTGCATGTCAGGTGAAGCAAGGGATGAGTCACAGGGGCAATGGCATCTAATCTCACTTCCCTTTTGATCTTGAGAAGCAGTGCAGAGACTGGAAGCGAAAAAACACATAGTTCCTTTTCTGATAATAGAAATATAGCATGTGGAGGGGGGGAAAAAAACAACTGCCATTCTGTGAACTTGTTCCTGTGTAGGCTACACACAGCGGAATACAAACAAACAACACTTCACAATTCACTGAAGTCTATAGTTTCCCTTTACCCCAAGCATGCCTGTCAAAAAGCAGAACAGTGATGCTGAACAACCCAACCTACATTATTATACTTTGTTGAAGCTTCATTTCTTGAGGAAACCTAGCTTATTATGAAGTAAATTGCTGCGTTCCTCCAAGCTTCCCTGAACTCATCCTACAGTCTGTGTGAGTGTGTGACACGGGTGCACCTACACTACAGGTTTTCTACATTAAGTGGGGACAGCCAATGTGGCCACCGAATGGAAAGGAGAGGAAAATGAGGGGGGTATAATTTCAATTGAAATTCAGTTCATAAGATTACTGTGCCAGTTTAACCTGGCATCCCATAAGTGGGGGCCGCCAATGTGGCCACCGAATGGAAAGGAGAGGAAAATGACGGGGGTATCATTTCAATTGAAATTTAGTTCATGAGATTACTGTGCCAGT
The DNA here is from genome assembly GCF_963454915.1 of Gymnoscopelus microlampas. Classification (NCBI taxonomy): domain Eukaryota; kingdom Metazoa; phylum Chordata; class Actinopteri; order Myctophiformes; family Myctophidae; genus Gymnoscopelus; species Gymnoscopelus microlampas. Next base: position 40,581,934 of record NC_139941.1, read on the forward strand.
TTAACCTGGCATCCTATTGTTGACATTTTAAAAACTTTACAAAAATAGCAGATCTGGAAGCTGGCTATTTTCAATATTTTCTTCTTTCTTTTTTAAGCCATTTGATATCACAACAAAATGATAGATGATATGATATCATGCCAGAGGCTAGGTTAAAGACGGGGTGCCGTGATTTTCAGAGATTCCCCCCCCCTAAAACATAATCATCAGGTATTATGGTTATACTAGGAGGAAGATTTTTTTCAAAAAAGTGAACAGAAATTGTTAAAATTATGTTTTTATGTGGACACGCCTCCAGTTCATTAAGTATACCTGGTTCTCACCTTAGCACCACCCACCTGTCCAATCCCTCCTCCTCCTCATGCCCACACCTGTTGTGTTATGATAATGAGGGGGAGGGTATATTTTTACTATGTCACTAAAGGGCTGTTTTTCTATTGGCACGTTTGACCCTCAAGGTTTCAGCCTCCAGGTAGAAACTCAAAATAGTCAGAGAAGACATAAAACACCATAAAAACACCACCAGGGGGCTTAATTAAGTTCTATCAACCTCATAGACACATGAAAAACAGAATAAGTGCAAAACCATTTAAAACAAGGTTTGGGAAACCCTGACCTACAGTACAATATCAAGCAATCAAGTGACGTGCTGCTGTGGAGAGACATTGCCAGGTTGCTAATCTGTGAGGTATTAGTACATGGGAGTAGTTCCGATTTAATCCCCTGCGCATTAACAACGTTTGCTGTCTCCAGCTGTTGCCTATGACTGTTTCACATTGACCTACTGACTCCTTTTACGTTCAGTGGTCTAGGTTCAAAACCTAGTCTCAAAATCAGCAGCATTGTCTTGTGCTTTTAAAAGATAAACGTCTTACAGGCTATTGTTGGCCGTAGAACATTAACATGCATTAACATTTTTACATGAATATACCCACAGATTTTGCCATAGATTTTCACCATCACTGTGTTTATTAAAGAGCACACAGGCAATCGGACTTTCCTACATTAATTTACCTCGCTGGCAACAGAAGTGCTGTTGGGTTCAGTCCCAGGAATCCTCAGATGGAGGCCCTGCAGAAAATATGTGGTCTGCATCTGCAACACAGTAAGCACATGCACAGCAGTAGTGAAGTCTATTAAACTCGATTTACACCGTTTGTCCTGTGTCGCGCATCGAAAAAAGGTGATTGACAAGCTCACAACGTGTATTGTGAGCTTTTAGATCCATCAACAAAGACTAAGATGTCTGCATGTGTACAATCACAGATATAGACATGCACGTTCACGCACGCACACACACACGCACACACAGTGCAATTCATTATGTTTTTGTTCTAGCCTTAAATAAGCATTATTTTCCTTGGCTTTATAGTGAACCTATATTATCTAAATCACTTCATAAATACATGTTGATATGACATGACATGCTATTCTCACCTGGAAATACACCGTCCAGTATGGAATGAGGGCAAGAAACACTGGCAGGACTTTTACCAGAGCTTTCAACTCCTCTACTTTCTCCTCTGGGAACTTGCCTCCATAGGTCACTTTGGCAGTATCCAGCAACGTCGGCTTAGGCCTTGGTCAAAAAGGAATAGAAAAGTTCAAAGCAGCCTGAAAGTGCTATGGCATGATTGATCGCAGTGAGAGAGAAAAAAATGCTCTGTAAATAGCCAATAAACATTGGCTGGAATTAAACTAAACTCTTGAGATGAGAGACTTAATCAGCCTTTTTTTATGAGTGCCTCCTCCTCAAATAACAGCACTTCTAGAGATAGGACAGAAACTTTATTCTAAAGCCTATAATCCCCATCTCTGGAGAAAACGCCTTAATAAGTAATTCTTGAAAGGCTGTGGAATTGGCCAACTTAAAATATTCAATGTCAGGTTTTTCAACTGATTGTGCTACTTGGGTTCAAAGTCAAGTAGCAGCACTTAGGAATAAGTTTACACCAGAGGGAATGATGATGAATGGCTGGACCAGAGGAGAAATTAAAAAAGAAAGTGAAAGGGGATATCAAAGGAAGTGCTAACATAAAGGTTGGATAACAACACCTACTGTAGCTGAACTGGATCATAGATTCCATTCAACAATGTTTGGGTAGCTGCGAAATAGACGTTACACAACTACGTATAAAGACCCTCCCTAGTGAGATTAAATAAAGTTTTCTGCACCAAAACTATTTTGTGTGTTTTGATAGCCAATCAGTATCAAAGATTCTCATTCAAATTTGGCTTCAGTAATACTAATAGTATTATTTTCCCCCATATACATTATGCACTAATCCTGATTCGTAACCCTGTCCCTCTCACCTGAGAAGGTTGGGTTCCTTCGGTGTCTGTGACGAACAGCAGACAAAACCCAGGATCTTGAACATATCTGTGAAGGCACTGCCGTCCGCGGGCTTGGTGATGAAGACAGTGCGGCCCAGGATGAACACGGCGAAGGACACCCCCAGACACACTGTTGGTATGATGTAGCCATAGTCGAAGCTGACGTTCTGCTGGATGTAGGCCACACCGCCCAGGGACACGATGGCTCCAAGGTTTATGCACCAGTAGAACCAGTTGAAGAACCGGCGAGTGGCCTCTGGGCCTCTGTCTTTGACCTGAGAGGAAAACAGGACCAAACAACAGCCATTCAGTGAACGCATGAATAGCCTTAGCTTGACATGCAGCCTTACCATGTTACCATGAACATTAGCATACATGTTTTGCTTCGTATAATAGGCTTGGTAGGGCATTAATAACGCCAGACAAAACTCAACAAAACGTGATCCACCAATGAGCAAGATCAAAACAATCAACTGTGTAATTTCTAGTTGATCACACTTATCCAAATCTCACTTACACGGCAGGCCAAAGGCCGGAGCCAGTGATAAGGTTTTTGCCCGTGTGTGTCTGGCTTTGGGTCTGGAGATAATTTCACACTGCCAGTAGGCCAAGGAAGTCACTCCCCTCATATTTATCAAATCGCCCTTGTGGTGGTGCTACACCAGCCCAGTATGGTTTGGCCTTTAGCTCTTGAACCGTAGGTCATAGACTCAAAATTTCCTTTCTGAATTGTCCTTGGTTTTTGAACTAAACTCCCTATAAAAGGACATGTCTAACTGGATTTCCGCATTTTCTTCAAAACGCACTTTTTGCTACTTCTGCTGATTTTGTCCAACACTCAAACCACTTGCTACTACACAGGATGCACGTAATAATGTATCATACACATGTGTTATATACCATACCGATTGGCAATAATTAGCTTCAAAAGTTTGTAGGAGGGGCCTGTTTTACAGAAAATGATAATCTTGAAACATGAATGAAAAATATTTTTTTTTTGGGGGGGGGGGTCAATCTTCACCAAATTAGGTACACATAATCTTGGGAGTCATGTGACAACGAGTGCACACTCTGGACACAGAAAGGGAGAGAGATGCAGTTTGACATTACTTCTCCAGAAAGTGTTCTGGGCAGGGGTTGTGACTCCTGGTACTTGATCATGCTGTGAAGACAAACATTATGTAATATTGCTAAATGCAATAACATAATGTCTGCCATCCAATGCTGCTATGACAAACAGTTGCATTTATTACACCAATCTATTGCTCTTTATGCTCCGTAACTCAAACAATGCCGCTGTCACAGCTTTTAACTCCAGTCCAATACTACAACACCTAATCTAAAAACATATCATCAACCCTGCAATGTCACATTCTGCATCTTACACCGCCCTGGGTAGGCCACCCGCCTGGCAAAGACATGCGCTCTGCCCGTTTCTGGTCCAATATGAAATAGAAGATTACAAAATAAATTGTGTGATGAGAATATTTCTGCAGCTATGGAACACAGCTATGAAAGCCTTGACATAAAAGTCAGGCTGAAATTAGGTTTTGGCCATGTTTTTTTTCTAGTGTTGTGATTTGAGAAAAATAAATTTAAAAAAAGACAAAACACGGGAGGCTGTGAGATGGATCTTTCAGTGTAAGAGGAGGACTGCACAAACAAGCAGCCTCAACCTCTTGTTCGCAATTCTGTGTCTGCTCTTAGTATCCTTTGAGCATGGTTAGAGGATGTTTTAGCATTATATACAACCAAGTTTTCAATAAAAGCGCTGATGTAAAATTTGGTCAAATTCAGACAAATGTGATGAAAGAAACTATGTCCAAACTTAGGACCAAGTTCTTTGAGACTGGCAAGGTCAAAGGAAGACAACAACCCAAGAAGACCGGTTCCTTACCCTTGCTTCACTGAGGAACGATTTTCTTCCAGAGATTTACAGGCAAGATTTGCACAACGGTACCAAAGACAGATGTAGTTGCAGGACCCATGCTCAGGTGTCAGTCACACACCTATGACAGGCACACACCTGCCTGCAAATGGTACCAGGGCTGACATAATCTCTGTAACGGAACACCATCTTCACTTGCCCTATTGCACAGGCCTTATCCTGAAGGGACAAATGTGGCATCTTTCCATGGGGGCAGTGTCAACAAAGTTGCAAGAACCATGCTCAGGTGCCAGTCACACACCTGTGACTGGCACACACACACCTCTCAGCAAGTGTGTGCTGGCAGGTCGCTCAAAACAAGAGCGATTACCAACAGAAGCATATTTGGGGATTTTGGCAAACATTTTTGAGGCGCTACCCACACGTTTAGCTGCATTACTCATTCCACGATTGCACAATCCTTACAAGTTATACCTCGTTGTCAAGGTCATCAACGATAAAAATGATATAAAACACAAAATAAATTGGTATTGTTGAAGGGGAGAAATGATCGACCAAAGTTACATTTCCGAACTTTTTGTGGGCAGTTTGTTTATATTAAAGAAGTATTTTTGTTTAAAGTTTGAGTTCAGCCTAATTTATACTCGCTGTCTATACTCTTTCTTTTTAAGCCAACACAGTACATTTGAATTCCAATGTATTTAACATTCTGTGTACAGCAAATGAACATGATCAAACAAATGAAGCATTGGCTGGAAGTGGAACATGTGTGACAGCAGTGGGTTCACTGCTAATCAAAGTTACTCTCATTAGAAAGGCTTTTCTTCTTGCTTAAGATTAATTTAAAAAAACAATGACTGTATTGATAAACTTGGTTCATCTTATGATCATGCACACAGCAGGGTTCTACTGAGTAATAATACTTAACTAACTTTATTCTAACCAAACACAAATCTCAGTTCCTCTGTTTGGTGTGTGTGTGTGTGTGTGTGTGTGTGTGTGTGTGTGTGTGTGTGTGTGTGTGTGTGTGTGTGTGTGTGTGTGTGTGTGTGTGTGTGTGTGTGTGTGTATGCATTCGAAAGAGAAACTGGTTGACATAACACCTGACCATCATGGAAAATCGAAACCTCGTGAGGCAAATTATCAATACTTTCTATCAGCAGGGGTATGTGTGTCTAATACAGTGCTTACGGTCCCACAGTAAACAAATTGCATGTATGAACAAAAAGATGTCACCCTGCATGCCTGATCTTGTACAGGTCTGTCCTACAGTATGATCAGAATGTCCTTCATAAAACCACTCGGTGCATAACAGATTCAATGACTGTCTAATTTGAATTCCAGCAGATTTTTAAAGCGCAGTCTATTCATACTCTACCTGGTCTGCTCCAAAAGGCGTGATGTTGGACTTCACAGTTCCGACCCCTAATGCAATTAGGGCAAGTGCACAGTAGATCACTGGTCTACAGTAGGGAGTACGATTAGGTGGGCAATAATTGTCGGGCTGGGGAATGCTTGTGTTCATACAGTCAACTGGTGTCACTGGGAATGCCATCTGTTCACCACATAGTCCAGGCATGGTGTTTTCATTTGAAATGAATGGGAAAAATAGCATACCGGTGAAATACAGAATCAAACTACAAGCAATTGTCCAGAATTTCCCCAGGTAGGCATCGGCCAGCCACCCACCAAATGGTGAAATTAAGTAAGTAATCCCCATGAACATCAGAGGTGCCTGGCTCGCCTGAGTTCCCTCCCAAGTGAAGGGGTTGCTCTGGAGGAAAAGGACCAGATTGGAAGTGATGCCATAGAATGCCACCCTCTCTAATGACTCGGCCAGCAGGATGGCAGCACAAGCCAGTCTTCTGCCCTCGAACACCGATGGTGCCGGTCTGTTCACAGTCACTGATGAATCCAAAAGAGGAGTGTTTTCACCGACATCCCGGTCGTTGATGGCCATTGTAATCCAATGGCTTTGGATACTTTCCTTGCTCTAAAACCTCAAATCTGCACAGAAAACAAATTACATTTAGATTAGTTAAAACATTTTTGCTAGCATGGTGTACACAGCAGCCAAACAAATTGTAGATTGCAGTATTAAACAAGCACAATGATGACTTATCAATATGTTATAACTTCATGTAGTGTACATTTCAAGCTATGGTCAGTGGTGTGAAGTAACTAAGTACATTTACTCAAGTACTGTACTTAAGTAAAATGTTTAGGTATTTTTTATTTTTTTACTTCACTGGAGTATTTCAAATTTGTAGTACTTTTACTTGTTTTGTACTTGTTTCGAGTCAAATATTGTACTTTTTATTGCACTACAGAATGGGACAGTCTGCATAATGGGTACTTTTACTTTTGGTACTTTAAGTATATGTTGATGCCATTACTTTTGTACTTTTACATTTTGAATTCCGGACTTTTACTTGTAACAGAGTATTTCTACATTGCAGTATTGATACTTTTATTTAAGTAAAACATGCGAGGACTTTTATACCACCACTGGTTAAAACGTTGTCATTTTGCCAGCATGGCTTACACAGCCAAACAAACATAGACTGCGGTATTAAACAAGCACAATGATGACTTATCAATGTTAACTTCATACATAAGAGTACATTTCAACCTACGGTAAACAAGGTTTTTAAGGTAACTCAAGTTCACTGTCCTAATCCGACATGATGGAAGAGAGAATGTCTATCATGGCAGCAAAGTTCAACATAGGCAACAGTTACAACACTTTAGTTTGCGTATTACAAGCTTGGGTTTGTAATTTGTATTGTAATATTGGGTTTAGGCATTTTTGCACAAGGTTATCAGTAGTACTAGCTGTCTGTCAGCTTTCAACCTACGGTAAACAAACATAATTATTCGCAACATAAACGCTAGCTTGACGATATAATGAATTATTTACAGTACCTTTAGTTTAGCGAAACCGGCCCCCAAAGTTCCCCATGAATCTAAATAATGTGTCTTCAGTAATATGTTCCTAATACTAATAGACAGCTTGGACTCCAGAGAAAAGTGGAAATAAACAAACAAACACACTGTCTGTCACAGAACTACCGCGTGACACCTTATTGCTCGTTCAACACACATTAGCACGTCGACTGTGCGCGTGATGCCCACGACGCACGATCTATAGATCATCACATCAGCTGGAACCACGTATGAATGGCCGTTGACAGTCGATCCATATGTGCTGTAATGTTGTTGTTTTTTTTGCCGACGCGGTACGTACAAGAAGGAAGTGAAACTGGTTCCCTTTGACGATGCCACCAGCTTTAGCCCTGAAACATGACTGACATGGATGAACTTCAACATAGTGTTTGCACTTTCTCCCTTTTTGGTCCGTACATCTACATAAACGTTCAGATTTCAAATATAAAGTGCTTACCCCAAAACCACAGATGTTACAATTATGCACGCCCCCTCAGAAGTGCCCGTACGTTCCGTATTGTTCAATAGAAATAATTTGAATACAATCTGCGGCCATTTTCTCATAAAGTTATAATGTATCATAGTGCAATACACCTCCAGTCCAAACCGATAGGGTCGCGTAGAAAGCATAACGGAGTTAAATCAGAGAAAATGAACACCGATAGGATTAAAATGCTTTTTATTGAACAATACGGAAAATACGGGTACTTTTGAGGGGCCGAACATAATTGTAACATCCGTGGCCATGAGTTAAGCACTTTATATTTGAAATCCGAACATTTAAGTAGATGAACGGGCCAAAAACAGAGAAAGTGCAAACACCAGGTTGAAGTTAATTCATGACAGTCATGTATAAGGGCTAACGATGCCACCAGCTGAGCTGACAACAATATAACTTCTGTCGTTGACTTGGTATGAATTTAATCGTGTACGCAAGTTTGAGACCGAACATTAAAAGGACCACAACAATGTGCGGTCTAAAACATTATAGGCCGTAAAAACAATGTACACGTTTCCTGACACGATCCAATCTCTTGTTTCCGGGGGAACCATTTAGGAGACGGACATGTTAACAATCCAAGCGTGCTAATGTTGCTAACCGAAGGGCTAAAAACTAAGCCCAACTCTGTGCTAAAGCCTGGCACTTCGTCGAAAGTCGCAGATCAACAAGCTCATGAATGGTCGCGGATGCGACGCGATTCAGCTTGTGGATCTGCTGTTGTAATTCATTTAGTTAGTGACGTTGCTAACTGGTCAGCATGGGATATCATATGGTCAGGAAGGAAACGTGTGAGAGACCGCAGGCAGTTATGTTATGCGCGTTGGCCAGAGATCCTGTCTATATATAACAGGTTCCTGTGGTTCCGCCTAGTATATTCACTAGGAATGTGTAAAGACAGTAGCCTACTTGATTAGTCAGCAACGAGTCATAATTAGATAATGAGGTTACTGTTTCTTGCCTGCCTCAGTCCAAAGACTGGGAACTGCACTACAGCAGACAGAATCAGGTAACAATAATAATAATGGATTTTATTTATAATTCACTTTACATTTGTAAAAATCTCAAAGTGCTACAATAAGGAAACGCATAAAAAAGAATCATCACACCATTAAAAAAACAGCTAAGAAAACATTAAAACATGTGGGCATAAAGCCTAGATCAGACCAGTGTAAAAAAATGCTTTGTGAAAAAGGATTTTGAATATTTATGGATTGAATACTTTATTTAGAAGTTTGCAGAAAAAAAGCACATGAAAGTACAGTTTAAATACAAGGTAAACTAAATAGGATTAAAAAGCCCAAGGAAGCCAGTGGCTTGTTTCAATTGGGGTCCTTTAGTCCTCCCTTAAAAGGACTAAAGCCCTTTTAGGGTAACTCAAGTTCACTGTCCTAATCCGACATGATGGAAGATCATGGCAGCAAAGTTCAACATAGGCAACAGCTGTTACAACACTTTAGTTTGCGTATTATAAGCTTGGGTTTGTAATTTGTATTGTATATTGGGCTTAGGCATTTTTGCACAAGGTTATCAGTAGTGTAGCTGTCTGTCAGCTAACGTTGACAGACATTCTGTAATTAATGTGTATTGAATATGGACAACAAAACAAACAGGATATATACAAAAATAAAAATAAACTATTTGGGTCAAATGGTCGAGGTTTATGTAATATGGCTGTTGGTGACAATCCTTACATGTAACATAGTTGATGTGGGATTTCCTAGAGATCATTTAAGACACGGACTTTAGAGCGCAATCAGCTGTAAAACAGATTAGCTTGGTAAAGCAAATCACTAACACAAACCAATGTTTTATTATTTTTTTCTAAAGCCAGCTCAAAGTTGTAAGCAGATTTTTGTCATGATGAAGGGATTGAATGAGTTATATGGATAATGATGAAGGATCATTTAACATGCTCTAGTTACAAGCATTTATAATTGTTTACGATTTTTGTTTTTGGCACATTGAATACTGTAAATCTCATTTCATTTCAGGGCCCACATTGAATCTGCAGGTCACACCTGTGAGCTCTATGACGTCTCAGAGTTCAAGTCTTCTGCTGAAGTGGCGACCCTAATAACTCAAAAGCCAGCCTTTGAGGGTGCAGTGGCCATACACCTGTTTAAGGCCGGCAGACTTCTCCTAGGTGAACACCCTCTTTGAAAAGTAGATCTGGTGGATGATATATAGACTATAGATAAATTAGACCTCATTTCACTGTAGATGGAGAACTACAATGACAGCAAAGTACAACGTAGCTATCGGCAACAGCTGTTACAACACTTTATCAGTTAGCCCAGTGGTTCCCAAACTTTTTCGCTCGAGACCCAAACGTGTTGTGAGCTTGTAGATCTGCTATTTTCACTACTTCTTACTTCTTCTTTTTTGGATTTTTTTTTTATGGAATTCTTTTGAAAAATGCTCGGTGTCTCACATGTGGGCTGTGGATAGTTGGGAAATTTGACCAATGACCTCATTGGTGGGGATTCCAAGCCAAGGCAAAACTACAGCACTTCTCTTTCTGGAAAGTTAAAGGTAGGGTAAGTGATTTGCGTTGTTTAAAATAATTGTTAAATAGCTCTATATTATGATAGTACTCGTTGCTATAGAGTGTTTGTTCAGTAAAAGGAGTCTCCTTGTCTCTCCAGCTCTTTATTAAACAGAAAATGCATTTTCGTTTCAGTTTCAGTTTCATTTCCAATTTTATCCAACCAGGACAGAGAACTCAATCAGGATACAGATTAAACAAGTGAAATTGGAAGTGATGACACTAAGAAATGAGCATGCAAAATTCGAACTGGAACACTATTCAAATTAAGCTTAAAAATGGGTACTTTCTCCTGATTGGCTGAGATTTTGACACCTACCGAAAAATGTATTTTCTGTTTATTAAAGAGCTGGAGAGACGGGGAGACTCCTGTTACTGAACAAACAATCTATAGCAATGATTACTATCAGAATATAGTATTTTAACCTTTTAACAAAATACTTTTTGTTTTAACCAAAAAATATCACTTACCCTACCTTTAATGTAGCAACCTGAAATAGATGCCACTGTTGTTACACCAATAAAAACAAGACAGGGTCTAACAACAGTGTGGCTTCCCCTGTTTTAAATTACCACCGATGATGTCATTGTTCGGCATCGCAGTCCACCTATTACACATGAGAGGGTGTACAGCAATGGTATCATCCTATCATGAGCATTAGTTAGGATACATATGGGGAGCTGATGTTGAAAAAAGTTGAGTTGATTTTTCTTTAAGTGTCACACATTTTGTCAAGAACTTTGTGTTTTATGTCCAACCTTTCACACCAGATGTCCAAGTGCCCTTTGGCGTCATATTTGGTGGAACAGACATAAATGAAGATGTGAAAGTTGAGCAGAAGCGTGTGGTTATGGAGCAGGTGCTGCAGAGAGCCAGGTGATGTGGATGCAAGTTACTATCTCAAGAATAGTGAAGAAAGATGCATGCACGCTTAGTGTAAAACAGGTTAATAATTATAATGACAATCATGTTGGTGACAATGAATGAATCATTGCAAATATATGTATGAGCATTTGATGAATACAATTTATTGAATCTTGTGATATGTATGTACATATACATATTCTAAATTAAAAAATATATATCAACCTGACCGTTTAGCTGACACTGACAGTTTGTATTTTGATCATATCCTGGTTAAATCCAACCCCCTACCACAAGCAGCTTCACCACCCTCACCTAGTGAATCACAGCCTCCAGATTTATTTTAAAACTGTTAATTGTGCCTTTTTTATCCTCTGTTGATATCTCAAAATCTTAATGCCATTGCTTTGAAAAGGGTCAAAATTCACCTGAATATTTATTCAGTTGTTTCATTATAGTGCCATTTTACCCTTATATGTGTGATAATGTTATACTGTATCTTTTGATGTATTTGGATCAGGTTTGCTGTTGCATTTACTGATGAACTGAAAGAAGCTGCAGAGGTTTTTTTGGTATGTTAATGTTTTCTACTATACTCTTGAATAGACCAGTGCACTTAGTGTAGACGATGGGCTTATTGGGGCTGTTACTAAATTTACCACCATAATGGTAAGTTGGGGGGGAAACTCACCACTAAGTGCTGGACTTGAAAATGCTCAGACCACTGTAATCTAAAGGTTGTTGGTGTCAATCAGCAGCGTTTCTACGATTGCCAGGCTAGACAGGGACAGACAACAATGGAATTTTAATGTAGAACGGAATCTGGCCCCATTATGTTCACCTTTATAATTCCCTATATATACAAAGCTAACAAAAAAATAGCAAGACACTTCGAGATCATTGTGAGTGAGAGTGAAATATGTTTTTCAATTCAATTTTTACAGCACATTTCACAACATACAGCCGGGCCCTGACAGCCCCAATAAATAAAACAGAAGGGTTTTTTACTACGCAAACACAATATCCTGCCCCGTCCCATAACAGTGTGGCATTAAAACAGTATTACCATGTTTTCAGATTAGATATTCCCTGTTGGCTACAGATTGAGGAGAATGGCATGCTTTATCTTTGTCATTTAGTGCTGACAGCAGGCAGGCAAGGACAGGTGCCGAGAGGCATTGCTGTGCCTTTTATTGAGACAGAAAACACACATAGGAGATGGATCTAACGCAACTTACTGTGATAACATCCAGTCAATTTCCTTTCCATCACCCCTGATTTATTTTGCGGGCTCATCTCCAGCATTTAGGGATGACTTCTTCCCCGTCTGCCTTCTTTTTAAGGTGGGGATTCAGAGCAAAAACATTTTGAGTAGTGCTAGGACTGTTAATTGTTCTCCGCTGTTTGGCATAACAAGAAGGAAAGCCACTTTGTCCTAGCCGAATGCACAGGCACTGAATTAAGAAAAGAATGTTGCCTACAGTTATTATTCAATGTAAAGCATTTCAATGTATTTATTATGATTGCTTTTTAAGTTGACATTTCTATTGTGAACTCCACAGCTGTCGCAGAGCAGTGAAGTACATGTCCAGCCCCAAGGTAAACTGTTGTCTATTTTGATTAATAATCATCATTCATAGTTTTCCCCCTATTATCATTGGCTGTTATGCCATGCAGGACATCCCTAAAAACTTTTTTTGGGACAATTAAATAGCATAATGGCAAAAGTCATTGCATGTAAATTCACCCCTTTTCTTTTTTTTCTTTTTTTTTACACATCACAAAACAAACCAAAAGACAACATGCAGTCCCTCCAAACAAAAGCAACGAGTAAACAGCACAACAAAGCAAGACAGCAACAACGTAACAGAGAATAAATACAAATAAAATACAAACAAGGTCATACAGGTTGTGTTTCACCAGTAACATTACATAGCAAATAGTGCTACTCCATAGAGGCGAGTTCTTGGCCAGCCTGAGTTTGCACTAATTGATCCTCATTATTATTCATGCTTGCCATCGGTGCAGTGCTTTTCATCACACACATTACAGGGGTTTACAGCAGGTCGTTCTAATTGTTTTTTATTAATGGAGACTGCTTCAAGAGGGCACTTTTAGTGTAAAAGGCAGAACAATTTTATATCTAATTTACAGTTTTAGTCCCATCATGTAGGCTAAGATCTGGAATATTAGCTTTGTGCATATGCGCACATTGGATTACAGCTCCCAGTACTTTATTAAAAAGATTTTTTTGGGGCAACTAATGGTAAATACTCTATTCATATTAATTTGAGAACTGTACAGAGTGCTGCTAGCCATTTTTGTTAATGCAGTAGTTTTATGCAACATTTGGCCTAGACAGGTTAGATGTGCTCACAGTTGCTTTACTGAACTAGATATTAGCTTTAACATAAAATATATAACTACACCTACTAAAACTAATGACCTATTGATTAAATGCCATCAATGGGTATTTACTTGCTCTGGCATAACTAATTAGCAGTTTCCACTTTCCACTGATTTATGCTAGGTTGCGCGCCGTGTTGCACACCAAAAATACAACTCAGATATTGTAGACGGACTATTTTCATTGCACAACACCGGCACTCAACTAAGTATAAATCACTTTTAAGCTTTGCTGTGAGGTAATTACATATTTCCTGAATATTCTCTGCCTTTCAAATTTTATGTTCCTTGATTATAAAGGCATCCAGACTGAAGTGGCTGAGAAATTCTGCTGGAGTGAATTCCTGAAGAGCTCAGGTATTGATACTCATTGGTTTGTTCTTCTAACAGCAGTTTTCTTGAGGGATTAATGGTCAACTATGTTGGTATTTAATTTAGACCATCAAAAACCATTAAAAAAAAACGTTTTTCTTTCGCTAATGGCAAGTCTCTTGCCATTAGCTCTACTGTAAGTACTACGGGTAAGTAATTTCAGCTGAGCCCCAATATGGAGGAGGCCACTCAGAAGAATGAAAGTAGACCGCACTTTGATAGGTACATTGGGATGGTTTAATTGCAAGGCTGAGGTCCCAGAATTCCTAACAGCAGCACCACTAGCCATTTTTACCATCCGCGAAAGCATCGCTCACTGTATCCCAGTTTCAATCTATCATTGCTGTCCACTGATCCAGCGTATTCTAGATCTAGATAACATGCCGCATTTATTGTAACAACTAATAACAGCAACTAACATGATACATCTTACACACACTATACAACCGTGTTTTCAAAGAATATCCGCTTAGACCGGCCTTACTAAAAAATATAATTTAAGGAGATGGGGCATTAAACCTTGACCTGGATGTCCCTATTAGACTACAGTCTAATCTACACATAATGATTACCGGCTGCAATAGATATCTTTTGAGGTGGTGGAACGAGAGATGAAAAATTTATGACATTAGTCAGACCATCTTACGCACATGGGCAGGCTTCCAGCGCAGGTATATCAGAGCTCAGGCAGAGCCACAGCACTTGATTAATAGCTCCCCGGTGTTGGACCATTTGTCACTATGCATCTTCAATGGTGGCAGTAATACTAATTGCCCAGAGTCACTTAATTCGTTAAAACTGAGAAAAGGTCTACACTATTGCATTTTTGTGATCACAATTGGAGGAAAGAATAGTGGTCTGTCATAATTTGAAAATATATGGCTGCAAACATGGTGTGTACATGTGCCACTTGACCATGTGAGTTTACATTTTGCTTAATCACTTAAGCTCTATTCAGATTTTTTTTTAAATAGCTGCGTGCGTGCGACGGTGTGTGTGTGAATATGCCTGTGTGTATGTAGGCTGGCATTACAGCTGGAATCTCTAATCGGCTATTTTTGAAAGATGTTGCCTATAACAATATGCCCAAAATGTGGACGCCAATCAACTAACACCAGTCAAGCAGCCAGCTACAAGTGGGTCAGAATGTATTAGTAATGTGAAGCGAAGTCCTTTTAAAGGTTTCATGACATTCAGTTTTACCACACATTAAAAGTCTTTGTCATGGTCCTTGAAACGTGTATAAAAAGTTTTAACAAAAAAATCCACTCCAGTGATCCATGTTAGGTGTTTTTCTCTCACATTTCTAAAGCCTTTTCAACTGCAATGAAAAAAGAAATCTTTGCCTGCGGGTGTCGCTATTGAGGGGTTTTGCCTGTCAATCATCGCCTCTGCTCCGCCCCCCCCCCACTGCCCAATGGCCAAGCTCAGATTACTTTTCAGCCTAATTATTCAGAAAACCCCAGACCACAGAAAATCCACTGATTGTTCAAAGTTCAGATTTTTTGCATGTAATTTAGGTCATAAAAGCCCCCAAAAAACATAGAAAATAGAAAAAGTGAAAACGAATGTCATAGAACCTTTAAAACAAAGGAATGGTTGGTTTTCAAGCATTATTGTGGTTATCACTGTACATTTTCATGTCTGCTGATGCTCTGCGATATTTACCAGATGAGTTGCTCCATTTATCCTCATTGGACCTTTTCATAACACCCATCGTTGCCTCCAGAAATGATTATTATTCAGTCTTTTCAACTTCAGTCATTTTCCAACCCTCCTTAGACTAAACACACAGACTCACACAGAATCAACAGCTCCTGTTACAATATTCTTTCTTGTCAACTCTCATCCTCCTTTTGCTTTCAGACACAGTGTGGGACAGTGGGACACTGTCATGTCTGCCTATTTATGTTTCCCCAGCTGTGAGCTGTCTTGTTTTCCTTTGGTTTAGTTATATTCTGAATCTGAAGAAACATATTTGCTAAAATCTCTTGTGTGATATATTATCACACAATATTTTCCTGTGTGTGTGTCTATCCATGCTCTGACATATTCTATGTTTGGCAAATAATGACATCTCTCACCATGTATGTACAATATACATGTGAGCTTTCTTAGGCATATTCATACTGGATCTTTGAACGTAGAGAACAAAGTTATTCTGAAAGAGAGTAGCTCAGAGGTGTTCTACCAAAGACCTCCTCCTGTAGACAGAAGTAAGGCAGCCCCCCTACGTACGTGTGTGTGTGTGTGTGTGTGTGTGTGTGTGTGTGTGTGTGTGTGTGTGTGTGTGTGTGTGTGTGTGTGTGTGTGTGTGTGTGTGTGTGTGTGTGTGTGTGTGTGTGTGTGTGTGCATGTGTGTGTGAGCGTGTGCATGTAGGCAGGAATTACGCTTGAATCTAGAATATGCAGGTCCATCAAAGGCACCAAGTTAGTATGTGTTGCATTTGTGCCTCCTGCTGTGTGCCTTAGGGTGGGGTTAAGGGGAGTTGGGGGACTGGTCTTGGGGAGAGTAGGCTGGTAAAAGTGAGAAAGCACTGTGGAACACCAGGGAGCTACATGAGATACAGGCAGGCAATTCTCAAGGGTGGAGAAGAATTGAACGCACCAAGGGCATGAGTGACTCTGTCTGCAAGGAGTATTGTATATCAACACAGTTCTAATCAAATTACCCATGACACCATTCTCTTTAAGTTTTCAGTTGAGTTGGCATGTGAAGAGATCAAAATGAGTCGAGTGAAGGTGTAGAGCAGGTCTAACATCTAAAGGTTCCTTTATGCTTCAGTTCAGAAAAGGTGTGACTGACATGCCACTCGACAAAAAATGACATATTCTCAGTATCAGTGAAGCATAAACTAGGCTTAATCCCCCCTGTAGATTCCTCCAAACACTGTAATGTTGTTTGGAAGCTTTGATGTGTGTTCTTTAGCCTCTGTTTGTGTGTCACACGATGGCTGTTGTTGTCAAATAAACTGACAGGAACCGATAAATGCATACACACAACTGACTAAAAGAAGTAACTAGCAGGGGACTGAGCATATACTTCTCTCATATAACAATATTAATAACTATGTATAAAGCACTTATCAAAATATGGTTACAACACACTTTAAATAAAACTGTAAAATAAAATGAGAAACCAAATTAAAAGAAGCACATGATAACGTGTAGTGAGAGAAATAAAACATTAAGATAATCAGAGAGTCGGGGTGCCCTGCCCCCTAATGGTAACTCCAGCAGGTTCCCACCTGAGGATCTCAGACTGTGTACAGACTTGTACAGGGTTAATACATCAAACATGTAATTATGGGCCAACCACAAAATGCCTAAAGAATAATTAGTAAAATGTTCAAATCAATCCTAAAACAGATGAGTGTAGGGATGTTAAAGTTGTATTATGTCACTTTTCTTATTGAATAAAACAATATTTTGTTCAATCTGTATGGTAGAGTATGTTAATACAATATAACTTATACAATTGGGATGGTTGTATTTGGTCTCCCTGCTCTTCTATTGAGACATTTAGGTTACACAATTGGCCCCTGGGATCAGGGTCAGACTCCACTTTGTCATTTTAAGATGCTTTAAATCTGCCTTAACCTCCTGATCTAGTCTTATCTGCCAGCAGGGGATTTCACCTGATGCACACAATGCTTTAAAGGGATTGTAGGCGAGTTCAGATATAATCAAAGAAAAAAAATGTTGTCAAACACCGCCACTCCAGCAGTTCGTTTCCCCGACCACCAGGGGGTGACGCAGGGGGGACTTATAAACCGTCCATGCCCAAAATAGGTTGCCTTATTGGGATACAATTCGCGGAACTGCCCGCCCCTCCTGGTTCTCTGAATTTATATTTTTAAATAGGCTCTTTCACGATAAATTGACTACATATATGAAGTTAAACAACTAAATTCTATCCACACGCTAACTTAAAAGTAAATTCTGTGCCTCAAAAAAGAAGTTAGAGAGCGTTTTAAAACCGAAAGTAAAAAGTTACCACGGACACGGACGCGCACATGCGTGCGTTAATTTACGTCCCGACAGACATAACATAAACAGTAGGGAAAATACGGATTTCAGAAAGAGGACTGTGTTTCAATGCAAGAAAACACCCCAGCATCATTATATAGTGGCTGATAGAGGGGAGAAAATGCAAAATATATATACATAAATATTTTTAAAATTTAGGCTTAATGTTGCCTACAATCCCTTTAAGCATATGTTTGTGTCTGTTTATGTTGTTGGTGTTTTATTTTCACTTTCGTCTCTCTCTGTGTGTGTGTGTGTGTGTGTGTGTGTGTGTGTGTGTGTGTGTGTGTGTGTGTGTGTGTGTGTGTGTGTGTGTGTGTGTGTGTGTGTGTGTGTGTGTGTGTGTGTGTGTGTGTGTGTGTGTGTGTGTGTGTGTGTGTGTATGCGTGCGTGGTGTATGGTGGTGTTGTTGTTTTTTTGCTTTTCTTTTTGGTAATGAGCTTATATGTTCCTGAAACAGTGGTTCTCCAGCATAACCATCAGGTGTCAGTCTCCAACCTTCTATAGGTTCATCCATCTGGGTCGCTGACAACCTTAAAAGATGGATTTCTTGATATTTCAAACCCTCTATTCTATTGTTTCAAACAGGGAAGGATCTGCTTCAGGGCCGTGTACAGACTTTTGGTAGGGCGGGTGCCCTAATCTAATATACAAAAGAACTTAATACACTATATTAGTTACAAATGTGGTTGGTAGTCATTAATAATAGATAAGCCCTAAGAATTCTGACAGATTAGCCTGTTCAAACCCTGACAATGGAACCTAGCAAGTTCACACTTTTTAATGTGTGGAATAGACATGCTATTCACGTCCTAAAACCAGACTTATCAGGAGGAAATGTGGAACCCTGCCAACAAAACAGCAGGGCAGAGAGCAACTGCAATTTAGTTTAGCAAAAGAGAAGTAAGTGAAAGAAAGTATGTATAGGTATGAAAAAGTGCACTTTCTCGTATCAGGCATCTGATGTGCACCTGATCTGTTCACTTGTTAGTGTTTATATTGAGCCAGTATTTATATTGAGCCAGAGTAGACCTTAAGAGATGTGATACTCTACTGATTTTGTACATTAAGAAACTGAGTTTTTCTTTAAGCATTCCAAGGCACTGAGAAGGGTGAGGATGGTTGATTTGTTTTTTTCAATTACACATCTTCGACCCTTTATTTTTTAGATGGTATTGAAATTACTGCCTCTAGTATCTAACAAAGAGGTGTCTATTTCTCAAAGTACCCAGAGCAATTACTGAACTAGGAATGACTGGGTCCCCACAGAATTTTAATAAAGAACATTTCTTTGTTGCCTGCTTCATGTTCTCCTGTGTTTTTGTGTTGATCTTGGACAGGTCTCCCTTGTAACAGAGATTTCATGTCTCAGCGGGACTTCCTGGTTAAATAAAGCAGAAAAAAACGGTATTCTCTTCAATCTCAACGCAAACTGATTAGTGCATTGCTGGATTATTGGGATCAGCACTTTTCTATATTTGGCATTGGAATGTCTTGTATTCTACGGTAGTTGCTGGCATAGAGCAAGTCCACTAGTTCCCCACTAATTTGAGGATTGCACAGAAAATTGGGATTATCTGGCAAAATAGCTCATTTAGTCCTGCCAGTGTCCTCAATTAAGGGTAGTTTCCCCTAACTACGTTTAATGCAGTTAGAATTATATTTCAATCTGCAAAGAAAAAATCGCACCCTGTGTGAAGGAAGCGGTGCCTTTGATGAGTGGCCTCCTGGTGGCGCTATAATAGGGCGGGGCGGGGCTTCAGCAATCAATGCTCGTCCCTATTGGTGGTGTAGGTCCACATACCAAATTTGGACTTGCTGGCATGCGAACTGGAGTTATAGCTGTGTAAAGCGCTGTTTAAAGCCAGTGGCCTCCTGGTGGCGCTATAATAGGGCGGGGCGGGGCTTCAGCAATCAATGCTCGTCCCTATTGGTGGTGTAAGTCCACATACCAAATTTGGACTTGCTGGCATGCTGCGAACTGGAGTTATAGCTGTTTAAAGCCCGTGCTCAAACGGACATCCGGGCTCAAACGGACATAACGGACAAACGGACAAACGGACATACGGACGGACATAGTCAAGTGTAGAGCGGCTGGCCACCCAGTTTAAACACATGTGATGCGCATGTGTTTATAACGCCCATGGTGCTCTCTGACTAGGCTACAACCATCCAGTGATATCAGAAGACCGCTTCCCTGCTCGGTGCGTGTAACAGAGAATTATGCGAGAGCATTAGTCACTAGCTGTCTTATTTTCCTCACGACCTTAGATGATGAATTGCTTTCATTATCTGCTGGTGCAGTTTGGATGTTCATTATGCAGTGTTTTGATATTGTGGTGCTATCGTTTTATTGTCTGTCCTCTCCCCAGGTGTGAGCGGCGAGGAAGTGGAGGAGCTGCATGTTTTCCTATTGGTCTGTGGCTTGAGAAGAGTCAAGGACCCCCTTTTCTTGGTGGAGGAGTTCTCAGGTACACCAGCCTTATAGCGAGAGTTTATTTGATTATTTCCGAAATGTTTATACTGTACATCCATTATTGGAAGATGTATACAGTGGAGCTTTAAAGTTTGGGAAACCTTTAGAATTGTCGATATTTCTGAGTAAATGTGACCTAGATTTTCACACAAGTCCTAAAAGTACATTTTAGATAATGAGAACTGAATAAAAAAAGACAAAATTATACTTGGTGATTTCTTTATTGATTGGCAAAAGCATAAGAACCTCTAGGATTAGCCTTTCATTCCTGGCTGGCTTGGCAAAAAAAATAAATAATGAAAATAATGTTTGCACTTCCTTGGGGGGGAAAGGAACAACAGAGGTTTTACATAAATTTAGAACACCAACAAGAACTTTCAAAGAAACAATTAGAAAGTTAATTTAGCATACTTTACAGTGTATCTAACAGACACAATCTGAACTGTTCCACCCACCTGGTACCCCACGTAGGTTCAAACAAACACTACGAACAACTTGTATCTGAGTGATTGACCCAGAGTCACTGCTGATTAGTGTTTTCCCACATGTTCTTATTGGGCTGACTGCATTGCATTGCTGCCAATGTGTTGATCTATTGCTGTCTTTCAGAGTGGCATCGTGAGAATCCTCTGAATGTGTTGGTCATAATTGGACCAAAGGTTAGTACCCACAACACCACCGGTCTGTTTGCATAGCTGTCATGTTTTCCTCTATTTGCATAGTTTGTTGTCTGTTTTGTGGAAGTTGCCAAGCATTCTGCCCTAGAGAGTCCACTGGTCTACTAATTGGATGTAGCAGAGATAACAGCATTATATGTTAAGCTGGCCTTATGGCCGACATTGAGAGGGGATGGCAGTCGTCTGCACTGCAGACAGGGGAGGGAGGTTGGTCAGCAACAGTGTTATCTCTGTTTCCTTTTAGGCTTGACTGACTGACTGACTGACTGACTGACTGACAGACTGATGTATGATTTATGATTCATGCTGCATGATGTTTTTACTCTTTTTTTGGTCTATTAACTTTTTGTTTTTTATACAATTTCCCTCATTTTTTAATTGATTTAAAGAGTAATTAAACTTGACACTTCTGAAACGATATTATACAGAAAAAAAGAAAGAAAACAGGCGTAAAAGTGACTTTGTATTGCCGTACATTTTTATACTGCTGCCCACTTTTTTATGTCAGAGACTCCTGACGGCAAATCAAATGGGTTCAGATCTGAGCCAAGTCTCCTGCAGGAGGCACGTCTGAAGCCTGTCCTGGACGGGAGTCTACCAGACGTAAAAACAGACGATGATGATTGTGTTGAGCGGATAGAAATTTGAACAGACAAGGACAGGACACACACATCCCGTCCGTCCGTCCCTCCCTCCCTCACGCACGCACGCACGCACGCACGCACGCACGCACGCACACACGCACACACAAAGATTGATTATTTATTTATCTATTCATTTATTTATTCATTCATTCATTTGTGAAGTAGGCAGGCACCCTGAAACAGTGAGTGTAATTACCCTTTAAGTGCCTGATTGAGTCAGTGCTGTCATGCTGCTTGACTTGACGCAAAGCCTGAATAGAGCCACCTCACTTTGGTTTAGTCAGTCTGTGGACCAACCAGGACATCTGCTGATGTCAGTTACAGCCAAGAAAGCTTTGACCCCAATTATAGGTAAAGTCAAACTCCTATCATGCTCCTTTCCAATGCAGAATGAAATTAGGCTAGTGGAATCACACTAACTATTGGTATTTACACATACTTTGCAGGATATGTGTAATTATACGAGCAAAATATATTTGAAGAATCAATATTTTAAATTTGAATTAATTTGCAAAATTACAAATCACTTTATGGATTTTTTTCCTGCAGTCAAAACACGTAGCCAGCCAGCCAGTCAAATGCCATCACCAAGCAAACCTGACAGACAATCAAAGGCTATTACCCAGGAGGGAGTGTTGATACCTTTAAAGGTTTATGTCACGTCTTTTCTCAGTCGAACCGATTATACTTTTATGTCAGATGCTTGAATATCGATCTGCTTAGCATTGCAGTTGCATTGTGACCATCAGTGGTAGCCTTGACATTCTCTCAGTGCCTGTTCTTTTCACCTCGTTTCATCTCTAGGACATTTCACATTGATTTCTCTCATACTTTTGTCTCTATCCTGTTCCCTCCCCTCTGGTTTGCTTTTATGTGACATTGAAGTATCTTTCATGCCTTATTTATTTTTTTATTTTTTTTCAAGCCTCGTGTTTCTTTTTATCTTCCTCTAAACAGTGGTGTCAAACTAGAAGGTATGTTCTGTTTTAGTTTGATTAGAGTTGGCCAGGGGTGTGCCACTAGCTGTTTCCGCTGATGGCTTATGCATCTGCTCCTACTCTGCCATGCTTTGTGTCTCTGTTTGATAAGAAAGCTCAGTGAAAACAGAGATGTCGGTTTGATTCATGTAGACCTGCATGAATCACTGTGTTCTGCAAATATGTGTAGTATTAGTGCTGTCTGACCCCTTCATACTGTATGTGGAAGACGCTGGGAAGCTATGGGTTTGACTTATGCTAAGTAAACTACACAATGTATTACTATTTTATGAAATCATTTAGATGGACAACTAATGTAGAATAAACAAATATTCCTCGCTAAAAGTCAGTGTTGATTTCGTCGACTAAAACTATGACGAAAAATGTTCGTCGACTACCTTTTTTCACTGACGAAAACGAAATAAAAACAAAATAAAAACTAAGCTATGATGACTGAAACTATGACTAAATGTACTGACAATTTCGTCAACAAATAAAAACTAGACTAAAATGTCAGAGAGGGACAAGTGGAGAAGAGATCCAGTAGAACTAAAAGACAAGTCATTTTATGTTTGGTTGCGTTCAGGTGTTGCGCATTGAAAATAGCCGATCTACAAGCTCACACGTACAGTAGATCGGCGTTGTTGACGCGTTGTGAGCTTGTAGATCGGCTATTTTCAGTGCAGCCAAGTGTAAAATCAGCCATTACGACGGCATCAAGGCACCGCCAAAAGCAGTTTTAGTCAACCAAATGAACTGTAGATTTATTCGACTATAATCTTATGATATTTAGTCGACTAAAACTAGACTAACAGTAAAACATCTCAGATGACTAAAATATGACTAAAACTACATGGAATTTGATTCAAAAGACTATGACTAAAACTAAATCAAAATGTGCTGTCAAAATCAACACTGCTAAAAGTTTAGGGTTTCTTTCTTGTTCAAAGTAACCAAGTAATGAATTATTGAGATACAAAGCAAATATAAAAATCCACTAATTAGCATCTGGGTTCTACATTACATTACATTACATTACATTACAGTCATTTAGCAGACGCTTTTATCCAAAGCGACTTACAATAAGTGCATTCAACATAGGTAGGGAACGAAACTAATAATCACCAGAAGTATTAAGTGCATTCTCTTCTAAAACAAGCAACTAAGAGTATATACCTAGCGCTAAAGTAAAAGTGCAATATATATTCTACTTTGAAAATACCTAAATGCACTACTATGTAATGTGGGCCCAAATGACACATCATGAATACACTTACACCCAAAATACTAAAAGTTACAGACCAGTAAGGTTTTTTTCAATTGATTTTTTATTGATTGAAAACACACAAAAAAACGTGTTTCCATTGTGATCCTATGTATTCAATTCATCAACATAGCATAAAGAATTAACACAATAATACATGTCATCAACAAATACAAAACACTGTGTACAAAGGAGAAAAAGTAAAAACGGTAGCAGTGAATGACACCTCCTTTCGATGGGAAATGACATTTACCTCCTCTTGTGGTCTCCTGATCGATGTTTTTCAGGTCAATTTTGAAAGAAACCAGTGATACACATCCTTTAATCATGGATGGCGTCAGGGCAGACAGAGTAGTAGTAGTGGTTTGGTGAGGTGTGGCTAAACTGAAACTGAATGCACCTTCGCTTAAAAACAGAAACAGCAAACGCCACAGAAGAGTCACTCACCAGAGAAATGGAGTTTGGGGGGGGGGGGGGGGTTGGATCCTGATGTTGGATCCTTATTCACAGCTCCTTACTTTAATTTTTGGGTTCGCCTTAAATTTATGGAAAAACCTATTTCTGACTAGAAAAAAAATGCACACAAATACTCTTACTACCATCGAAAGAGTAGTTGACATTTGATGCAATGACTTTTGCATTATAATCCTGCTTATTGCATTACATGACTGTAGAACTTTTAGTGCAGTTTTTAAATGGTTTACAGTAAACCATCTTGGGCTAATGATGTGATAACTGATGTATGAACAAATGCTCATATACTGTAGTGTGAACTATTTCAAAACGGTGAAAATATTCAATACATACAATTATTAGACCAATTTTAAAGGGTTGAATATTCTTGTACCACCCATATCGCACTTCCTATTAGTCATCATATACATGTGGTTTTAACCGACAATCCATAAGCTTTATCTCCACTGCAGATGTGCTAGTTATATTGCATTCACATACCATACAGATGGGTCAAAATGATGTTTTATTCATGAAAATAAGTCCCGGATTATAGCTTTAATATTAAATATAATGAACTTGGCTCAAAGCAGATTTCATGTAGAAATTCACAACTGAAATCGTGGCCCCTTATTCAGAGAATACAACTTCAAAATTCCCCTTATTACAGATACAGATTATGAATTGTGATGTTCAGAGTCGATATCTCTCAGCTTCTAACAGTATACCAGGTTGTACTTTTTTTAATTGGAAGTGATGAAACTAAAACAAAATAAAGAGAAGACAAATTAAAACTGTTACACTATAATATTGCTGATGCTGATAAGGATTCTCTTTCCTCTGTTTCAATATTTTTATTGAAACGTTTTATTTGGTTCTCTTTCCCGATTGGATGAAATTGACAACCCACCTGAAAATTAAAGAGTTGGAGAGACCTGTTAGTCTGTTACTGAACAACCACCTCATAGCAGTGATTATTATCAGAATATAGAGCTTTTAAGGAAAAAAAATGTATTAATAGAATAATATCACTTACAGTAGGCCTAGCTTTGAGCAAATATATTCTTTTAAAAGTTTAACATTTCTTATGAAGAGTCTTGTTTAACCTAGATTTTCTCACCTGGGCTACGTATAATTGTTTTTCTAAGGAAATAAATCAGCAAACCCATATTGTATGAAATTGTTATTAACACCTAATTTCACCCATGGCTGCCACCTGCTTGCTGCTCAATAATTCAGTCAAACCTAAGATTAAAATGTTTATATATTCATAATGAAGTGAAATTAAAATACTATTGACATGAATCGGCCAAGAGCTGCCCTAGTGTAGCGCTTAGAGCATACGCCTTTCATGGGGAAGGTTGTGCGTTCAAACCCTGCCTGGGGTCGACGTCAGCAAGGGCATGTGGTCGCAATGGGATCCTAATGCCAAATCAAATAGGTTCAGATCTGAGCCAAGTCTCCTGAGGAGGCGGTCTGAAGTCTGTCCTGGACAGGGGTCAACGGACGTAAAAACAGATGAAAAAAACGTGAAACGTCCAGAATGCAGCCAAGGGCTGTTACAGTAAAACATTAGCTGTTGACCGAAGTAATTTATAAATAATATACTGTAAGGATGATCCGTCCACTGCTATGATTATAGTGTGTACTGTATGATAATCCAAGATTACACCAGAAACGCAAAGATTAGATTTGTTTGATTATTATTATTTATTTTTTATGCATGTGACTTATATCAGGTTTCAGTTCAGAAAAAAACAGGAGCTATAGGAGGAAAACGAAGCAGCTTGCTTGGCATTTTGACCCAAATAGCTATGCAGGACTTTGCCGTGGGCAAGCTAATGCACGCAAATCCCACTTTGCAATTAATCAGATTGGGTGCCCACCCCAACCTGACCCCATTCTCTGAATAATACAGGACTTTCAGAGAATTTACTGTCATTTTGTCATGATATAGATATTGTTATTGTATATCAAATGGCCTCAATTAAGTCATTGCTGGCATCATCCTGTCATGACACCATTTTGACATTAGGACTGGACTTCTCTTTATCATTTTGATATTGATTTTCTTTTTCTCAGATTGATCCTGTGTTTACTGATGAAGTTGAAACTGTTGCTAAAAGGTAAAGTTTCATTTTCTTTTTTTCTCCTTATCGGTTCAACAGCTTGTGAAAAGCCAAACTTGAGGAGCTTTGCTCCTTTGAGAAATTCCAATGCCTTATCTGCTTATCCCACACTTTATCCTATCCTAAGAAAATATGTCAACAAACTTTGCTCGCATACACGATAATGTGAGCAGAATGCAAATCAGAGGCAAGTTTAGTACTTGTCAAGTTCCTCTATTTTCTTCCTCCCACTTCCAAGTCACTGGCTAATCTCTCAGTCTTTAGCCAAAGGGCTTAACCACCACGACAATGTTATCAAGACAGGAAGCTGGCTGCCCTGTCTTGTTAGGACTTCTTACCAGTGTAAATTATCTTGCCTCCTTATTGTATTTATTTTTATCCCACGATTTTTGTAACCCATTTTTTTCACCCAGTGCCAATTGCCTAAACTGTAATCCTGGATGCCACTCTCCCTCTGCCAGCCTGGGGAGAGCCCCGAACTGAGCTCATGCTTCCTTCAATGCATGAGGAGTGAGCAGGCCGCTTCTTATCACCTGCCAGGGGGGAGTTTCCCCCGTTGGACGTAGCGCATGGAAGGAACACGTTATTCCAACCAGTTCCTTTCCCCTCCATCAGGCTGACCATTGGGAGGCAGTATAGAGAACCAGGATTACTGCATGTTTTTTGTGAGGGTACCTACTACCCTAGGCCTAGGGGACATGCAAACTCCACACAGAAAGGCCCTTTCGCTCATCTTGCCTCCTTATAATTAATAATTAGTCAGATACTCAGATTATCCATAATCCTATTCACTCACTTCACACAGCTAGACTGCGTAGCGTGTTTGTGCCACTGTTTCAGAACGTACCGTTGTTCATCAGTGTGGACGCTCGTATAGTTGTCGTTATAGTTATTGTGATCGTGCTCTGTCTGAACAGCGCTTATTTTCCATGTAGTAGTGCACCCATGTTTCCTGCCCTGAGCCTATCGGTGCTGTTTAGTGTCATTCACGCCTACGGTACTGTACATGAGCGCTGAGAGTCACTCAACACACTGTGCTACGCCACTGCTCCTGCAGAACAGTGGGAGTGTTCCTGGCCCAGGAGAGGAGCCAAAAAGAGCTTCACGCTGCCATGAAGAGATGTTGTGCTGTGGTCAACAGTTCTGTCTCAGAGGGCATGTCTGCAGCCATCTTGGAGGTAAACATCCTTGGGACATGATGACGGTGGCTGGATGATAGCATGATTTCACAAGGAAAAAAAATAGTTGTCCTGCCATGCCTTTTGGTCTCTTTTACTTAATGTAACTATAGCTATATAATGAGGATATTTAGCAGTGTTTACAGCCAGGTGTCCTTATCTTAATATGCCTGGCTCACAATCTTCAGTGTTATCTGACCACTACAGGGGTTTATTATCCAAATTAATTGCTTGACTATCTTTCCATTCCTCCAAGGGAAGCAAATATGTAATCCAGGTAATCTCTTCTAAACAAAATGTTTAAACTCTTATTAGCATGTTAGCATTTTTCACTTCCTAACCTGCTGGCAAGGCATTAACTGATAACAATTAAGTCCCTAAGCATGAGCTAAGTCAGCCCCACCTGATTCTTAGGTTCTCATACTTTTAACAAACACAGTTTAAGTGAATGTGAGATTTTGCTTTATCTGGGAGCCTGTGCTGTGTAACCTCCTCGCTCCCAGGCTTTCTCAAAGGTCTTTGCCGTTCCTGTCAACAGGAAGTGCAAAGACGATACTTGATGAGTTGCACAGGTTTGGGGTATTGATTAATTGAATATTGCCTAATTTTATGTCGATTTTCCCTCCTTCGGGTTTCCCGTAACGTAATGTAAACACGCGTGTGAGAATTAAATGGAAATCCCTTAACACCACTGGAACTCTTCTTAACCCATTAAGACCGGGAACGCATCTGTGTCATTTTTAGATTTGAGCAAAAAAAAAAGCATTATTTTGCACATTTTAATGTTGTTGTTTTTTTTCTCAGATTGATCCCGTGTGCAAACATTTGTAACTCAAATCTTTGCTTCTGGGGCGTCCCTGGAACCAAATATTTTGAGATGGGGGGTCCACGGCCAAATACATATAATTTTGGGGGTCCTTGACAATTATGAAATAGTTTGAGCACCACTGATATAGCAACGTACGTTTTTTTTTAGAAAACTGTTAGGATTTAGAAGACATTTGTAGATGTGTTCCCGGATTGAATGGGTTAAATGAGTTCCGGTAATGCATGAAAAGGTGGGACATTAGGACTATGCTTATTGCTTGTCTCTTCTGGCATATCTGGCAGGCCATGGACCTGGGAGTTCCCGTGGTGGCCAGGGACATTCCTGGGAATGCAGCCGTGGTCCGCCATGAGGTCACTGGCTTGCTGTATTCGTCTCCTCAGGTATATTACACTAGCCTGACACTCAGCCTGAATTTGCATTTCGTTTCACTCCATTATTCAGTCTGAAAGCCCTGTCAATGCAGCCGATTTCTGAGATGGGGGCGTGGCCAAAGTTATTTTTTTTCAAAGACTCTTTGGCGATTGGTTCATACTGGATTATCCCGATCCCGATTCGTCGTACAGATTTTCAACCGAGTCTGAGACCTCCTATGAGAGCGTCACCAGACCAGAATCGCTTGAACATATTTTTTTAATGGGCGTGGCTAGCGATTCACGGGCTGGAGCCAGGCTAATATTACACACTATTGACCAGAACCACTACACCAGGGGTCTTCAACGTTTTCAGGCCAAGGACCCCCTAGCTGAGCGAGAGATGAAGCAGGGACCCCCTCTATATTGTATGAAAAAAAGTTTCAGATTACTTTTTTTTGTTGTTTACTAGGTCTGCTCTTTTTTCCCTCTACACCTAATACCTCTTTGCCAAAAATAGCCGATCTACAAGCTCACAACGCCTCGCAGCAGATCTGCTATTTTTGGCTAAAGTTCAACTCAGAAAATAGATGCTAGGGTTCAAGTGGTTAAGGGGAAAAAAATCATATCACACAAAAATTTGGCCGACCCCCTGTAGTAACTCTGATGACCCCCTAGGGGTCCCGGACCCCCTGTTGAAGACCCCTGCACTACACTGTACAGCGATAAGCTGTGGTAAACTTTATCAAACACCCAATGAGCTGAGGAGAAGGAATACATGCTGGCTTTCCAACCCCTCATCTCACCTCAACTGACGTGGAGTTCTGGATGTTTTTTTTGCAGCTAATAACATAACAGATGCCATTGTGTCAGGCTTAGACCCGGTCTACTGAGTCTGTTCTCTCTGAATCTCCTACGATCGATTTCTCCTGTTGGGTCTGCCATTATCTTGTCTTTCCTTTTTCTTTCAAACAAAGAAGGCTTCAACTTTACACCATTCTGTGGATCCTGCTACTTTAAATTATTATCATCATTAGCCCTGTCAAGGTACTTAAACATATAACAAAGCGGGACAGATGTTTCTACAGGGGGTTTTGATTTGAATCCGGAAACACAGCCGTCATGGAATGACCAGTGGTGGATTTGTTTTAGTGCTAAAATGTTTGAAAATAGCAGATCTACAAGCTCACAACGCGTCGCGACGCGCTGTGAGCTCATAGATCGGCTATTTTCAAATAGCCCAGGTATAGGGCTAAAGTGGTTAATGTATGTGTTATAATATAATCATTTATATCTGCAAAGTAACTAGTAACTAAAGTTTTCAAATAATTGTAGTGGAGTAAAAGTACAATATTTGCCACTGAGATAGTGAGTAGAAGTAAAAGTACTGAAAATTGGAAATACTGCACTAAAAATACCTCAAAACTGTACTCAAGTACAGTACTTGAGTACATGTACTTAGTTACTTTACACCACTGATGGAATGACAGTGTGCTGAACCACATACTGATGGAACCGCATGGCGGCAAGCAAACAAACACAAGTCCCACGAGGGGTTTCTTGAACCCGATACCTGAAGAGGTCCGGGGCGACAAAGGAAAAAAAACACAGGTTAGGGCCAGACAGTCAGCAGAGGGGAGTTGTGTGGAATGATGGCGTGAAGATGTCATGCTCTAGCGAGCCTGATGTCTGCTGTCATGGCATCAGATAAGTCGTCTCCAGGGGGGAGGGTCACGTGCCCTCAGCTGATCCGTAAAAAAAAAGAAATCCCCTTCCCGGAGAAACCCTTCACAGATGGTAGCAGCAAGCCAAGGGCCGGATAAACCCACGACCTCAGACCTGGAAGTTATTGACAGACTTCCAAGTGCTAGCCTCTCTCAGCCAGAACTTTATTGCAGAAGATCATTGCAGTATACATCATACATGAACTGAACACATACACATACTGTAGGTTAAATCCTCACTTTTTTGGACTGACTTAGTTTCTGGTTCTCTGAATATTCATTGGTTGTTGCAGTCTTCGTTTGATTTGCAACACAGTGTTATAGATCAGTGGTTCTCAACCTGTGGGTCGGGACCCCTATCCCCACATGATTTTGGGGGGGGGTCCCCAAGTGACAGTGAAGTGACAATTAAGACCTTTTTAATACCTCAAAAAAAGAAAGAAAGGAAAACTAGAAAAAGTGCTCCTCGGAGCACAGGTCTCCGCCAGGTCTGGTACGTTATTGTGGCCTCCTGGTGGCACTATAATAGGCCAATGTGAAAAGGGTGCCATTTCTTCTTAGGCCTTTCATGGCAATCGGACACTGCATTCATGATTTGTTCCAAAAATGTGACCTGCTGGTGGCGCTATAACAGGCCAATGTGAAAAGGGTGTAATTTCTTCCTCAGCCTAGTGGGAATGTGCGTGTGAAATTTCAGGGAAAACGCAAGCTGCGTTCATGATTTCAGGCATTTTGTTCAAAACGGACCAATCCTGCAAACTTTGGAAGCCAAACTTAGCCAATGAGGATGATATTTGGAAAATTGGACAGGTATTGATCACATGAGTATAGAGATTTGCATGACGGTTGGATAAAATCTGTAGGAGTAATATTTAAAAATGGGTTTTGCACAAATCGGCCTCCTGGTGGCGCTATAACAGGTCCAAGTGAAAACTTTGGGGCAGAGGTTCTGAATTGGCATCCAGGGAGTGTGTGTGTGTGCACAGTTTCGCAGCGACCGGGCCAACGGTGCCGGAGATTAGCTGGTCGGCGGTCGCACACGGACAGGACACACGGACGGACACACAGGGGGTAAACATACTCTCGCCATGCCTTTCGGCCTGGCGGAGACAAAAGAGCATTACTGCAATCAACAAACTATACTATAAAAACTGGTCAATCATTGGCCAAATTGTCAAATTATATAAGAAAGAGGCAAAAAAATTGAAAATAGCCAATCTACAAGCTCACAACGCCTCGCATTGCGAGGCGCTGTGAGCTTGTAGATCTGCTATTTTCACAATATTTATCTGTGTAACCGAATCAAACTAAATGTAATGCCTCAACTCCTACAATTCCAAGTGCTTGTCGGGGTGAGGGGTCCCCAGTTCAAATATGAAAAATATGGTTGAGAACCACTGTTATAGATAACATTGTGAAGAATAAATATGTTCAAACACTTTAAATACATGGCATGCTTAACAGAGAAAATGGCATTTTCATGTTTGGCTGTACCATATGAGGCGAGAGTAAAGTTATTATAGGGCAAGGACACTGCTCATAACTTGAGCTCTAAACCATGTTTCTGAGGATTTACAGTTGTTATGGCCAAGCCCTGGAGTCATATTCAACCAAGAGCCTCTTCGGACATGATCACATCAGTCAAGTCAAGTGAAGTGGCCTGTTGCTCTGGCAGTGGCTGAAACTCTTGATTGCCCACTGGCACTCTGCTTCAGTAGATATTGGCTCCTGAGCTGCATGACACAATGAAAACAGCTTGTACTTTTGACTCCGTTGGAGCCTATTCTCAGCCTCCTGGCCCAGCAAATGAGACACATGAACTCAAATAAGGCTATTCATATGAGACTGCCACGTCTCAATCTGTGCATAGGGATAGGATCATTACTCGTGTTTTTAGTGCTTTATATTTCTACTCATCGTTTCGCTTTCTCCCCCATGACAGCTGGTGTGACAGTGTTGTTTAACCCATTAAGACCGAGGACGCATCTGTGTCATTTTTAGATTTATTTGGCTATTCAAAAATAGCAGATATACATGCTATTTTTTTTTCAACAATATGTTTATTTATTTTTCCTTTCTTTTCACAACATTTTTCAACATTATATTACAAATACAACAGAAAACAAAAAAAGACAATTACAATAAAACATACAAGACAAACAATGAATACATGCTATTTTTGAAAGATTAATATTTGTGCAAATCTTTGAATATATATATTTTTTAAAGCAAACATGTTTAACTCAAATCTTTGCTTCTGGAGATTCTACAAATGTCTTCTAAATCCTAACAGTTTTTTTTTTAAAAACCTTGTTGCTATTATAGTATCAGTGGTTCTCAAACTTTTTCATGTCAAGGACCTCCAAAATTGTATGTATTTTGCCGCAGACCCCCATCTAAAAATATGTTGTTCCGGGGACCTGCAGAAGCAAAAATGTAAGTTACAAATGTTCGCTTTAAAAATATATATATTCAAAGATTTGCACACATTTTCAAGATTTTTCAAAAATAGCAGCTGTGAGCTATTTTTGAGCTATTTTTTAATAGCCAAAGAAATCTAAAATAACACAGATGCGTTCCCGGATTGAATGGGTTAATAGTAGCAGTAGCTCTGTTTGCGTTCTTCTCTCTTCATTAGCAAATGGGAGGTGGCAGCTATCAGAATATGCTGCAAAGGACTATTGGACAGGCATATTTGGAACCACAGTCACAGACGTCTCTGCACAATTAGCAATGGACAGCCACATTTTAATGATTTTACTCAACATACTGGCTTTCATTCAATTCTGTGGTTATGTTTTAGAACAGCTTTAGATAGACTTATGTCTTTCTTCATGTCTTTTCAAAAAGCTCTGGTCAAGTTTATGCTTTTTTGTGTCTCTCTCTCAGGACTTTGTACACCAGTCCCAGAGACTGTTGTCAGACGGCGAGCTCAAGGAGAAACTGGTGAGGAACGGGAAGCTCTATGTGGACCAGTATCACAGCCTATTGCAGGAGAGGGAGACCTATCAGAGGCTAGTTGAGACTCTACACTCAGAGTAGGGCGGCAGTGGCTCAGGAGGTAGAGCGGCCCATAGATATAGAAACCTAGATACCTCATTGGCCGCTGCAATTCATTGGAGCGACCTGTATCCGCGGCCGCCAGATTCGGGAAGTGACTACTGGCCAATCCAGTGCGTCTTTTCCGGGACTTGGCAGAATTTAGTTGTATAAAAATATCCCGTTATATTTTCATACAACTAGATTCCGGCAAGTTCTGGAAAACACGCGCTGTGGTTGGCCAGTAGTGTCTTTGCCAGTTTGCCTTCCCAAAAATGGCGCCCACAGATACAGACGCCCCAGAGTCGGAGGTGGCGTCTACCTTTATATGTCTATGGAGCGGGCGCTGGGGAACCGGAAGGTTCCCAGTTCGATCCCGGGCTCCCTCAGAGTTAGTGTCGAAGTGTCCTTGAGCAAGACACTGAACCCGCTAATTGCTCCCGATGGACAGGTTGGTGCCTTGCATGGTCTCCTCCGCCATCGGTGTGTGAATGTGTGTGTGAATGTAAATGCACAATCATTGTAAAGCGCCTTGGATAAAGGTGCTATATAAATGCACCCTTTTAGAGTAGAGACCCACCACTCAGCCCCACCCTTTACACTCAGGGAATTCATGGAAGTCTTTTTCCTTTTCTTTTTTTTTTGGATCAATTATTTGTTTCCCCCCATGAGTATAGTCCCTGTCACTGCCAACCCATACTGTTTGGTCTTAGTGAAAGTGTAAAAACCACCACGTGTCTCCTGTGATACACATGGAGTCGCCAGACGGCCAAGCCGGAGGCACCCTAAGGCAGTGGTTCTGTCTAATTTTGCTGGGGACCCCCTGGTAACCCCCCGGACCCCACTTTGAGAACCAATGCCCTAAGGGAAACGAAACCCCACTCTTCGTTGTGGTGGGCAGGAATTTTACTCCGGCACCACCCGGACACTCCATGGCAGTCTATTGTGTGTGACACTGAGAGTCGAAAACAGTCTTGAATACACATATGATAGTGGCTCCTGTCCTGAACCAACAGCACCCTACCCACAATGCATTGTGTGAACAGCCAGAGCCGAGCAGCTAGAGCAGACCTAAGTTCAGCTATAATGCTGTTTCGGAATTACATTGTGTTTTAGGCATTAGGTTAGAGATGGATATATGAGTTTGCTGTTATGATCAAGGCAAGGATCTGGGAGGGCATTTAGCCAATGCGATTGGATGACCTCAAAATCCTAGATTTTGAGTTTGTAGAAAGTGAGTACCATAACGGTACAGCTTCAGGAGCTATGACCTAAAAACAAACAATTCCTACCTGCTACAGGGATTGGATGGAACTAAGAAAAGGGCACTACAGTCATTTTTATTTATGATGGTAAAGTTTAGAAGCTTATTCTACCCAGGAAAGTTTTTGTTTTCTTTAAGAGAGAGGGCATGTCATTCCCCTATGTATTGTTATTGAGACACTTTGGAAAGTTGAGATTTAGATAGTGTTATTAGGCGCATTTGCAAACGGCAGAGGTAATGTTCAATTGACAGATTGGGTACATTGCACACTGTCTTAACTATTGTATCATCGATGGGCACTCATCCAGGGAAAGGTGACTGAGCACAGATGCTCTTTTACAATAATGTTATGCTTCACTTATGCAGTTACACACATTCACACCTGGGAATGTGCTATGGCTGCCCATTGAGCACCTCCTACGGGGCCATTAGGACTTAAGTGCCTATAGTTTGAGGGCCTCGGCAGTATTTGTTGAGGCTCGGGGAAAAGCATGTCTTATTCATTGGCACAGGGATTCGAATCGGCAACCTTCCAGGCACAATGACACATCTAGCATCTACCCTCTTTCCCTTATACATGGAGTATAAATAGCTTTAATTTCCCTGCATCACCAGGGTCTTTATTCAAAGTCTTTCAAAAAGAAATCCAGGCTGTAAATCACGTCTATGCAGAACAATCCACAATACAGTCTTATCTTAGCTGGCAGATTTAGAGTACGCTATGGAGCACTTTGAACCAAATACCTGATTGATGAGTGGGGTGCAATCAAATTTTATGCAAATTCAGGGAGTCATCTTGTACTGTTATTTATGTTTTGTAAGAAAGTTTTAAAATAAAAATATATATTTTGCTGTGCTCAATAAAATGGATGGAAAGGGAAGATGATAAAATGGTTTCATTTCCTTCATGTGCATGCAACTCTCAACTTGAATTATTTTTTAATATAAAGTATTTGTATTTGGATATCAAATGTATAATGTATTGAATAATTCATCAGTACGGATACAACTATTGTCATTTGTCACATCCGGCAAAGTTCTGGATGTGTCATTACCTCTTGCTTTTTTTCCCGACAAATGTGCTCAGTATTTAGATAGTCCAATCCTCTGTCCCCTTCAGTCTCCACACCACATTCATTCTTCATGAAGTGCAAAGGTTGTGTCACACACATTCAAAGGCATGGTGAAAACACAATTCAGTTTAAAGGTTAGGTGGTCACGAAAGGTTCATGTAATTCATCGTCAGAAAGGGTCATTCTGGCTGCATGACAGGACAAGGACTCGTTAGAAAAAGTGAAACTGCACTGTAGTCTCCAAACTTTACTTTTGTTACATTGTGTGGGCCACCTACAAAAGTAAACTTTAAAGCAAAAGCAGTGGCATAATTTACAGTCTTATAATTGGATGTTTTATGAAATTGTGCCTAAGATGGCTGGAATAGGGGAATACATTCTCTATTCGCAGAGCAATGATTATACATTTCATATGGCTGACAAATGAGTATGAATTATGGATATCCTCTAACAACTAAGGGGTACATACAGTATGTATAATGATAGAAGAGCAAGAGCAACATGACATTCAAGATAACTTTTAATGAAAAGACTAAATGGAAATAAGATAAAACTAATAGAAATAGAAAAGCTTGATCAAAGTCACATCCATGTGAGAGCTTCCAACGAGTTCTGTTACATTTGGACCAAACAAACATGAATAATTCTGCATTATGTTGTTTATTGGGCACCTCTGCATATTGGAATACCAGCTGTGAGTGCAAAAAAAGGTTTCCCACATGCAGCTTAGCTGTCTGCATACCCTGGTCACGCAAGTGAAGCTTCTCTCGCGTCCTCTCTGCAATATTAGCAAGAATTGTCTCCGCCAGGCCGAAAGGCATGGCCGAGACTTATGTTATGTACCCTGTCCGTCCGTTCGCGTGTCCGTCTGTGCTCAGCTAATCTCCGGCTTGATTGCAGTGAAACTGTGCCCACACACTCCCTAGATGCCAGAGCAGAACCTCTGGTATTTTTTTTTTACATTGGCCTGTTATAGCGCCTCCAGGAGGCCAATTTTTGCGAAACATTTTTTTTGTCCAAACATCACGCAAATCGGTACACAGCATCTCTATAGTCATTAGACGAAACAGGTCTTTTCATATTCCATCCTGATTGACTAAGATTGGCTTCCAAAGTTTGCAGGAGTGCTCCGTTTTGAACAAATCATGAACACAGCGTGCGATTTCCGTGAAATCTTGCACGCACATTCCCACTAGGCCGAGGAAGAAATGCCACTTGAAATCTTTCAAATCAGCCTCATGGTGGCGCTATAACAACCTATAACTGCACAAATCTGTATAAAACTGTATGCACACTCCCTAGAGGCCAAGGAAAAAGCTTTGCCCTGCATTTTTCACATCTGCCTTTTGTAGCGCCACCAGGAGGCAGACTTATGTAAAAAATATATATATATATTACTCCTTCAGATTTTATCAAAATTTCACGCAAATTGGTACACATGATCTCTAACAGTCATGTGATCAAGACGGATCTGTTTGATTTTTCATATTCCATCCTGATTGGCTAAGATTGACATCTAAAGTTTGCAGGAGTGGCTCGTTTTAAACAAAATGTTGCAAATCATAAACCCAGCGTCCCATTGCGGTGAAACTCACGTTTGCACTACGTTGAGGAACAAATGCCACCCTTTTAACATTGCCCTATTATAGTGCCACCAGGAGGGCGATTTTTGCAAAAGATTTTTTTATATTACTCCTGTCCAAACATCAACATCAATCTCTATAGTCAAGCGATCAAGACAGATCCGTCTGATTTTTCATATTCCATCCTGATTGGCGAATTCCGAACATTGCTGGCCCACAATAACCTACCTGACCTGTGCTCCGAGGAGCACTTTTTGTAGTTACATATGTAAAGTAAAAAGGCTTTGACACATGATGAGGAAGAG
This sequence comes from Gymnoscopelus microlampas, assembly GCF_963454915.1. Taxonomy (NCBI): domain Eukaryota; kingdom Metazoa; phylum Chordata; class Actinopteri; order Myctophiformes; family Myctophidae; genus Gymnoscopelus; species Gymnoscopelus microlampas. The sequence continues at coordinate 40,619,786 of NC_139941.1, forward strand.
GTTCATTGCAAAGTCAGTTCTTTTAATATTCTACAACAGGTTGGAGTAAACAAAGGCATTGAGGTGTTCGAAGCAACATCCACATGAGTTTGGTTTTATTTTATTATATAATTATAATTGTTGCTCAGGCTCTGTGATGGGCACTTGCGGGGGCTGTCCCTCGTAACTGTCTACCTTCCCAACCCAGTGGATGCCGTGTCCGTTCTCTCTGGGTGAGTGCTGGCGTTCCAGGGTAGAGAAGGTGGTGAACTGGACTCTTTTTCTCTTGCTGGTGGGTGAGTGGAGGGAATCGGTGTGCATGAGCTTGCTCCCGTGAGAGCCAGCGCAGCCCAGGGGAGAGTTCGTCAAAGATGACAAACAGCTGGGCCTCCTGGACAATGTCGCAGTCTTGTCGGAAGTGATGTCGATCACCGTAGTTGCTGTGTGGTTATCCTGCTGCAGGGGATCGCACGGCACGCTCATCACCAGCTCGGCATCTGTGCCGAGCCACACCCAGTCGTGCCTGTGGCCCGGGTGCTCCGGGCCATGAGAGGGGGGTTTCTTATGCCTGAACTTAACCACATAGGAGATGCAGTTGATAAGGAAAACCAGGATGGCCAGGCAAAAGACTCCCAGCAGGGCGTACATGCCAATCTCCAAGTCTGTGAGAGGCCTGTTCGCCAACATTTCCTCACCGCTCATATCAACGTCTACCGCCCCCTGGCCGGGCATGTTGCCCCGCGGGGGTAAGTTGTTATTGTTGACCAGGTTCCCAGGGGCCTTCACAGTGCTACCGAAGCCTGCGATGCCTGTGCCCTCTGCTATCGTGTTGTCTGAGCCGTAAGCTCTGCTGCTCTCACTGGGACTGCTCATCATGTTGACATTGTTCACAGGGCTGCTAGGTGTTCTTTTATTGGCCTTCTTTCCCACTCCGCCTAAGCTGCCGCTGGTAATGATGGTGCGCTCTGTTGACTTGATGGTGGTGATCTGCAAGGCGCTCTCCTCTCGCTCCATGCCGTCTAAGGTGCTGGATAGGGGATCCCAGGAAGGGCGTGGCTTCTCCCTCTCGCTGTCTGCCACTTCTACCCTGTCATTCCCATAATCGCTGCTGCTGTCCTTGCTGCCTCTGCGGCTGCCTCCACCTCCTCCTCTGTCACCGCTGATGGCACGGTCGCTGACGTTTGGCCGGCCACTATTGGCCTCAAACTTGACCTTGAGGCTGGCGTTGCCCACAGCCAGGATGCTCTTGCGTTTGGACTTCTCGCAAGCTTCACAGATTGATATCTCCACCCTAACCAGGACCCCCTGGCCCTCGCCCTTAGCCACCACCCGCGGAGGTGAGCCTTGCACAGACACCACCCTGTCATCCAGAGATGTCACCACAATGCGGTAGTAAGAAGGATCATAAATGTCCAGCGGCGTCTGAGAGCCATCACTGAACTGCACCCAAGAACTGACCAAAGCTTCCTGTAAGAAATAAGCGAACAGGAGAATCAAGAAGATTATGTTAAGGACTTAATGCTAATCACAACGTCACAATGTGCACTAATGAATGTCAGTCCTTCACAACCGGGTGCATTCATTGCACTATACTGTATTTTCAAAGGAAATCATGGCAAGTGTCAGGGACTGCTGAAAGATCTCATGGATGCTTTTAAGACCCTGGAAGACATCATATTTTCTTTGGTCCCACTTGCAGTCACTGCTTTGATAAACTGAAAGATCTATGCTGCATTGAAGTCTATTAACGTGCAGCATATCTCTGGCTTTTAAATGCCGATGAGACATTTATCTGACTAACAATGGCACCTACCTCGTTGGGGCTCCACAGCACTTCCTGTGTAGTGGTGGTCGCCAGAATGGCCCTGTTGCTCCCTGTGCTGAGCTGTAGGGACAGGGAGAGGCCAGTGACCAGCTGGACCCCCAACTCTGTAATGGTGACTTTGTCATCCACTACCCTGATGGTCTCCTTTGCCAGTATGATGTCAGAGAGTGGTGAAAACACCTAAAAATGCCACAATCCGGGTTAGTTGGTGGTTGGGCAAATCATATTCTCTTTAATGCAGACAGTGGACCCGTGTTGTTACCTGGATGGAGGTTGTCCCTAGATCACGTCCTGACAGGACCCGTCCTGCCTCTAGAGTGGCCACACTTTCGTCCTCCACTTTCATGAAGGAGCGCACTAGCCTAGTGACATCCACCTGCCAATCAGAGCCCAGAAAGTAGGCCTTGGGTTCCCGAGGATCGGTCTGCTCGGCTGTGAACTGTGCCAGCACACTCACCAGTGCATGCTGAAACTGCAGCATGCAGCCCTTCCCCTTTCTGTCTTCCTCACTGCTCCAGCCAGGCCTGGGATATGAACACAATGCAAAAACACACAAATACAGGTTATGGTTGTCTGACACACACACTCCAATCACTGCACCTTGTCTCTTTGCTTTATTGGATCGCACTGAGTTATTGCAATGCATTAGGTAATCGTATTAAAATACCCAAACCACTTCTATAATTTTGGGATGACAATTGCTGGCCAAGCTGAGGGATGATCGTAAAACATGTCTGTTTTTTAATTATAATTCCAGAATTATCTGGGTCTCGAGAGTGTCCTACCTCTTTGTGGTGCCTATAGGCATCCTCCAGCTCTTGATCTGACTCAGCTCGGAGTCAGACACCTCGATCTGCAGAGGCAGCTCTGGGGACCACACGTCGAGCTCCAGCTGAGCACTCAGGTAGCTGTAAGTGAAGTTCACCGTCATCCTCACCTTACCCTTTGTCTCCTTGCCGTTCACAAACACATAGTCACAGCCGTCAGACACCTGGAAAACAGTAGAGATACAGAATGAAAAACAACATTCCATCAGAACACACATTTCGGCCATTATTTAGTTTGTGCTTCAGTAATTAAGGCTTGGATAAACTATATAAATCAAATGGGATAGACACCAGTGGAATTCATGTTTATCTTATATCCGATGACATTAAAGGTATCAAAATATTCACATATTTGTCACAATGTTTAACAGATAGGCCATCTATAACGCAATAAATAGTGTTGCAGTGGTCTTGCGGTTTGTGTGCCACTACACTAATGTCATCTAGCTGTAATAAACTATACAGGTGATCACCAGTTTGACGATTTAACAAGACACAGCATGGCCATTTTATGTTAATCAAAATATCATGAGGTGCAGCGTTGAACATTAATCCTTCACCACCAAGTACATTCATTACATTATAATTTCAAAGGTAACCTTGGCAAGTTTCAGTCACTGCTGAACGATCTCATGGACTTTTTAAGACCCTGAAAATGTGATACGCTCTCAGGTTTTCCTTGGTCCTATCAACAGTCACTACTTTAATGAATAGGATAATTTAGGCTGCATTGAAATTCAGCCACCAGCCACAGAGAGTGCACAGGGGAGTGGAGAAAAATGACTGTGACTTTGACGGACAGCCCAAGGAGGAATGCAAATATATGATTGCTGTTGTTCCCTTCCTGAACCAAGCAGCTAAGTTAGAGAGAATGTGCTGTTTTCTGGTAACATACACTACTTGTCAGATGATCCTGTGCCATCGTAGAATCTGCACAGTGAAAACTACTACTAGTTAAACTACTACTCTGGATTTTACTGAGTGAGTCAATCATTCTGCCAGTGGTGGAAAAAGTACTCGAATGTTTTACTTAAGTAAAAGTTTCAATACTGCAATGTAGAAGTACTCTGTTACAAGTAAAAGTCCAGACTCCAGAATAAAAAATGTACTTGAGTAAAAGTACAAAAGTAGTGGTATCAAAATGTACTTAAAGTACCAAAAGTAAACATACTAAAATGTTTGAAAATAGCAGATCTACAAGCTCACAACGCGTCGCATTGCGTAATTATATCTGCAAAGTAACTAAAGTTTTCAAATAATTGTAGTGGAGTAAAAGTACAATATTTGCCTTTGAGATGTGGTGGAGTAGAAGTAAAAGTATTGGAAATTGGAAATACTCAAGTAAAGTACAAATACCTCACAATTGTACTTAAGTAAATGTCACTTTCCACAACTGCATTCTGCTTTCAACATCAAAGCTTAAGCTTCTGAATGACCACATCATGGTGTCATCATGGCTGTTGCTATAACTGTAGTGGCCTGGCCTCTACCCTATGAATGATCCCATGCTTGACTTTCATCCAAACGGAGCAGATTTTTACAATATGCGGCACACACAAATGGCTGTTAATGCTGAGTTATGGAGAAGTGGCTTTGCAAGCATGAAATTGTCGACTAATCTATTTCCAGTGAGGTCATCTGCGGCGCTTCTGTTTTGATATACAGTGAAGAGAGGACATGGGCGACTGCTCGGCCATGCATCATTTGAGACCTTTGGCTCAACTCTGCTCAGCCTCACAAAGCCTCTTTGCCAAGATCTGTCTCGTCATCCTACTGTCCATTGACAGAATCCCAGAACAGTGGTTCTCAAACGTTCTCATGTCAAGGACCCCCAAATGAATATGAAAATATTTTGTCCGAGGGACCCCCCATACAAGATTTGAGTTGCAAAATCTGTGCGGCTTTTTTAATTCTTTGTGCATTGGGATGCGTTGTGAGCTTGTAGATTGGCAATTTTTTATAGCCTGATTTTATAGGGTTAAAGTGGTTATAATGTTATATTAACTGATTTTGATGCTATATTAACTGATTTTGATGCTATATTAACACATTTTGCCTGGAACCCCCTCAAGGACCCCTGGGGGTTCTTGGAACCCACTTTGAAAACCACTGGCCTATGGTGATTATCTTATTTTTTTTATTTTAAGGTCCCACAGTTGGATATGCATTAGGCCACTTTAGGCTACTTTTCTTTATTTAATTTCTTACTCAAATGTGTTACTCATTGTAAAAAGAGAAGAGTAAATCTGTCCCTGGAAAGGACAAAGAATTAACTGTGCTCAAGGAAGCTATTTAACTTAACTGGTGTCTGCCCCTAAGTGTTAAATTTACATTACATTACAGTCATTTAGCAGACGCTTTTATCCAAAGCGACTTACAATACCGGTAAGTGCATTCAACATAGGTAGGGAACGAAACTACTAATCACCAGAAGTATTAAGTGCATTTCCTGCAAAAACAAGCAACCAAGAGTATACCTAAATTTAACTCTGAGAGTGTACAAATTGAACCAAATGGAAACGTAGTGGTCCATTTGGTTCCATATGTACACTCTGTTACAGACCCGTAAGGGACCATTTGGTTTCTAACTATCAATCATTTAGCTGGGGACCACCGGCAACCGCCTCAAGGACCGCTGGGGGTGCCCAGACCCCATGTTGAGAATCAGTGGCTTAGGATATCAGTGTTTTGGCTGGAAGCATACACTATGCTTACTTCATTCAAAACTCTAAAAAGTGCTCCTCGGAGCACAGGTCTCCGCCAGGCCAGGAAGATTAATGTGGGCCAGCAATGTTTGCAAAAATCTTGGTGCTATAAAGTCTCCTGGTGCTATAACAGGCCGATGTGAAAGATTTGGGTCAGAGGTTCTGCTTTGGTGTGTGCACTGTTTCACATCAATCGGGCCAACGGTGCCGGAGATTAGCTGTTCATAGACGGACGGACGGACGGCCAGACGGACAGGGTGCAAAACATAGTCTCAGCCGTGCCTTCGGCTTGCCGGAGACAAAAAGACACAGAAACAGTAGAAGTTTTATTTTCTGGGTAGATGTGTAATTCCATGATGTGAGAAAAGGATCAAATAAGTTCAAAGGTTACACAGTAAATCCTCAGTGTTTATCCATCCATCCAGGATTTGACTATGCTCACTGAGTCTCGGAGTATGATAATTAAGTAATTCTGCCATGCTCTTATCCATATTAATAAACCTGTCAGTCTGTCAATCACTCATTGACGACAACACACATACACACCTACACACTAAAAGCCATTCCACCACTGCAAATTCAACTTTTGCAGCGACGTGTTGTGAGTTTGTAGATATGCTATTTTCGGTGTGCGACACGATGCGCAACCAAGTATAACTCAGGCTTAAGGACGTCATGCTGTGTAGTGTAGCTCTATGACTGGCAGATATGACACCCCTCAGTCACACCAGAAGAGAAAACATCCCAGTCAAGCTGTCAGGCTAAGAAGATTAAAGGTATTTTTTGTGACTGTTGCTTAGAACTGGTCAGCAAACATAGAGCTTAGCTGAGAACAACACAAAATACTACTACAGTGTAGAGTGAATTGATCATATAACCCACATTACACTCTTTGACATAATCCATTGTCAACACCCGTGCTCTCTTAATAAATTAGACTTACATGTATTTGAAATACCTCTCATATTAACTGAAAGCCCACATTTCACTTATCACTTGATAATAATAATAATAATGATGCTAATAATCTTAATTAGATTATAGAGCACATACAGTACGTTACAAAGTGCTTGACATAAAACTGAAGGAATAATAAAATCAAATAAAGCAACAGAGTCAAAACATGATGACATGTATAAAAAGCAGTGTGAAATAAACTTGAAAGCACTCTGCGGTGCCTCTGGCTTGGCCGTGCATCCATTGGAGGTCTTTGTAGCTGTACCAGGGACTACTACAGGGTTTATCAGGGTGCCTGTCAGCGGGGGTGTTGAACTGAGTGCAATAGGGTATTCCTCCTCACACGCTATGTCGTCGTGGTGACTATGTCGTCCTCATTGACAGGTGAAAAGAAGCAGCAGGCGATTCCATGTGTATCAGAGGAGGCATGTGGTTTCAATAACATCCCTATGAGCAACCAGTCCGAAGACCCAGCAGTGACAAGACTGCACAAATATGTGGGGAATTCGGGAATTGACTTAATTGGGAGAAAAATGGGCAAAACTGCCAGAAAATAAATAAACATCTGTTGTTTGTTTGCGCAATTTGTCTTTTCCTGGACATTTGAACTTGACAGAAGACGTGTGAAAGCCTAAGGAGTGATAAACAGGAAAATGTCAAGAGAGCTGCTTCTCGCTAACCTTGGATAAATACACTCAAGCCCTTTGACATCAGGAGCCACTGCTCTTTGCTTCCCCTTGCTTTCAAATCCATCAGTAAATACAGCAGCTCTCCTCATGGGTTCATAGGAAAACAGGGCAAAGTTAGTGGATGGAGGCAGTGATGTATGAACATTGAGGTCAGGTCTGGCAGCTCAATATCTGATGATTGTAGTGGGTGTGGTTGATGGGAAATGTCACTGGGGCCCACTCAGTTTGGGGAAAAAAGGAGGGGGAGGAGAGTTGACTTTGGTACAACTTCTTTGTCCCTCCTGTCACACGTACAGCCAACTACCCCCCTCAGGAGCCTTCTGTTATTTTTTACACCAAATTGACTCTTTGGTCTCTTAAACCAAATATTATGCTTCATCGTACGACTGACATCACTTGCGGATGAAAAGGGAAGCGACAGTAATACGACATTGTATAAGTTAGGTTTCATGCCTCAGCGACAAAGTGTTGTGTGACGGGCTGCTCAACAATAGTGTTGTTGCCTGAAGCCTGAAGCATAAATCAGGCTTTGGGGCTGGACTGACCACACACAGACATCCAGCATTCCACCATTTACAGGCGGCTAAAGCAATTTTGTCTTACCACTTCTTAGTGATTGGACATTTGTTCACAGTTCTGTGAAGCATACAAACTGTGATACCTCAGAGGTTTGCCAAGGATGCAGTTGAGATTAAATGAAATTACCGGTATGTATGTATGTATGTATGTATGTATGTATGTATGTGTATATATATATATATTGGGTCCCCTTCTTTTTTTCCCCTCTACACCAAATCTCTTCACCGAAAATAGCAGATCTTACAAGCCTGTAGATTTGCTATTTTGACCAAATGTATTCCTATAACGACATGCGCTGAAAAGAGACGCTAGGGTTTATGTGGATAAATCCGTGAACTGCAAAACCCCGGGAGGACCTATTAATACTAAATCCTACCTTGAGGACATCTTCATCAGAGGAGCTACAGTCTGTGTAGTCGGATACGTCAGTGACTGCTCCATCCTCCTCCACTGCTACGGTCCTCACAGGCATTACCACCTTCTTCCCAGTTAGTACAGCCGTGTTCACAATCTCCGTGTCCTGCAGAGAGGCCAAGAGAATCAGGAATAGTAAAGGATATTCACTTACAGCCTAAGGGTGATGGAAATTACTTTACCGTGTAATTACATGTTACATTTTTACATTTTAGGCGTCTGACCTACAATATCAGTTTCATGCCATGGTGGGGGTTTGCGTTCAGTGAAGTGAGAGTTCAGCATTAGAATTAGCTGAAATGCAGAGAATGGCAATTTTACAGTATGAGCGAGGAGGAATTAAACCTTCCCAATGCCACACATTTCTATGTCCTTTGATTCATGTATATTAATGAAGCGCTTAGTAAAGAAATACAAGCCAGGCAGAAAATGCTTTTTTTTAAGACAGGAAAAAGATCAGATGCAAATGGAGAAGTAAGGAAGAAGGACCAGGGAATGCGACATTTCTTTGAATTCTTTTTTGTTTCTTGAAGAGATGTGACTTTAAGTGATTGAGTCTGCATTCCCAACTGGGTTGGAAAGGTCATTCCACCATGTGAGCTAGAAGATATGACATGATACTGACCATGATATTGTCATGATACTGACGTAATACTGACCATGATACTGATGTGATACTGACCATGATACTGACCATGATATTGTCATGATACTGACATGATACTGACCATGATATCTGACCATGATACTGACATGATTTTCCTTTGGGTCAATATAGTGTGTTTCTATAATGGTGGTTACACAACTATCTTTGACAAGAGACTTAGGTATTTAATGATCAAATATCAACAACTCAATAATTAAGGCATCTGATTTCTCTCTCTCTCTCTCTCTCTCTCTCTCTCTGTACATGTGTTTGCACAAGTGCAGCGTGCATGGAGTGCAGAGGAGGGCAGTAGTCTAATTACACATGCATTCATGAACTCAAATTGAAATAGACAGTTGGCTTGAATTCAAAGGCATACAAAATAACCAGATGGGAAACTTGAATTTCTATGTAAACACAGCTATTTAATAAAACACATGTTTTAAGAAGTAACAAAATATTTCACATATCCCTTTTCCACAGAATACCCAGAATTGACAGGGGTTATCCCTTTTCCACAGAATACCCAGAATTGACAGGGGTTATCCCTTTTCCACAGAATACCCAGAATTGACAGGGGTTATCCCTTTTCCACAGAATACCCAGAATTGACAGGGGATATTGAACATTGAATTATGCATTGAGGAGTGAGTTGCTTCTCTCCAATGAAGGTTATAGCTTTGGAGCAGGTCCATGAAGCAGGTCCATGAAGAGAAGCTTCATATTGATAAGATTTTAGCTACAATAGGAAGGGCAGTGTCTGTCATTAGGAGGTGTGCCTATTTCCTGACAGACCACTCAATCAGGCAGGTTTTACAAGCAATGGCTTTGTCTCATCTTGACTATTGTTTGGTTATTAAGGTCAAGTGCAACAAAAATACATTTGCACAAGCTTCACATTGTGCAGAACAAAGCTGCATGTCTAGCTCTTCACTGTTCATCCAGGGAGAGTGATGAGGCCATGCATGATGTTATCTCCTGGCAAAAACATTTAGGATAGACCTTCTCATAGACTTCTTTTGAAATGTTTGTACTTTCGGATGTAAGTGGTGCAGGGCTAAAGTTCCTGCCCAAAACAATTGCTATAGCTGTCTCTTCTACACAGCGCCTGGACTGACGCGAGTTAGAGTGACAGAGAGAGGAGAGAGCAACAGAGAGACAGAGACAGGCCCGTTCCGTTCAAGCCCATGTGTGATTAACGACAACATACAGTACATGTGTAAATGTATCAACTGTGCAGTGCGCACCATGCACTGTGAAGTTGTGGCTCATGTACAAGTTTATGTAACCACTGTTCCTACGGTAGCACGTTTACATATTAGTAAGCTATAATTGACCACATGATAAAATATTAGACTGTCTTCATATGACTCCTGCACGGGACACAGACAGAGACAGACATACAGAAACAGATGGAGACACGCAGTTTTGATATTTCTGCATCAGACAGGGTAAGTATTATTATTGGGGCATGCCTCCTGGCAGAGATTTGTGCTCCAGTGATCGCGATTTTGTTGTTGTTTTTGTGCAAGTTGTGTGATGTGATGACATGAACCGTGCCAACATAAAATCATATACCCGAAAGTAGAAAATGTATTTTAAAATCTTGTCAATGATACATTTCAGACAATGACAACTTTGTATTAAAAATCCAAGCAATAGGTGAAAAAAATACATGAGATTAAGTAGGTAACCCCCGATCTTCATAGTGGTTTTATTCTGCACTTTTTTGTCTTTGGAGTCAATATTGATGAATTTCATCACTTGTTTTGGTATTTTGCAGTATAAAATAAGTTTGTTCATGACCATCCATTTCATGAAGCAGATATATCAAAATGAAGAAAAAACATAGAGTTGTTTTGTTCCACCTCAGTTACAGCCCTTTTGGGTTTGTACTAACTGTGTGTGTTCCACCTTTGAAATGAAAATCCCCCCCCTGGTACTATGTAGCAGATATCTCTGCTATAATAGCCCATTATACTATGCAACAGCAGCTGTTTCAGTACTTCATTCATTAAGGCTAAATAGTGATCAGTCCGAGCTAATGTCCCCCCTGGCCCACCATCAAATCTCCTCATGTTTGGCCTTCAGTCTGAGGTCAGCCTCTACTCGCCAGGAGAGATGAACCATGTCAAATTTCTATCACAAATAAAACTAGCATGGTCTCGTATTTGTAAGCATTCCAAGCTGTACTGTAATGGAAATGCAGCAGAGCACACAGCACTGCTCCTGGCACACAGCCAATAGCTTATCAACTGAGATATGTCGTCATCGTGTAAATGATTACATTTAAACATTTGTAGCATCAATATGTGATCAAAGATACTCAAATTCAGAGCTGGTCCGCATAAGAAAAAAAGTGTTAGCCTTATGAAACATTTTAAACAGTATGGTTGTTATAGGAGAAAATGTTTCAGGATTTCAAAAAACATGTAATTTTCACAAATCAGAGTTGTTTCACATGGGCACTATATTTATTTAAATACACAACGTAAATCTAATTGATCAGATCTAATTGAACAAGAAGTCCCATACCGTATCAGTCTCGAGAGATATTTGGGGTAACTATAAGGCCTGTAAACACTGCTGCTTCTGTTTCTGACATTACGGGACTCGCTCTTCTGCGGTGTTCTGTCTGTGTCTGACAGACCTTCTTTTTAGTTATCTGTAATATATATTCCCTAGAGAATCTCTTAAGTTACACCAATGTTGTTCTTGTTAAGTAGTTTGTCTATGCTTATTCATTAAGATTATAAAGATTGCTTGTGTCATCTTGTCGCAGGCTTTCCACAGGCATTTTACAGGTATGGTACAGGTGCTTTCCATGGTTGCTGCACTACTACGGTATATCAACCCGATCTCGCACAACTTAGTATACATTGCAAGGAGTGTCATTCCGTGTCATAGACACCTAGAAAACCCGAAAATCCGTGCAATGTATACTAAATTGTGTGAGATCTGTTGCAACTTTTTAAATCAGAGCTTTTAACAGCTTTGCATGTGAAATTAACTATGACTGGAAAACTACTAGACGATCCGGGCACTCAGAAAGTTAAAAGAGGAGAACAGGCTTTATAAATGAATAAAGCCTGTTCTCCTCTTTTATCTTGGATCTTTCATGTTTTTTCATGTTTTGTATCCCGCTGGATCCAGGAGCACCACAGACACTTTTATAGAACTTTTTTCTCTGTGAGCACCTGGTCATTCTGCTTTTATCATCTACATGGCATAGACATTTGAGATGACTGTGGATTCATTATGGAGGTTGTACGGTAGGAGTGACACCAACAAAGAACATCATGGCAGCTGTTCGGTACTGTAAGGAAACATGGGTGACCAGACCACTGCCAGAATGGAACAGAACAAAAAAGAACAGAGGCATCAGCTATCTGACAGTTGACAACACAAGGTCACTCTCCCTACCTCAAAATAGAACCCATTTCCTAAATCAGCCTTCAGTGTGTTACATACAAGACAGGAGTCACAACAAAGTGCATTTTAATTATATATTCATATGCAACAACTCAAAGGATGAAATTAGAGCATAGAATGTTATTGGAAACATTGCTTTTTGGCTGTATACTCACCATTACAAGGGGGGCCAGGCCTACAAAGTCTCTCTGAGTCGTATAGATCCTCATAGGTCCTTCTGTCTTCACTCCATCCTTCGCTCCGGTAGGTAGCTCCAGCTTCCATAGGATCACCTGGCTGTCAAGAGGACTGCTCAACTCGGCCACCTCAAAATCCATCTGAAGCACCTCCAGCAGGCTGCTGTCAAGCCTGGTGGTGAGCAGCATAATAGGGGGTTAAAAGAAATACTGGTATTTTTTACTATACAGGTAAAATCAGGTATTTCACTCGACGGTACTGTGTGTTCAGTACTATGCACGTACAAATACATATATGTGTGGAAATATATACCATATGTAAATATGAGTAGGTACACACTTGACTTACATAAATAATGTACATTATGTTCAGAAAAAATGGATAAAATGATTTTTCTGCCAATCGAATGAGATGGTACTACATGTACTGTAGATGACCTTGAGGCGGGAAGATTAGGTGATTTGGTGAGGACATGCAATCTAAGTGGTGACAAAAATGAATGGAGCTGAACTGTGCCTGTGACAACAGATGCCTGGGGCTATGCAAGCAGCCTGCATGCATTAAACAAATAGGCCACTCAGTGACAACGCCTCGCTTTTTATGATTTTATTGACGTAACATAAAATTCCAGAGACACCCTGGACACGCTGCCACTACATTGTGGAAGGCCATGTGTATACACGGCCTATTGTTCCTGGCTGTGTCAGAGTGAGGTCAGAGGTCCACCCGCCTGCCGGCCGGCCCGCCTGCCCACCCTCCCATTAGCCGATTTTAATGTAAGATAAAATAACACTAACTAATCATAATTAATACTGCAGGGCAAAACAGAGATTTTACATAATTAAATAATCTCAACATATTTCAATGAGACAAAGACTACAAACAAAATGGTCTTCTGGTGAAGTATCAAAACAAGACATGTTCAATTCCCATAAGCATGTCCATATCCCTTTTAAGCATGCATTAACACAGATATTCCCATTTTAATCTGATCCGATAAATTGGGGGGGTGACAGTACGCTGTCATTCTTGTGAAAACAGCAGGAAAATTGTGCTTACACAGCTGGCTTATGGCCAGCACTCTATCTATAAGTGGCAGCATTTTGTCTGAAGATCTACAGTAAAGCAAGCTGTTGTGACAGGGAATAAAGGGTTTTAATGTACACTACAGCAATAATTCTTAGTGCTTTAGTATGGCTAGGACCAGAGAGACAAAACACACATGAAATCCCCAAAGTGAAGTAACAGTAGACACACTCTCAGTCTCCAGCATACTTGGCCCCCTCCTTTTTACAGTGTGGCTGTGAGATCCACGTAAAGCCACGCCGTTGTCGGACCCCAGTCCTGCAGCAGAGTCCCAAATCTCGACTAAATCTCTACTGAAAATAACCGATCTATAGCTGGCTATTTTTCAGCAAATGTTGACCTATTTGTGGTGGATGTTCACCTATTGTGACATGCCCGATGGGCATTGTCCAGAATAAGGATGCTTGGTAGTTCCTCCGTGACATTTTAGAACATATTGTGTATTTGTCTAACTGCCTTTGAGAGAAAAAATATGCTACCCAAGAAGTGGCTTTGGCAAGCAATGTCCTAATCCTCAGTGAACGGTGAAAACAACTTAATGAGGTCAAAGCAGTAATGACTTCCACAGTAAAGGTGAGCGTACCGTGCATGTGAGCCATGCGAAATGTCTGTTGCATCCATTGCCTTTTGATGTTTTATATTAGTCAACTTTAGTCCCTCAAAAATGTTTCAGCGGAAATAGGCAACAACCGTATAATTATTATTTCACATTTTCAGGAGCGTATTGTACTGTGACCACTGACCCAGTTATTTATGCTTATTCTTGCAATGATGCAAGAATAAGATTCATGTTCACTGTCTTACAGAATAGTGAACATAAATGTTTTACTTTCTGTAAGCTATACTTGTTATGAAAAGTTGTTGTTTACCGCCACTGAGCAAAGAAGGCCTTACATGATACATTTAGGACCTCAAATCAGCTCAGCTCAGCTGTTCTATATAAGGTATGTTATTTCTTCCATCTAATGATTTCCCACAGGTAAAAGCATCACAGGAGTTACTATTCTATTTACACTTGTTTTGGGACCAACTTTAGATTTTTGCTTACATTTAGAGCTTAGATTTGGGACAATAATACTATTCATATGATAATGCATACAAAGTACATATTAAACTATTGTATGCTATTCAACACAGTTCTGGTGCAACTGCTTCTTTACTATGAAGAATCATGTAGTTCCACTGAGCTCATTCTGTTGTTAAAATAGGCAATACAAATTTCTCCTGTGCATACTTGTTGTCTTCAGAGGATGAGATGTCCTACCCTCTAAACCTTTGATAGACTTACATCAAAGGGTATAAGTGAAGGTAAATACACACTGTGTAACTTCACTTAAAAGACTAACCCGGAATTTTATATGCAAACCCGTTTCCTTATCAAATATTTAAAAGATCTGCTCCAATGCTTTTCTCCGGTAGAAAAACCTGACTATGGTTCAATAGAAGGAGGACTTTATTAGCAGAACACTTTGTTTTATGTATTCACTTAAACCCTATATACATAGGGTCCCCCAAGGGTCTATACTCTTCTCCCTCTGCACCAAATCTCTTTGCCAAAAATAGCTGATCTACAAGCTGTGAGCTTGGAGATCAGCTATTTTCCTGGAATCTTTGCCCCAGAATATGGACGCTAGGGTTCATGTGGTTAAATGTGCAATACAAATACATGTACCTTGTTTTGAGAAAAGACATGGTGCTATTGTAGTCACATGTGGATTAGATGCATTTCACACACGTTACGTATATAAAACAGACATGCCTTTTTCCAGGTATGGGGGCCTTCCTCTGACATATCACAGAGATGGTTCCATCGGCTGCCATATCCAGTGTGATCTCCCACTGCAATGAGTTACTGGCCCTCGCTGTACGAAAGGTCACACCTTTCTTCACCGTTGCTCTGTGAAAAGTCAAAAAGGAAAAAGGTCAGAAAACCGTAGAAATGTAAAATGGCCTGCGTTCAATGCAAACCAGTTTCACATTAATGTTTATTTTTTCCACTGTTCAATAAGCTCTATGCACAACAGCCATATTGGTAAGACATTGGGCTGCTTCCTTCCTTCCTTCCTTCCTTCACAGGTGTTCTCAAATGTTTTAATTTCAAGGACCCCATAACTCTGAGAGTGTACAAATGGAACCAAATGGACCCCTTATGGGTTCATTTGGTTCCATTTGAACACTCTCAGAGCTACAAACCCGTAAGGGCCATTTGAAATCCCCTCGAGGAACCATGAGGGTCCCTGGACCCCACTATGAGACCCACTGGTGTAGCAGAGTCTTTCCAGTGAGCCAACTTGCACAATAACAGCACCCTGACTCTGCTTGATCAGAATGGAACACAACTTTAATCAGTGTCATTGGTAACACCTCACCACAAGGAACCACAAGGGAGTAAGGAATTTCTTGCCAATATGGCTGCTGTGCATAGAGCCGATTGGTACATACAGTAGTGTGAAGTGAACAACTAAACAAGTATACATATTGGAGTTACATTAACTTCATACTTTTGAGAATGTGTGTTACACTGATACATTGTTAGAATTCCAATGATGTTTACTGACTGCTAACTTTAATGCGGACAATCCAAAGGATGTACTGTAGGTGATTAAGTCTATTATTCATCCAAGCTGTTCCTAAAAAAGGTTAAGAACCCCAGGGTCCCTATTCTTATTCATAAGAAGGTGTGAACATTTTGGGAAAAATAGGCTAATATTATGTGAAAATAAACGATCTACAAGCTCACAACTCATCACCTTGTGAGCTTGTACATCGTCTATTTCGTTATTTCGTTATTTTGGTTATTTGAAGTATATAGGGATAAAGTGGTTATATACATCCATCAACAGTTTCCAATTGATAAGTCTTCCATTGCCCTCACAGCCGTATTAACACAGGCCTAGGCCCTAGACTATATGGGGCCATGAACTATTCTCATTGCACAGACTTAGAAGAACAGTCAATCACAGACCATTCTGCTCACGGAGCAAGTCCAACCCCCCCACCCCCAGGAAACCTTTCATTACAGAGGAGATAACATTTCATTTGAAGGAGAGACGAGCGTATCTTTCCTAAGGCCCTCTTTGTAATGGCCATGCACACATGGTTATTCATACTGTACTAATAGCCTGTAAGACTTTTTGGTCTCTCATTTGTAAATGGTAATCAGTATGCAGCTGAACATGCACACTGTCCCAGTGGACAAAGTAGAAATAGCATGCAGAATCATGTTAATGAGCTATTCTTCTGTAAGTACAAGACTTACGATCAAGCAAGGCCAGGGAGTTGAGACGTATGCAAAGATCCTGTCCAGGCCTCTGAAGATTCTTTTTGTGCATATAAAATGGCATAAACCCATCACTAATTATCATCACTTTCTCACTGTAGTCTGCAGCCTAAATAAATAAATTAACTCGAGTCAAGTTGTTTCTGCAGCCCAAAATAAATGAACTTGAGTCAAGTTGTTTCTAATGGCACAGGAAAACAACCATCCATGTAATTCCTTACTTTTCATCTGCATACAAAGTCGTGTTGGTATATCTCTGAATGATTGAGGTAAACATTGTGGCTGTAAAACAATGTTGAGTGTATTATGAGTCCCTGAGGGGGTTTACACCACGATGCAGGAAACATCCATCTGACACCGAGCACTTCTTCTTGGGTAATTGTGCGTGTGTTTATGGGGGCATGGTGCGTGCGTGCGTGCGTGCGTCCCTGCGTGCGTGCGGGCGCGTGTTTGTGTGTGCGTGCATGCGCGCGCGTGTGTCTACAAATGTTGAGGGAAATCTCAAAGTCATTCAGTAAGTGGAGGGAAGTAAATCAGGGTGTTTGTACAGTATGTGTGGCTGCATGCATGTTTGTGTGTGCACGACACGTGTACATGTATTTGCATATACCATACACGAGAACACTAGATAGAGGGCTCAAAGTTCCACTAATCTTGGCATGAAGGTTTTTACATTACAGCCACTGTCATACTGTACAGTAGCACTGTTTGAGATAACACAGTGCCAGAGTGCCTTCATGTCACTGCTAGTCTACTCCTCGAAATTGGCATTTGCATGAATCGCACATAGCCTACTGTATGAATTTCCATACTTTTATAACTAGTTTCCATGCTGCAACTTTCACATACATACACTGAGACACACGAATCACCTTGAATTCTAAACTGTAACAGCAGCAAGTGAAAGGCAAACCAAGTTGGTCTTGTGTTTTGTTTGTGCTACTGTTGTGAATGAAGGTGACCGGATTCATACTGTGAATGATTAGTGAGAGTGACGACAGGGAATGGAGAGGGTTAGGCTGGCCATTGTTAGCAGTCACACGGTTCCCCAGAGACAGTGTAAGCGATGCACATATTGGGCAAGGACACGCTGGGGGAGAGTAGAGAGGAGTTCAGGTCCTTCATTAAAAACTGGGGCTGCAGCATACTGTATGTGGACACCAGTATGAAACATGAGGTGAAAGGCAGAAAGGAAGTAAACATACCCTTTACCCTCCAGCATTATATAATAGTACACAGTGGAAACAGTTGCAATGCTACAAAAATATTGTTGCTTATCTTCAACTCTTAAAATGTAAGTTGCATACCCACACTCCCTCACATATACAAATATATATACACAAGGCTGAGGCTGCACGGGGGGAAAAAAGGAAGTGCCTATTGCAATGTTTAATGCAATGTTGAACTTTTCTTCAACATTGGTGTTTAATACAATCTCCAAATCAAAGAGCCAGGTTATTCCTGTGCTGTGCAGAATTCCCGGCCCACAAATCAGGTTGTGTCAGCGAATACTTACACTTTTTATTATATCTAAGCCACACCTAAGCATCGTATTTCCCTACTTCCCCACAGTTCTTGCACATTTCTAAGTGTTGAAAAGAAAGAATGTTGAAAAGTCTGTATCCACGTGTATTACAATTAGTATCCCAAATACAATATTCAAGTGAGAGAAGGCAATATCACAATCAGGATATGAGTTTTTTTTTTTTTGTTCAATATCGTGCCACCCTATCTCAGCAATCCACCATCGATTCAGCAAAAAATGCAAGAACCACTGCACTGAGGGCAAACTGTTTCATTGCATTACTTTTGGTTTTCAATTCCATTGTGCAAGTCTTTGCATAATCCTGACGGTTTAGACCCCATGAACTCTTATACACAATTTGATCAATTTCTATCTCCTGAGAAATAGGGCTGAAATGACATCGGAAAATAATCTAGTTGTGATATCTCAGACCAATAATGTGAATGCATTTCGATTTGCAATTTTATCTTTTAAAGTCAAGCTTCAATTCTGTTTACAGTAGCCTATAACTACCACAACATTAGATAGGCTGTTAAAGGACCATAACCTTGTCATTGCATGTTAATTAGCCAGCCCACTGACTACACTACTACCCATTGTCAGCGGGTACTATGTACTGTACTATGATGTCAGTGTCTGTTGTCAGAGTAATGAGTGCAGTACCCGTCATTCGCAGGCAATGGCCTTTACTTTGCATTGACTTCACTAGTAATTGTGATGCACACCGTTTCCAGAGAACCACTGATTTGACCAAATTCACACTCGGCCGTGCACTCCAGTGGGTTACATTTGTGTAATTCATGGAAGCTTTTCAAATTAATCCATGCCTTCAGCTGCATTAAAATGCCACAATGAAGTAACTTTGACAAGAATAAAGGTGAGGTAAATTTCACTGTGATGGATTACCTATCTCAAGCATGTTTCAAGCACATTGATTTACATAATTATCATTCTGAAATTAATGAGAAAAAAATTGCTTCTTGGAAGGTCAAGACAACATAAAATTGTCATCAGTAATGTAAAGTACACAGTATATAACTTCTAGACAGTGAGCTAAACATTAAAAAAGGTATGATACTTTTGGTACACATTTGAGGGTGAAATGAAAATTGTACTACTTGATTCATGGACCAACACTAGAATACCTTTTTTATGCAATTAATTCGCAGTAGGTTCATATTGTGATTTTTTGTATTAATTGTCCAGCCATACTGGGAAATATTTACAATGTGGGAAAATCAATGATGTGAGCATGACAACACATTTGTATTTAGTGATGGAAAAATCTCAGAGAACTGTTAATCTAGTTATGGCTTCTGAAAAAGTGAAACTCTCTCTCCCTCTTGATAAAAATACCCTTGTGTGTTGAGCTGAGTGGGGCAGGGGTTTTAACTAATAAAAAGTGACAGTAACAAGAAGACTTATCGCAAGCCCTTTCTCCTGCTCCACTGACTTTAAGGAAAGCCCCCTTGTGATGGTGCAAGAAAGAAAAGTATTTGAAAGCGAGAAGCAGAACTGGGGCTTTTGTTAGCAGGCATTGAGGGGGCAGTGGGCAGGGAGGGAGGCACTAGGGCAGGGAAGATGGATGGCTGTGGAGACTGGAGCTGACAGTGTGTAAGGAAGGCTGCTCTCAGGTGCTGCACCTGCCATCCGTCTCACTTTTGACCAGGCAAGGCATGAGTGAGGGGCACAGTGGCTTCACATTTTACATACTCTTCACTCACTTACCCACAAGCCTGCACTTGGAAACACGCACGCACGCACGCACGCACGCACGCACGCACGCACGCACGCACACACACACACACACACACACACACACACACACACACACACACACACACACACACACACACACACACACACACACACACACACACACACACACACACACACACACACACACACACACACACACACACACACACACACACACTCACACTCTACGGACAGAAACACATTGTCGCTGTCGGGCAGAAACCTTCTATCTCCATACTTCATCGTTTTGTGTTTTTTCATAAACTAATGACCTATATTTCATATGCTGTTTGCCTTGTGTGATTTTACATTTTTATTGAATGATCATTATGCACGAAAACATACAACTGCACACAACTGCATACAACTGTCAAAAGGACAGGCACGGCCCGGACGTCTGGCGTAGCGGTCCGGGCACCTGGGCTTAATGTAGCCTGACAGCGCATTGCGAGTTCGAGTCCCGATCCCGACGGCCTTTGCTGCCTTTCCTGTCAACCTACTGTCCTATCAATAAAGACATAAAAAGCCCAAAAATAAATCTTTAAGAAAAAAAGAACAGCCACAAGAAAGCTTAAGACCTTATGTTGTTTCCACTGCAAAAATGTATATCTTTGAAAGATGTCCACCTATAATGATACGCCCGAAATAGGGACGTTCTAACCCTAAGAGTTTTCTGAAAAACGTATGATGCTATATAGCTAAAATTCAAAATGACACAGAAGCTTTCCCAGCTTTAATGGGTTACCGTTAAGCAGTCTAACGTAGGCACAGCACACCTGTGCATACATACACAGGTAGTCACACAAACATTAATGTGCAGAATAGGCGCACGCACACGCACACACACACACACACACACACACACACACACACACACACACACACACACACACACACACACCGATTCAGAGAGACAAGCGCACATGACCCTCCCTCACCTCTGTCACATACACTCAAAGCAGCCCATGGCACCCCGGCCTGCACCAGTCAGTATTGTATTTTTCCTTCTCTTATTGTGGGCAGTTTTCTCTCAACTTAATTTCAAGGATCACAAAGCCTTTACATGACCTTCCGCACAGAGAGAAAAAACATGTGAACATTCAATCACCCTGACAGCATATACCTGAGATATGGGATACAGAAAAGGCGTATGCTGTGTGCCACTGTATGGAAACATACAACAACATATTGTATGTTTAGTGCATCCACTTAAAACAAACAACAGCATCAACAAAGAAATACAGGTAGAGCAACATTATGCCATAAACTGTTAGTCCGTCAAAGTCAAGTCATCATAGTCTGTTGTCAAATAAAAACCTCCATAGTTCAATATGGGATTTATATTCTGTGTTAAGCTATGCCGGATATAGGCCAGATGCACTTGAACATCAAGGCGGCCATAAAAGGTGCAATATGGAGTTAGTAATTGCTCCACTGATGAAATTAGTGGCCCCATATTTGGCTTTGTGGATGTATCTCAGCAGGGCCATGGTGCCACTAGTGAACCCCAATGCAATCAGAAACAGATTAATTATGCAAGCAAATGTCCATGGTGTAGCCAGCCTGATGGCCTGCCATCAACAGCGTGTTTGTCATACTTAAAGAGCACTTTAGAGAGTCGAGGAGACTTTCGGGCCAATGTTACTGCCAGATGGACACATCCAAAGCGTAGTAAGTGGATGTAAATGTCCTATTTGTCAATTATGAGGTTCCCCGACAAGAGCTTTTACACTATCCTGGTGATCAAGAAGCTCTGTACAGGTTTTTGTTTCTTTAACAAATTACATTTCAATGAAACAGATTTACCAAGAATTCTAGTGAAATATTGTAGGCTTTTAAGGGTTGCTACAGTATAAATTAAAAAGCAAAGATTGTATAGCTCTGGGGAAACTGTAGTGTAATAGTACAAAGGCTAATGTATTTAGGCAAGCTAATTGCCCTTCAGGTAAATAGTATTGCAGTAACCTTAAGCAAGAAGCACTCAGTGGATAGCTCTCCTACTCCTACCCATATTGATGACATCTGTGTCTCTTAGCTTCAGACTAGCCTCCTAGTACAGGATATTCATCCCATAACCTGGAGGGACGGTGGATCTAAGATTATGAATTCACAATAAATACATAAGTAAATAAGTAAATAAATGAATGATTGAATGAATGAATAAATAAATACAAATATAAGTAAGTAAGTAAGAAATAATCGGGAATTGAGTACTGTAGCCTACTGGCAGTGTGCACAGGAAATTTGATGCTGATCAGTGTAGTGGTTTGCAAGACTAACCATGGACACACAGACAGGTCACACATGTTGGAGAAACCAACATGTGTGACTTGACATTGGTTTCTCGATCTTCTTCGCATTTGAGTGTCCCTTGACTCCAGCTATAGGCCCCAATAACATGTTCATGGTGCTGATGAGATAGTATTAAGCATAGCCTAATGCAGGGGTAGGCAACCTTTATTATCAAAAGAGACATTTGTGACCCAAAGAATTTAAAAAAAATCTATCTGGATCCACAAAATATGTTTGCTTTATTTATTCATTTGTGCTTTTTCTGGTCTTTCAATATTACTTTTTAATTGTTTGCTAATTTCTCAAAGGAGATCAATTATTTTCCTTCAATAATTAGTTTCTTATTTTTAGCTGGTGTACTAGGCGATACTTTTTTCTTTACAATAGGGGAATGTGAGAATAACTTTATGCCTACTACAATAATAAATTATAATTAAAATGTAAAAAACCCCAAAGAAAACCTCTTATTCCTTTAATACTTCTTTGCCCAAGCAACTGGGATCCACGGGAGAGGGCCTAATAAGCCACACGCGGCTCTAGAGCAGCAGGTTGCCTACCCCTGGCTTAATGGGACAATCAGACAGTGATGAAGCACACAGACAGCTGAGCTAGGGCCTGCCAATGACTGGAAAACTATACCTGCATGTGACATACTGTAGCAACAATAAATGAGTTGTTTATTTTTTATGCAAGCATTCTTTTTTTTCTTTTTTTTTGCAGAGACAGATGCAGCTACAGTAGCATATTGCAAGCAGTCACAAGTTGTCCTTTAACATGATGTTTAGTATTCAACACCTGTCCTAAGAGTAGGTTAATATACACATTGAAAGTGCTTTGTTTTTATTTTAAGGTACACATATTAGCCATTGAAGGGGTATTTCACTTTACAACACGTCTGGGGTAATTTTCATGTCTATTCAGGCTTTTTTTTCTAAGTTGCTTGATTCAATATTTTGTTATTTCACATAAAGTTGATCAGACACAGTCACACCCCCCCTTCCTATACATTATAAGCCCATTCTACTTCAAGCTCCATGTTAATCACGCTGCTACACTCATTGAAAACACACGTCCCTGGTTATATGGTGACTGATTGTCCTTCTAATGCATGAGGAGACCGTTTCAATTAATTCTTTCATGCATGAATTTCATAGATTTCATGCATGGATTTTATGCAACATTACATTACAGAAAATAAAATAATGAAATAACTAATAAAGAAATTACAGTCACTCCACCGTACGTGTTAATAATTATTACATTTTGCTTCAACCGCCAATAACCTACCAACTTCTAATCTGATTGGCTCCTGAAGTCCTTTTAGTTTTAACAGTAAATATAAAAGAGTTCTATCTGTTTTGCACTCTTTCAGTCTTTCATTGTTTTCTTTCAAGTTCATTTTTGCATACCTTTAAAGTTGAATCCATCTAAAATGCCTCAATCTGTGTGTGTGTGTGTGTGTGTGTGTGTGTGTGTGTGTGTGTGTGTGTGTGTGTGTGTGTGTGTGTGTGTGTGTGTGTGTGTGTGTGTGTGTGTCACACATCTCGAGAACCGTCCCACCGATCGGGTTCAAAATTGCCGAATCACAGATTGACGATTGGGAATGTCGGTCGAAACCAAAAATCCAATAATCTCTGTATCTGTCTGTCTGCCTGTCTGTGTCTTTTTTATGTCCGTATATGGAGATCCCTGATGTCATCAATATGATGTCATAGTACTCACATCTGGCCTCCATGAAATATGATAATGGCTCCTGCTATAAGTACTCTGACAATGGGTACTCTGACAATGGGTACAATGGGTATTGCATATGGGTATTGCACACTCTTGGTCAGTAGAGGGGCATGCGTTCCAGACAGGCATCATTCCCAACAGGTATCGGTCTATACAGTTATACATTCCACTCAAACACTAAAACAAATTACTTTTTAATCTGCTCTGAGGAAGGCAGGTCTTGCATACTTTATTTTGGAGTGCCGCTTTTTCCACTTCGGTGGTATTTGATTATGTATAGCTGAGCACCCACTGCCTAAACTAAAAAGGCATCCAGAGGAAGCACACCTGTTTTTCTACTAAAACATATAAATGTAAAATGCTATATTTTACTCAAGTTATTATTGCTGCCCTCAATGTAAATTTAAATTACAAAAAAATCTTCCTAGGCCCTTAGTTTACTCTCGCATTATACTGTATGATCCAAAGTAGCCTAAGTATGCAACAACGTTTCACAATTTGAAAAAAAGT
The DNA here is from genome assembly GCF_963454915.1 of Gymnoscopelus microlampas. Classification (NCBI taxonomy): domain Eukaryota; kingdom Metazoa; phylum Chordata; class Actinopteri; order Myctophiformes; family Myctophidae; genus Gymnoscopelus; species Gymnoscopelus microlampas. The sequence continues at coordinate 40,644,201 of NC_139941.1, forward strand.
TACATTCCTTTTTTCAAATGTTCCTGACATAGTTAAAGGAATCAAATAGGCCTACCGTATACTCAAATCAAAATGTACAATTGACTAATACATGGTTCAACTTCTCAAGTGGGGTCCAGGGACCCTCAGGGTTCCTTGAGGGGTTTCCAAAATGGTCTGTAACCGTGAGTACTTGAAATTTAAACGTTTGAGAACCACTGGACTAACATGAAGAGAATGTATTTGAGAGCTGCTGATAGACCATCATTCACGAACTAGAATGAGTGTCCTATAATAAAGCAATAAGCCACATGAGGCTGTGGTTTACTGTGATTTTAGAACAGCTAAGGGGCGTTGTTAAACCCCCTTAGCTGTTCTAAAATTACTGTAAACCATGGCCTCACGTGGATTAATTGCCTTCATAAAATGGCTACTACATATACAGTACTACAGTACCTGGCAGGGTTTCATAAAATAAACACACAGCAACAAAAAATGCAACACTTTATCGATAACAAATAATCTTTCTTCTGCTAAGCAATGTAGTTCTTCAGTGTGACTGACATTAAGCAGAATCGTTGCCAGGCAACACACACTGACGCAGCAACACACAGATGTAGTGGAAAGCATGCTTAAACTGGCATAAAATTGATGGAGAGGATAGTTTAGCTCCGTTTTGGTGATTGTCTTAAATTCAATAGCCAGATCTTTCTCAGCACGCAGCGAACGGACAACATAATCTATTTAATTGTCTTGACTTTTCCAGCTCTTTCATTTCTATCTTAATGTTCTCCTTTTTAAACTTCCTCCTATATCCTGTCCATCTCCTTCCACCACTCAGCCATAAATAGTTCACTCTCACTATGAGACAAACATACTGCTCAGTATAATAACGTTAGCCTCTATTATCCTACAGTACATGTCACGGAGACCTCTGGAGAGATACTGCACTGTTCTGCTACTGCTCTACAACAGTACTACAGATGAACCCAATCACACTGGAACACAGTAAGATGGGAATCCTGCCTTGAATTAAGTAGAGGTTTTTCTATAATATCTGTTTCATACATACAATAGCACGGCATCAATACAAACCAGGAGGAAAAGCACACCCATTAATGTTCCTCTCACAGGATAATGACTAACAAGACACTCATCTGATTCAGGCCGATGACTAAAATGTTTGAAAAGCTCTGAATGTCATTCTACCAAGCTCATGTGTTTTTCCCCATTTAATAAGACATCTACAATATTCTCAGAAAGATGGGTAACCTCTGTCATAATTTCTGGGATATGCAATAATCCATTCAAAATCCCATTTCCCCCAGTATTCTCTTTTCTTTTCTACCAGGAAAGGATTTATGCAAGTAGAAGCATATTAGGGAAGGGGACTAACTACTAATCCTTTGAGAAGAATTGCTCATTGAATTCTGATTGGCCAATTAATTAAAGATCCATTGAAATGACAGGCCACTCTGCGGTGAGATTTGAAATTACATAAATATCTAAACAGTGAATGACAATGGAAAGTGTACCATCTATATCTGTATATGAATGTAGAATATGCTAATATCTAATTTGCACAGTTACATCATTATCTATTTCTGTAGCAATGCAAGCTCCTATACCAGACAAGCAAAGAACAATGGCTTACCTAAGAGTGAAGTTGACAAGCCGAGCAGAGCTGGCCATGAGTATGTAGAACGTAGCAATATCAGTCTTCTTCAGGGGCTTTGAGGAGGTCCGTATAACAATTGCATTCCCCAGCTTGAGTCTGGAAAGGGTTGCCATTCCTTTGGGCACCTGCAGGAGGAGCACACTGCCAATCCTCTGCATGGGGGTGACTGGGATGTACTCAGCCCGTTGTTCTGAGCTGCCCCACTGCCCTCCTCCGTCCATCACACTACACTCCCCATTGACCCTGGGCCGGGCCTGGTAGTATACTTCTACGGGGTTCCCAGAGGTCGGACCCAGCCTCTCCCGGCTGGTGCTCTCAGACCCTGGAGCAAACCAGCTCAAATCAGGTGCCAGCTCAGCCATGCATGTGCCCCTCTCACCCCCCACGGCACATGAGCCCCTCACCTCCTGGGTTTGCCAGAAGGCGTACACAGTCACACACGGCAGCGCATCTGTAGGCCCATCTCTGCTGCCCCAGTCCCTCCCTGCCACATAGAACAGAACCCGCACTTTAGGCTTAGAGGAGAACACCTTCGGAGTCAGCAAAAAGGACTGGATTTTCCAGTTGTAGGTAAAGACCCCCGGGGCATTGAAGAGCCTCACAGACTGAACTAAGTCTAGGGGCACGGCCTGCTCTGTGGACTGAGATCCATAGCTGACATTGACAAGAGGCTGTTGGCTGGCTCGTAAGATGACAAAGGGCTGTGTGTGACTCTGCATGCTGAAGTTCCTCATGAAGTCCTGCCCAGCCTCTTTCAGGAAGAAGTAGTCAGCATCACGAACCTCGTAACTGACTGGCAGGTAGACAGGGAAAGGCACTGGGCTCTTGGGATTGTCTGTCAACTCCCGACTGTCCAGGTCTGTAGAGGAAAGATATACATTACTATCACATACAGATATACAGTACAGGTATACAGGTGCGCACGCACGCGCACACACACACACACACACACACACACACACACACACACACACACACACACACACACACACACACACACACACACACACACACACACACACACACACACACACACACACACACACACACACACTTGAGGAGTATTGCTATGGTGGTAAGTAATGCTCTACTTTCACTGAAAAGAGGAACATTGACAAAGGCCTTTACTGGATTAATTGGAGGTGTTTAGGGTGGTGCTAACAAAAAAATGCATTTTCATTTGTGAGTATTGTGTTCAGTAACCCAAATACTTCTGAAACTACAATTAAATTAGAGGAATTCAGCTGTACAACAAAATAAATATATATAACACAACCAACTTTTTGGGACTTCATTATTGCTGAATCAAAAATAAATGAAAGGTAAAGTCAGGCCAAAGGAACAGCTGAATAGGGATGATTATGCTACAAGGCCACTGACTTAACTTAAAATTCCAACGTAATATTGCAACGTATAGCAAAAGAAACCTGGGACTGTCATGGTTTCTAAAGCATCATCTACTAGGGCTGTAGTAGCATGAGGGAGAAAGCATGAGATAAATCCTCTGCAATACAATCTAAACCCATGTATTAAGCATTAGAATTTAAAGAGGTCATAGAACATCGAGGTTTTTTATATGTTTATTCACTGAAACCTTCTACTATGGGCATGCAGGAAAGATAGCGATATAATGGGGGCAAAGGGTCCGGATTAAATGGATTTAATTCCTGTCAGGTAGTTAGGAATCCCTATCAGACCCACTATCTCTGGGATGAATAACGGAACAATGGAGCGCACTGCATGTAAATAATACGATGACAATAATATAGATTGTAAGCCTAAAGGGAATTACAGGATAAACACAATGGATTGTACCAAATGAAGTCATGGAATAATAATGCACAGTGGAGTGACCTTTAGGTGTTGTATCTGAGGTTGAAGTGTGTAAAATCCAACCAACAGCATTCTCATTGGAAATGAGAAGATGGGGGGTTGGTGGGTCATCATGCATACTCATTAAGCATTCATTTTGATAGATTGTACAGATTACAGCAGCTGACCTGAGCATGTTTTGTTTACCTGCTGGCTAATTACCCTACATGTTGAAACACAGGCGAAGCATTGCCCCATTACGGTAGCCTCGCGTAGCCAGACTATATCACTGCGTGGATATGAGTCTGGTGCCTCTATGAGGATATGTTTTTTCCAAGGGGGCGGGATCAAAACAATGGCTCTGTACGCAATTGGTTAGACCTACAACCAACTACCAATCACAGTCTCCCATATTTCAATATTGGGCCCTGATTGGTTACTCACGTCTTCTGGAGCAGGAAATGGATTCTCTATGGAGCGGTGCTAGACCCAAATCGCAGAGTGCAATGTTTTTTTGCACTCGCAGATTCGTCTGGTCCCAGGCTACCATTACGGCAGATTATCTCGAAATGTTTGAAGCCGCCAAGCCGGGAAAAACACGGTCCAAAAAATGGCTTAAAGGGTGGACCTCTGATGTCACGCTCATGTCACCATGACTCAGCCATAACCATATAAGGAGTTCGAAAAGCAGCTACGCCCAAATATGGAGTGTTTTGTCTAACCTCAAAGTGTTGTCATGGTATCAGGCGCAAAAAATCACTCTGTTCCATATACTGTATGGGCACATACTGATGACATGAGAGATCTCCATATAAGAGGGAGAAGGACTGACAGATAAAGAGATCTCCATATATGGGCATAAAACGGACAAGGACCGACCGATATATACAGAGATCTCCATTTACAGTATGAGCATATCAGCGTGCCCATATATGGGCATATACTGATGACATCAGGGATCTCCATATATGGGCATAAAGGAGACAAGGACTGACAGATACAGAGATATCCAGTTCAGGTAGGCACGGAAGGCAGGAGGTGTACATTGCTAGCTCACTCTCCCCGGACCCCCCTCCCCCCCATTCATTCGCTAATAACAAGTTAATTCATACATACACCCACAAGTCAGTCTGTCTCTCCAAGTTCAACCTCACTTCATTCTTCATTCATGCCTATATATGGGCCTGGCTGGACGGTTGGTTGTCCTGCCTTCGGGGCTACAGTCTCCACACACAACGGTAGAGACAATGCTAGCAGAGAGTGGGCTCAACGGTGCAAAGTTGTTTTCGCAGTTGTGGTCTCAAAGTCTGCATATCATAGTTTGGGTGCGCACAGGTATGGATGGACTGGTACGGTATATAGTTTTGCAATCTACCGTCGCAATGCGACAAATTTGTTTAAAATCTAAATGTCAAATAGTGAAAAAAGATGCCGGGGAAACATCTGTCACTGATGACTCCCCCCCCCCCCCCCAATGAGCAGGGCTTGGAGCGTTTGTTATGGAGTGTACATCAGCCGTGTCCCCCATGGTGGATGTTTGATATGTCTCTGCTCCCTGATTTTATCTTCAGAACTTCCCCTGGGGAAGAGCCTAGGAATTGGACAGCTCAAACAATAAACAGCATTATATGTCACACAGTCAAGATGTCAACACGCCACGGCACCAATAGGAGCCATGCTAACACATGTCTGTGTGTCATGTCTGTGTTCAACACAGGCCAGTGTGACAGATGTGCTGGTTAATACCAGCCCTGGCAGCAGATCTGCTTTGAATTTATTTATTTATTTTACTTGTCTCCCAGTCTCCAGCAACACACTTGTCACTTTTTACAGTGTGACTTTTAACGGGTCATCCCCACTCTGCTTCCTTTTTTTCCCGAAGACCAGACATCTTCAAAATCCTCAGGAGGGCATCTACATCATTGCTTGTGAAAACATGCTTGAAGGTACAGTATAGGCCTAGTGAACAGCATCCTTTTGCACACTCCATTTCTGCTGTCTGACAAGAAGTTAGCAACGTAAAGAGAGGCATTCTTCCCCCAGCGGCACCGTTTCATTTATTTTGACAAGCAAGCAATTTAAGGAGAACTTAAACGGCCCTCTCAACATGGCAGCCCTGCCCTCAGCTGATAAACAAGAGAGCAAATCCACTCCCCCATCTGTTCCAGGCAGCCTTTCCAAATCACTCATCTCGGAGGGACTCTGAACTTCTCTTCCTTTTTGGCCGCCAACCCAGAAGGCGGCATCAACATGTGCCTGTCAACGGTGTGCTGGTAAAGATGCTCACCTCTGGAAAAACACACATACTCTTGTTGGCCTGGAATTGAATCCTGCCAACATCCTTCCTTCCTGCTGCGTCTCCCTGTCAGCCGAGCCTACTGTCTGCCTCAAGACTGGTTGGAAAAATAATTGGAGCGGTGAATGAGACCGCCATGCAGACCCTTCCAACACACTCTGGCCGTGGACATGCACTGTGTCCACATTGGAAGCTTCCACTGTACAATAATACTGTATAATAATACTTTCATTATCGCTTTTCTATTCATATTTTCCTTGAAAGAGTATGTCAGCTAAATGCATTCATAGGGTGGAAAACAAGAGGCAGTTTCCCCTTTGAAGCCATATGCCAGGCTTACAGTGATATGTCAGGTTAATCAAATCTGTCAAATGGATTGAAATGTTTATCCCTTCCAGATTAAAATTGTCTCTGTGTTATGGTGGTTCAGAGTTTTAATCCAAAACCAGATATAATTTCAAATTCATTGGAAGAGATTAACAGCTGGTTGTCAAAAGATATTTTATAGCACAAAATCCAAGCTTATTGGATGTGTAAATAATGTCAGTGGTTTATTTTGTTTAACAAAGTAAAATACTTTTACAAACTACACACTACACTACACTTATGTAATTGTGATTCAGAATAACAAACTTACTGTAATCACTAAGCTCATTTAAAGCATTTAAACAGAGATGTTCCTTTGCACAAAAAATTGAATCTACAAATGGTAGAATGCTTTGGAGATGTCAGTCATGCAGACTGTAATGTTAATCGAGGTCTACGCTTTCTGATTACAATGGCATCACTGGTTGTTGGTGCAAAACAACAGCTTACAACCAAGGCTGTCCTTTTATAACAGTTTGAGTGCCAAGTAATTTCACTACCACTGTGCCTAATGAAACGCTTCCAATAAACAAATCACTGTGTGGGTCTCACAAGCTAAAGAGTACATTCTGATTTACAGTCCATTAAAAGCTTCTATACTGTACCACTTGGTTTGTCACATGCAGAGCGACTTCCTTTTCATTCCATATAGCATTCTTTGCCTATTATCACGTATGCAATTAATCTTTGTATTATTCAATTACTAAGTACAAAGCCTGAGCAACCCCCATGCATTCTAATGCGCAGTAATGACTTTTACCATATGTGCAAAATAGCTTGCAGAAAAGATCTGACTTCAAATGGCATCAAGGAGGCCTGCCGTGGATGTCTGCCTGTTACGCCTAATGTATACTTTGTTGCACAATGGTGGAAAACAATATTAAATCGATCAACTTTCGCATTGTTCAGCAAAGCATAAATTAGGCATTACACTATAGCAAAACACATGTTTGTGGTTCAAAATGTCTCTAGATGCTTTGTAACAACAATGCTAATTTTGTATTTTTTGTGTCAAGGTTTGTTTGGTCCATGTTTGCCATTAAATTGTGTAAGACTTGGTCGCATACAACTGCAGAACTGGGCATAAGTTCGTTCCAGTGTAAATGACAGGGCTAAACATGATGAACGAAGCACTTCCTAAACAAATCTCGTTAAACAATATCACTGGAATTCTCTTGAATAGCATTATACTCTTATCATATGATATATACACACTAGGTACATACAAACATGTCAAACAGGATGCAACAATGGTGGTATGTATAGGGAGACAGGTTTAAGATAGAGGAAAAGGGAAGGGAATTGAGATAGAAAGGAAAAGAAGGGCAGATAGAGAGGAAAAGAGGAGGGAGGCCTATGCAGAAGTTGCTGTGTCCAGTGAGATTCTTAAAGCTGCTTTTAAAAAGCAGTCTTATTATGATTTCTCTCTTTTGATCATCCCGTTTTATCCGTATAAATCAGCCAGTCTGTAATCCCTGGAAATAGCTATCTTAGGGTCAGTTATAAGCTTTAGGCTACAGTAAATGCTATGTCTTCCCTCACGTGCACTTACAGTTGTTTACTGTTTTTTTCACATCTGAAAATGCTACTGTACCCCAATCTTAAACCAATAGACTTCCATTGGGGGGAATATTGGATCTCACATTGTGTAAATACAAAGTATTAAGGGAAGGTTCAAAATATTGTAGGCCTACTTTCCCCCCGCCTCATTTTGTACCTTAGGTTCAATCAACAACTCAACAGCAAATGAACCTCATAGAATGTCTGTGTCATTAGCTTCATCACTAATGAGATTAGACCCTGTGTTCCAATGAAGTCCCTTCTTCCTACAAACTATTGTAGGCTAGTAGAGATTACACTTCAACTCTTCAAAGAAACTGGCTGGTGGTGTTTTTATGTGCCTGGAGAGGTCAACAGCCACCCAAGTTAACCCCACTCAAAAAGGTCAACTCTACAACAGGAGGTAAATTCTACAGTAGTAGAACTATTTTCATCAAATTCAATCATTACAATTGGTGTAAAGTAACTATAAGTACATTTACTCAAGTACTGTACTTAAGTACAATTTCGAGGTATTTATTTTTTACTTTGCTGGAGTATTTCCAATTGCCAATACTTTTACTTTTAATCCAATACATCTCAGAGGCAAATATTGTACTTTTTACTCCACTAGTTAGGCTACTTTTGATTAACAAAACATACATTAACCACTTCAGCTACATTTCTGCTATTTGAAAATAGCCGATCTACAAGCTCACAATGTGTAGCTAGCTATGCATACATTATAAGCTTGTAGATTAGCTATTTTCAATATACTTTTACTCAAGTAAAATTTGAATTCCGGACTTTTACTTGAAACTGGGCATTTCTACATTGCAATATTGATACTTTTACTTAAATAAAAAATGTCAGTACTTTTTCACCACTGCACACCTTGCATGATCGTTTAACCGTTACAGTTAGGATACTGGAGTACTGCGTTCACAGTAGGCAATTTGCCTGCCATTCTCAATCCAAACGACATGTCATTGATGAATTCTATGGACGGACACCTACCTTGTGTGAGAACTGTCACGATTGTCGCTAGGAGCACATGTACGATCCTCGAGCTATGATGACAGTAGAAGCTCATTTTGGCACGCGGAATGGTCCAATATTCCATAAAAGTCATCCGAGTTTTCCTTTTAGTTTCAGCAGCTGTGGAGCAGGTCATATACCTAGCCTACATTTCTGTTCACATATACTTGTGAACTAAATGACACCTGTGGGAACAGCATGCAGTGCAGTCCGTGCTGTAAGGTAACATTACATGACAGGATGAGGTTCGAGTCCCCCCAATGCGTAAAAGTTGTGCGTAAAGAGCAATGATGTGTCTCTCGGAATAAAGACGGTGTTCAGTCAACGGGCGTAAAAACCTTACAAGCGTAACGATAGATAAAAATAAATTAAATTAAAACCAATAAAAAAACATATATCTAAATCTATTCATCATTAAAATGTTTTTTCGTGTTTTTTTTTTGTTTTTTTTACAAAGTCACGATTCAGTCCTATTTCCCCACGCAGCAGCGTCCATACATATTCCACAGCCTGCCAGCCGCCGTTGGGTGAGTCACTATATATTAAACGGCTGTTAACAGATCACTGACTGTCCTGTGTGTGAAATCCTCTGTGGCACTAAACCCATCAGCTGTCACAGTCATCCGGTGATAAAGCGTGGAAGACAGTCCAATGCGCTGGGAGGATTTAAGTGCACGTCGCACGAACGTAACGCGAGGCTGTAATAAGGTAATGATCATCAGAGTGGGGTCATCATATGTGTGGTCCACACACACGGACAAATGTGTTCGTGGCAAAGACCTGTCCTTGTCAGTGGCAATTTTTTGATTTTCTGTTTTACACTCCATATAATGTTCTTATTTTTATAATACCCAATTACTGAATGTCAAGTCTCCAGGGTTCATATAAATGAATCGTTAATTTCTGACATTGTTAAATTAATTACTTATTATCTATCATAGCCATGCATGCGCCTAGCCTGTGATTAGACTTCAACCAAACTAAATAATGTCTTAACTATTAGCATAATATGGCCACTTACCGGAAACTAACGGGCAGAAATGAATGCCGATAGCCTAATATCAATTATTTCACTGGTGTAATGCAATAGGCTACACATTTGCAGGTGAAAGAAATCAAGTCCATAGCAAAAGTACTGATTGTGCCTTTTTTCACCTGGGATCTCAAGTCTGATTTGGGGGATTTTCTTTTTTTCATTTAATTTTCTTTGTTTTTTAAATTTCGGCATTGTGAGTGTTAACTGATTCATAGAGGTGATATTTGGTTTCTAATAGTTTGAATTAGCCATTAGTGGCCAATTAGCATCAGGCGGATTTTTAGTGCCCTCTAATGGTTGTAAGGTGTTAGAGGTGCAGTAAGCAATGAATGATTTTCTTTTTATAAAAACAAGAACGTATGACATAGATGTCAAGTAGGACGGTAAAAGTGCCTGTACTGTATGTCTGTGGGAGGCGTTTTTTTTTCGAGGTCAGGCCATATTATGGCATATAGTGGATAGTGGGATGTGTGATGCGTGTGTTTTCTGCCACATAGTTGATTGATGTGGCCATCATTGTTAGTCATAATGTATTTGTGAATGTAGGCCTATATAAATGTGACAGAGGGCCCAGAATTGGGCAGTGAGCAAAACACTCTTGTACAGATGAGTTGACAGGAAATACAAAAGAGTAAAATGCGTTAAAGCAAAAAATGCTAGCAAGTAAAAAGAAAGAGGAGTTCATATAGATGAGTTGTGGTATGATGTTTTTATATTGAATGAGCAGAGCAGTTTCTTTGCAGCAAAGCTATTGCCCGTTGAAAATGGCTCGTTTTCACCCCAAAAAAAAGTGTTTTTCAACAAGTCTTAATACAGGAATGGACGGAAGGGACGTTTTTTGGGATGACGTCACATCCGTCGATTCCTTCTAGCAGAGTCGAGGGATCATTCCCAAGTTGCGCTAGAGCGCCCTCTTCTGGATTTGTTTTTTAAGGGCGTAGATCTACATTTATGGCACTCAACGGTTGGATTTGAAACAGCGTAGATCTACGTCCTTGGCACTCAATGTGTTAATATATTTAAAATCATGTGAAATATTAAATCGTGTTGTGCTTGTGGTCACTGATTAGGGATTGATTTATGTACTTTGATGCATTAGATGTGTCTGTCTTGGCCAGTTAGCTTGCTGCAGCTAGCCTGCCATTGTATAGTTGTTGTAAACAATAACATCCCATCCCCAATACACTGTATTCAGCAAGTTAGGAACACACCATGACATCCGAGAATAGAAACGCTTGTTTATCGGGTAATCCTTGGCTGTCGTGGATCCACAAAGCCAGGTTTCGTGGAGTAGAAATTCCGGGTCCAGATCTCTGCTGTTCTGGTGCTTTTCTGGGTGGGGAACTGCTGATCTGGAACCAGTCCAGCATCCAATCCTATCCAAACTAAACAATGTCCACTTGTAAATGGTAAATAAATGGTAAATTGTGCATTTATATAGCGCTTTTGTCCAAAGTGCTTTACATTGGTTGCATTGCAGTGTGTTGGGTGTCCATATAACCAGTGTCCAAACTGACTAGCGAATGACCGCAGCAAACACATTACATGAATTGTGTTATTCCCGGTTACGTCAAAACTTTTTTTTTTTTTTTTTAACCTTTATTCAACCTGTTTTTAGGTCTATAGGTTGTTTTATCATGTTTATAGCGTTCCTTCCGTTTCTGCAACAAGACCACAAGGCCCGCTGCATCCATCTAGTGGCATTAAAAACAAGGGAACCAGGAGACCTGGTACTGCCAGACCCCTAATGGTTGAAATCTGAAAGGCCGGACTTCGCATGACGTGTGTGCAGAGGAAACGAGGGACAGACTGGAGGAAAAGAGGGACAAAAGAGGGACAGACCGACAAAGCCTCCTGTAGGCCGACCCCTTGGGTCTGGCAACAAATATAGCACCTGTCATTAACCTGACGTCCACTCTTTCTGCCGCAGGCCATTCTAGCCTTTTTTACAGCCGTGCCCCCTTTCCACAGCCACGCCCCCATTCCTTTTTTTCTTTTTTTCTCTTCTATTTGGACAGTTTAATGTTGTTTTGATTGAACAAATTAAAACAAAAGAGATAACAAACTTTCGTCTCTATGAAATAACTTAGCAAATTATGTGGCCTGACCGACAACACAATCTGCTTCTACAGTACTTGCAACTTGAAAACAGTAAATAACTAGAAAATGTGCTCCTCGGAGCACAGGTCTCCGCCAGTACTGTTCCTGATTAATCCTGTCGTACCTATTTATATTACATATTGTCACGTGTCACTTGACCAATGTTAGCTTGGCTGAGACGGACACACACACGGAGGGTAAAACTACCTACCTACCTACCTACCTAACTAAACAACAGTGGTCATCACAGTGATGGAAGCTCACTTCAAAAAATATAAATGATTTTAAATGAAGTGCGTGGTGCTATTTATAGGTTTTTATTTCATCATGCGTCTCGCTAGCCAATGAAAGCATTGGTGACAACATATTGTCACGTGTCACGTGAAGCTTGACCAATGTTAGTTTGGCTGAGACGGACACACACACACGGACGGACGGAGACGAAAACATACTCTCCACCATACTGGCGGAGACAATCAGCTGTAACCTAGGTGTCTGGATACATTTTTTGCCAGACCCAGGGGGTCGGCCTACATGAGGCTTTGTCGGTCTGTCCCTCTTTTCCTCTGCACACACGTCATGCGAAGTCCGACCATTCAGATTCCAACCACTAGGGGTCTGGCAGTACCAGGTCTCCTGGTTCTAGTTTCCCAAGAACAATGAAATGCCACAGTATACCGTAGGGAAAGTAAGTGTTTTGTCTCTGGAGGACGGCCTGTAGGTTTATGCCTCAGCAGTGGTGGGGAGAGCTCTCACGAAAATGGTTTTGGTGTTCAGACACTTCACGGAGGAATCGTCTGGTAGCTCCTGAGTAAGGTCCTGATTCAGGTAGAGTTTGAGTCGTCTGTTCCGGAGCCCAAACACCTTGGCAGTCTCTGCCAGCAGGCCTGCGTGGTTCAGCCCGTTGTGACCCACTGGGTTCTCCAGAAGGAGGGTGGCAACCTTTCCAGTCAGGCACTCGGCTGGCTGTGCGTTGCAGAGTAGCAGGTTGATATAGGGACAGAGTAGGCCATCTGTAGTGGGGGCGGGGCTAGGGGAGGAGCCTGGTGATGTCACTGACAGAGTTGTACCACTGAGAGCCTGAAGGTCTGATGCATTCTTCAACTCAGTCTTGCCGTTGAAGAAAGAGAGCTGGGTGTTGTTGGTTCCAAATACACTGCTGCACACCTCCCGAAGCTTGTTCATACCCAGTCTGTTGTCTCCAAATGGGTTCTCCAAAAGAACCACCCCCTCTTGTTCCTTGTTCGCAAGTTTTACCCTGAGATTGACATAGGAGCAAGCAGGTCTATTCAGATTAATATTGGGAGCTGAAGACCCCTTCAATATGGTCAACTCCAAATCTGAGCCCTTCAGCTGAGTCTTCTCATCTATGAGGCTGACGGTGGAGGGGAGAGGGTAAGGCAGCAGGGGAGCTTTAATGGTGGCTCGGATGAACTCTGTGTGAGCCTGGATCACAGAGTCCAGGTACTCCCCTGCTGGCAGGCAGCGGTAGTACACTGTTATTTCATCTGAAGGCACCAAGTGTCCCTTTTTTCGTAGCTTCTGGATGCGGTTGATGACCTCTCTTGCCACCCCTTCATCCAACATGGACTGATCTGAGGATACATCCAACAGCACCAACACCTGTGCATCCGAGTGGGCCTCGTACTGCGCGGCTGTGCCAGAGCTCTGGTCAAAGGTGTACATGAGCCTCAGGTCATCCTTCTGAAGCTTATGACCGTCCACCATGATGGAGCCTGTCTTCTGGAAGGCCTCCAGCTGTTCATTGGTCAGCTCTTTGATGGAGGCAGTGACAGCTTTGAAGGCCCCCTTCAGCTTCTTGCCCAGCACCATGTGGTCAGGCTCTGCCCTCAGACGAATCCCATACTTGTCCTTGTCAGTCGATAGAGTCAGCTGGCGCACATTCAGCTCCTCCAGGATGTATTTTTTCAGAGACTGGATGTCTTCAGGGTCCTGGTGGTCCTGGTGGATCACAACGACTTCCTTCAGAGGGTACTTTACAGGTAGTGTTTTCCTGTCTCGGATCACTCTGCCCAGCTCGATCACCGACTGCATCTGGGAGACTGCGCTCTCAATGCGCTTGTTAATCAAATCCTCCCTGACTTGGGGCAGCATGAGATAGTGTATGCTGCTGCTGTCCTTCTCATCCACAGAGGCTGGGTCAATGAGGTGAACCAGGTTCTGGTACATCCTCTCTGTGATGAATGGAGTGAAGGGAGCCATCAGCCTGCACATGGAGAAGAGAACGCTGAAGAGGGTCTTGAGCGCCCACAGGCAGTCCCCAGCACCACTCTCTCCCTTGAGGCGGCGACGGTTGGTCCTCACGTACCAGTTGGTGAGCATGTCCACAAACTTGACGAGCCGCGGCACCACAGTGTACAGACGGTATGCGTCCATCTCCTCCTTGAAGAACTGGATGAGAGACTGTGTGAAGGACTGGATCCATTTATCCATGATGTTATCACTCTTTGCTGTGTCTGTCTCATTGTACAGGAACTGGTCGTCCTCCTCCTTGTTCAGCCGATGCACATTCTGCACCAGGAAGCGATAGGCGTTGTACCAGGGCAGGAACACGTCCTTCAGCACGTCACGCACGCCATCCTCCTTAAAACATAGGTTCTCTGCTCTGACTACTGGAGAGTTTATCAGATACAGTCTGAGGGCATCTGCTCCATATTCCTTCATTATCAGTCCTGGATCTGGGTAGTTTTCCTTGCGCTTGCTCATTTTCTGTCCATCGCTCGTCAGCACCAGTCCATTGACGATGACATTCTTGAATGGCGGCTTCCCAAACAGAGCCGTGGACAGCACCAACAGGGTATAGAACCATCCTCTGGTCTGGTCAATGCCCTCAGCAATGAAGTCAGCAGGGAAAGTGTCCTCGAACTCCTTCCTGTTTTCAAAAGGGTAGTGAGCCTGGGCGTAGGGCATGCTGCCGCTTTCAAACCAGCAGTCAAACACCTCCGTCACCCTACGCAGCTCGCCCTTACCACACCGTGATGAGATGGTCAGGTGGTCAATGCTCTCCCGATGTAGATCAGTTACTCTGACTCCTGTCAGCTCCTCCAGTTCTCCTATGGATCCTATACACACCACCTCTTCAAAGTCATCGCTGACCCAAAGAGGGATGGGGGTGCCCCAGTAGCGGTTCCTGGAAACTGCCCAATCACGTGCGTCCCTCAGCCAGTTCCCAAATCGCTTCTCGCGAACAAAATCTGGAACCCAATAGCATTTTCCATTGTTCTCCAGTAGTTTCTCCACCATGTGCTCCACTCTGACAAACCAGCTCGGGACGGCTTTGTAGATCAAAGGGGTGTCAGACCTCCAGCAGAATGGGTAGCTATGCTTGTAAGAGCTGGTATTGACCAGACGGCCGTTCTCCTTCAGCCACTTGATGATGTTCTTGTCTGCATCCTTGACATACTGTCCTACAAAGTCTGTGACCTCTGGAGTGAAGCAGCCTGAGGCGTCCACGGGGCAGACAGGAGCCTGGTCTCTCTGGATGATGCCGTACTCCATGCAGATTCTGTGATCATCAACTCCAAAGTACGGTGCCTGGTGAACCACTCCAGTGCCCTCCTCCTCTTTGACGTAGTTATCCATCACTACGTGGAACGCACCTTTCTCTCCACACTTGGAAAAGTACTGAAAGAGAGGCTTGTATTTCTTTCCTTTCAACGCCTTGCCTGGAAATTTGTCCAGGATGGTGTACTCGCTCTCAGACTTAAACAGAGCTCCAAGCCTGGCCTCCATCATAATGTAGGTTTGACCTGTTTTGTTGTCTGTAACCTTGACATACTGCAACTCTGGGTTGACACAGAGGGCCAGGTTGCTAGGCAACGTCCAGGGTGCGGTTGTCCAGGCAATCAGAGATACACCTTTGTCCTCCAGCAGTGGGAAGTTGACAATCACTGACGGGTCCTGAACATCCTTGTAGTTCTGGTTGGATTCAAAGTTTGAGAGGGGGGTGTTGCAGGCAGTGGAATAAGGCATGACCTTGACGCCCCTGTACACCAGACCCTTGTCATAAAGCTGCTTAAATACCCACCAGACAGTCTCCATGAACTCGGGGTAGAGAGTCTTGTAGTCATTCTTAAAATCAATCCATCTGCCCATTCTTCTCACTGAGATCTCCCAGTCATTGGAGTATCTCATGACAATGTCTCTGCACTTCTTGTTGTATTCAGCAATGCCCATCTTGGCCACATCGTCAGGCCCTTTGATGTTCCAGGTTTTGTCAATCTCATATTCCACAGGCAAACCGTGACAGTCCCAGCCAAAGCGTCGGTCCACATGAAAGCCACTCTGGTGGGCAAAGCGGGTGACAATGTCCTTTATGGTACCAGCCAGGATGTGCCCATAGTGGGGACGACCAGTGGCAAAGGGAGGACCATCATAGAACGTGTATTTGGGCCTGTTTTTGGACTGTTTGAGGCATTCCTGGAAGCAGTCCTTGTCCTTCCAGAACTGGAGGATCTTCTCTTCCTCAGAGGGAAAGTTGATGGATTCAGGGACTGGCTCCACCATGATCTCTTCGATGCTTCTCTCTATGTAAGTAGTTACTGTCTCTCGGGGTCGCTCAGGAAGCCACTCAACCAAGGCTAGCCCCCATTCCTTGCCAGACGTGTATATATACTATAAGTTCGGGCCTAGAGTTCGACACCTACGTGTCACTGCCAATGTCACTGCTTTTATTCCCATGTATGGGCTGATATAAGTATAACTATTCATAGGGGTGGGCAATATGGCCAAATTATGTGATTATCATCAACATTTTTGTGAGGCAGAATCACGATCCACAATCGTATCACAATTTATTTTTCATGTTGGTTTTTAGGATTATTATATGTATTAGTAATATTATTATTATAAGAGTGTGTGTATATATATATATATATATATATATATATATATATATATATATATATATATAGAGAGATTTTATTATTATTTTATTTTTTTGCAGTTGTTGTGCTCTCATGTGACATTCAGTGTAAGCTGCTGTAATATTTGCGAGTGAGTAGGCTATTGTAACTGTAGGACAACTGCTGGTCAATTATTTTGAGCAGACTGATGAAAGCCTAGTTTTCAACGGTTGTATTTACCATACAAAGGCATCAGAGTGATCTGGACAAAGATGTGCACCTTATAACTGCTTACTGTATGTGTCAGTTTGAAGGTTTTGGTTACCTACCTGCTGCTACATTGGGGCGAACTATTTGGCGGAGTAGTGTTTCCGCCTGGACGTTTTTTAATGACGCACGCTTAGCAAAAAGCTAAAAATCTCAGCTAATACCCTCCTTAAATCAAGTCATTATAAGACTATAAGGTGGTTAATAATGTTGTCTTTAGGATGTACATGACATGAAAATTACGGAAATATAATTGCAACTCAGGTCGTACATGTCCGTACATTACCGCGAGTGACTGCAAAGTGACTACAAAGAGATAGTAAGTGCAAAATTATTACACACACATTATTACTAGCCAATCAACTTTGATAACAAACAAAAAACACAGAACAAACACCGAACATCGCACCGTATGGGCCGTGAAACGTGCAATGACCAATATCACCCCCCCCCCCCCTCCCGCCCGGCTTCCCTCCCCCGAACGCGGGCTAATTGCGTTCGTATAGACGCCCGACGAAGCCGGATGCACCACGGTGGATTCAAGCCATATACTGTATAAAAGAGATGGACAAAGTCACACCCCCTGGCTCTACGGACCGTAAATGAAGCCTATTTCTCAACGATTTCAAATCCGCCATCTTTAATATAAACAAAAAAGCAACCGGAAATCAATCGCTAAATGAATGCTATTGGTTGGGTAGCTTGTCAATCAAGAGCGGGGGTTCGGAATGAATGCTATTGGTTGTGTAGCTTGTCAATCAAATCATCCCGCCCTCCTAGAGCATAACCTACTTTATCGTCAATTTTTAAATAAATGGGACCATAATTTACCAAAACGCATATCATGATGATTGAAAGAAGACTTTAAACTAGCGACTGGAAGCATATAGTATTCATGACAATGTGTTTTAAGGAAGACAATCAAGTCTAAAGTTAATAAAAAACCCACCCACTTGCATTGAGAGAGATTCTTTCTGACACCAGCAGGGGAAAAACAGCGAAACTACAAGCCATTCATATGAACGGTCACTTGAACTCGCTTCCTATATGGACTCAATTTCAGAACAGGAAGCTGCACCCTTGATTCGAACCCACAACCTCCGTGGTGATGGGCAGGAACTTTACCACTGCGCCACCCGAGCGTCAGTACGGCATTACGGCAACATGACTCTGACTCAAACATAATTATAAACATAGATGTCCCTATGACTCAGACATAACCATAATCAAACCCGATATGCCCATACTGTATATAGGCATGTCACTATGACTCATACATAACCATAAACAAACCTGATAGGCCCATATATAGGCATGTCACTAAGACTCAGACATAACATGTGCGGTGCCCGCCGGCGAGTCATTCTGTTTGCGATATGCGGTTGTCCAGAACTGCCGATCCAACCGATACGTTCATATATTGGCATATATGGATATCCAGTTGTCCAGAACCGCCGATCCAACCAATATGCACATATATGGACATGCCATATACTGGTATGGGCATATACTAATGACATCAGGGATCTCCATATACGGACATAAAAAGGGACACAGGTAGACAGACAGATACAGAGATCTCCTTATATGGGCACCAAAGGTGGAGAGACGGGGAGAACCCTGTTACTGAACAAACACTATAGCAATGATTACTGAATCAGAATATAGAGATCTGACCTTTTCAGGAAAAACTTTTTGTTTTAACCACAAGATATCACGTACCCTACCTTTAACTGGAAATAAGGGGCGTATACATTTTGTGTTATTACAAATGACAAATGGCAGTATTCAATAAATTCGTTTCAGATATTCGTCTTGTCAGTAGGCCTTTCATGTCCGTGTCTATGGACAGGTATGCCTACTGCAGGAGAACCCTATTTGCCAAATACTGTAATCACAATACATTTTTTCTTAACTTTTTTACTTTCTGTTCCTGCATTTGCAGAAGATTATGGATATTTTCTGAAGAAATATCCTCAAGCTTGTGAACAGTGCTGCCAGAAGTTTGAGCAGAAACAACCAACTCTGGGCATTCGCATGCCTCACCGATGGGTTCATGTCAGTGTCACTGACTGGACCAATATTTTTCATACTTGAACACGTATTATACAAAAAAAAAAGTGGTGTTTACTAAATAGGAGATCTATGACCACACTTCCCAGGATGTGTAATTCAGGAGGAAGCTGCAGGGGGTGAGTTTTGTGTGAGCTGCACCTCAACAACACTGCAACACTGTGATAAGAAGCAGCAGCAAAAGCATCTACTAACTACATTATAGAGATGGGACTGCTGCTGCTGCTGCATGCTGTAGTGCTGCTGTGGGGTCTGTCGTGATCCTGTCCTACACTGTAAAATCTTCAGTGTTCATTTAACATAGAGAGCACTACAAATGCACCCGTTGGTTACATTTGTACGCTCTCCGAGTTATATTTACAGGATTTTAAGCACTGCTGGAGTAATATACTTATGCACCAGCACCAGCATAATCTAAAATTCTATAGGATTTGATGTCACCTTTGAATTGCTTGTTGCAACCAAGAGGTTAAACGTAATTAAATTAGCTGAATGCACATACCACAGTTTGTCTTCAATGTAAATTTGGTATTGCTGACCTTTTTATAATCGGTGTGTGTCATAGAAAAGTGTGTGTGTACTTGTGTGTATGGGTATGTCCACTCCACAGCCCCATTACCCCCAGGTCATTTTAGAGCAGTCCACCCACCATTGGGCAGGCTAAGAAAATTGTGTCTGACCCCTTCCATGTATTATACCCTGAGTATGAGTTTCTGCCGTCAGAGGTACAGGGTCCTCGCTTAGAGCTATAATAGGTACAAGTACTCTTTTGTCCCTCTGTCAATCACACACCTCAACCCTTCTCTTGTTGCACTAGGTATGTTGGTTGGGGGTGACATATTGTGCTGGAGGGTGATGTATAGGCCTAAATGACTGTTAGGATTGTGTGTGTCACCGTGTGCCTTATTGTTTTTAGTTTTTGTACTGTATTGTATGGTAATGTATTGTATTGTGTATGCATGCTGCTGGTCCGTGTCTCCAAGACAAGTGTCTCCGAAGGGAGACAAAATAAAGTAACCCTGAATGGTGAACCTTCAGCAAACATTTCTTGACACAGATTTGCGTGCAAAATGTGGATTTCAAAAGATCTATTGAAGGAAAGTCTCATACAAAGGCTAACACAACCTGTATAGGCTGCAGAGGCAGAGAAAGTGTGTGATAATATCTGTCACAAATCTGTTATGAACAGTTAGAGGACAAAAAAGACAACAGAGCCTAGGGATATGCAAGTTGCGGCATTGACATAGATGGATGTCACAACAGAGATGTGCTGGAGTGGTAACAGCGTCCATAAACCTGTGATCGATGTGAACGCCAAGAGGAGGGAAATGTGTTTTCAATGCACATCATCCCATCTCCGTGCGTTGACAGACAGATGTAGTCTACTGCTGACATGTGTTTACCCACACGTGTCGCTCTAAACACTCACATCCTCATTATTATTCTACACTCACAAACACAGGCAGCAATACAATTTACATGTGCTTACAGAGAGCGTCTGTCAAATGTGCTCTTCTCGAGAACAACGCACCAGCATTGTCAGTTTGAGACTGAATGACAATGCCACAAAAGGAACTGTAGGATTATTATTCAACACAAGAAGCACACATCAAGTAGTGTGAGAGGTGCAGACGATCATAGGAGAAAACTAGAAAAGTGTGCAGATCCCCGCCAGGCAAGGTTGCCTAACCAGGAATCGCAAAGTTTGGAAGGCAGTCATAGCCAATTGGAATGGAACCTGTGAAATATGTCTGATACATCTTGATCACATGACTCCAGATAATGTGTACCCATTTGTGTGAGTTTTGGACTGAATTTGTAGGAGTAGTAGCAAAAAGTGTGTTTTGAAGAAAACGCAAAATTGCTGAACATTGAGTCTGGCACAAATAGCCGGGGCCTATGTGTGGAGTTGCGTCATGATCCAAGGAATACATGGAAAAAAAGACGTGCGTGCCTGTCTGTCTGTCTGTCTGTGAGAGAGGGAGAGCGAAAGAGAGACACACAAACGTCATAATGTGAAGAGCGGCAGATAATGTGTGTGTGTGTGTGCGTGCATGTGTGCGTTTGTGTGTGCTTGTATGTAAAAGAAAGATGAGGCGCACGAACATCAATGTTGTACACAAATAATACAATTGTAAAACCCGCTGCCTGCAAGCGTGTGTAAAAGAGCCAATACCATATTCTCAATTCTCAATTCCTATCCCAAAACACATAGGTATGAGACCATGAGCAGGTTTCAGAGTAGTAGCATGAACATTAATGCTCGTCTGTTTGTTTTTGTTGCTCAACAGCTTTCTGATTGTCTTTAAACTGCAGACTCTTGTAGAGTACTGCCACCTACTGGCATGGCATTATTTCCTCACGCAGGTGCACAACAGCACTATCAGCCGACCATCTGTGCAATTTTTTGTAAAGAAGGGCACTGAGGTGCTCTTTGGGGGTGGGGGGGGGAGTTTAATATATTCAAGCGCACATTTTCTTAATTTCATCCTAGACTTTTTTTCATAAACTCTGCATTCAAATGAGGCATGGTTTCTATATTGTGTGAGAAGTTTTTTATTGGGATGATGATGGAAGATTGTCTAGATTTGTAAGTCTTGAATGGGCTTTGTACAGGTAGAAGCATGTCTAGAAAGGCTACTAAAGCCTACTTTATACGTTGTTGTACGACTGTGTTCCTTGCCGAAAATAATACATCTACAAGCCAACAACTTGTCACGATGCGGCGCGTGGTTGGCTTGTAGATGTCAGGCTCTGTTTCATGGTATGGCATTTTATCATGATACCATGATATCATGATGATGTCAGTATCATGTCAGTATCATACTGACATGAACATGATACTGACATGATACTGACATGATACTGACCATGACCACGATAATGACATGATACTGACCCCTCTCCCGAGGGGTCGTCAGTTAGGAGTTCTTGCTCAGGGACACCTCGACACATTGCCCGGGCTGGGAATCAAACCTGTTTCCCAGGCAGCTACTGTATGGCCTCCCCAACAGTGCACCACCATGCCACCCAACAGCTTGATAAAGCCAGTCAGACCCGGTCCAGGCTGGACCACATGGCCCTGCTCCGAGGACTCTGGCCGCCGCATATCCGGGCTGGGAAAAGTCTGCGCGTCGTTCGGGAATAAATTTCAAAGGAGGGGGAGGGGAGGGAGCCCTCACGACCTCCTGGACCTCCAGGCCTGCACGCTCATCTCATGCCCGACGATGACGCCTCTCGCTTCCCATACACCCTCTGGCCTCAGTGCCTCTGATCGTGCAGTGTTACCCTGGCCAGAGGGGAGAGCGCCCTCCGACTCTCACTTCCATGCCCCGCGGCCCTCGCTGACGGCGGCCCACGATGGTCTCCCTGCCCCGGGGGCAGGCCAGTTCTTCACGTATTCGTGTTGGTGGGAGTCATAGCCTTGCTCTGGCAAAAATTCAAGGGAGGGGGAGGACTCCTGACCTCCAGGACCCCCGACAGGGGCCTGCGCGCTCGTCTCGTGCCCGAGTTTGGCACCTCTCTCTTCCCATACACCCTGTGGCCTCAGTGCCTTCGTCCCTGCGGTGCTACCCTGGCCAGAGGGTAGAGAGGCGAGCGCCCTCAGTCTCTCACTTCCTTGCCCCACGGCCCTCGCCGACAGCGGCCCACAATGGTCTCTCTGCCCCCGCCTGGCAGGCCGATTCTCCATGCACTCTCCAAGGAATGAGGGGGGCAATCTCATTCCCCAAAGTCAAACAAGCAGTCCTTGTGATTGAGAATGCAAATGGTGATGTTTTCACCTGCAAAGTTATATGTGTTTTACACAGCAGTGGAAGCAGCTGCTTTGTTTCACTTCCATTATCTGGTCCAAACAAGGCAATGCGAGACAGCTCAATGCGTTTGGGATGGACACTCCCCAGGCAGGCATCTGAAGAAGAGTTTGTTCAGTCTAATCTTCACTGTGTGATGTATGACTTCTCCCCCTGCTGTCATACTTGTGTAATCTGCTGTTTGCTCCCTTTTTAAGCCTGGGTGGCACAAGGGGGGTTTGGAGTGGGAACTACATGACGATGATGGGAACTGTCATCACAGTCCCATCGATGGCTGCTGCCAGTATGCTGTTAATCCCCCAGAGTAATCCCACCAGCACCACAGAGAAATCAGTCACAGCAAAAGGCAAAGGCAGGACAGCACTCTGGAGCGCTCTGCGCAGTGTGCACATACACACAAGTACACAAAGGCATGCTTGCAAAAATACACACCGAGAAAAAGAAATATGTAGATGTGTTTTTGTGCTGATATCATATGGCTCTGCAGCCACAGAAAAAGCAGCGTAATACCTAATTTATGCTCCGTAGTGCGACGGTGTCACCCAAAAATAGCAGATATACAAGCTCACAACGCGTTGCATCTGTGATGCATTGTGAGCTTGTAGATCGGCTATTTTCAGCGTGCGGCGACACCGTTGTAAGGTGAAGTATTAATCAGGCTTAAGGCTTATACTGTAAATGCTGCAGGCTGTAAACATCAGCAGGAGCTCGCTCTCCAGCTGTCAGCACACATGCATACACAGAATGATACAGTATATATACATAATATATAATCGTGTCCAAGTACACACAGAAAGAAACACATTGAAAAATGTGTTTTGACAGTATAAAGTGCCACAGTAAAAGGAAGAAGTAACAACTATAACTGAATAGGAAACATAGGAAAACCCTTTCATACATTGTGGAGAAAGAAATACAGTATTATGGATAATTTATATATGCTGTATATGTAAAACTTTGTTGTATGACCGTGTTGTCGATCATTTTGAATTGGGGTTTAGGGTAAGGGTCTTGATATAGGCCCATACATGTGTATATATGTGTCTGCTGCATATTGCATTCATAGCATGAGATTCAAATGATTTAAAAGATATTCATGAATGAAAACTGGCCTCATGAGAAATATGTGACTTTGGGTCGATCAACACTTTTGTCACAAAATGCTCTTGACGAAAAGCTTGTGCAACCAAGTATAAATGAGACGTTAGAGGGCGGTGGGTGACGTGAGTACGGAGACACACCGAGGCTGAAGCTTGATATAAATGTTAATCCATGAACAGCTGTTAATGAGATTTCTTTTGACACACGAACACAACTTGAGCCAGCTCCCACGCATCCACAAGCTGTGTAATATCCTACATATTGGAGGGTGTCTGCATGGTCCTGGGTGACCGAGCTCGATAGATCATAATACCTCTATTCTCGCCCAGACGTATCCCTATGGGGGACAAAGAAAGTACAAGATGCGATCTCACTTATATCTTATATATTTCTCCTTGACTAAAATTAAATCTGCTCAACACCAAGGCAATACTTAAGGTGTATTTTCTCCCACTTCAGAAAATATAGCCAAGAGAAATAAACACATTTTAAACTCGCTTTGTTCTCTCTTAAAGAAGAATCTTCACCCAATGCTCTGAAATAGGTCTCATTTAATAGAACCTGTATACATCAAACCCTCTGCGACAAAACAAATAAAGTTCTTGACATGGAAATTTGGGATGCGCTACCTTCTTCAGGTTTTTTGGCATATGCTCACTGGATTTGGGGTTTAGCATTCCACTGAGAATCCCATAGTTGAAACTGCGACCTCTTGTTTCCAACTCAGGTCTCATTTAATTGTCTTTTCCAACTATTATATGAAGACGTATCTATTGGAAGTGCTATTGAAATGGCTTGTGGTTTTCAGAACAGGGATGTCAAGTAGTGACAGACCAACACACAATTAAACTAGAAAAAGTGCTCCTCGGAGCACAAGTCTCCGCCAGCAGACTTGTGTTGGGAATGTTGGGAATGTTCTAATTCTTATGTTCTAATTCTTACAAAAAATAGAACATGTTACTGTGTCATAGTAACATGACACAAGTGTCCTATCCGTCCTGTCTGTATAAGTGTCCTATCCGTCCTGTCTGTATAAGTGTCCTATCCGTCCTGTCTGTATAAGTGTCCTATCCGTCCTGTCTATGTAAGTGTCCTATCCGTCCTGTCTGTGTAAGTGTCCTATCCAATTGTTACAGTATCCGCCATTTCTCAGCCATTTCGTGATTATTCCTGTCTTACCTCACTTTGAAAGAGGCAAAGACTCTTTCAAAGTGACACATGTATTTATAGGCCGCTATACGTCACTAGCCAATCAGATCACACTATTTCACCGTATTGTCACGTGTCACGTGAGGCTGCTTGACCAATGTTAGTCCCAGTTTCAGAAAGTGAAAACAAACTCTCCTGGCGGAGACAATTATGTTTCTAAGTACAAAAAGTAAAAGTTGCACTGCACCAAGTATATGGTACACAAAACAAGTCAGACAGTGGGGGGGGGGGAACAAAAAACACCTAACCTAATCTTCATCTTAATTTTAACTTGTATTTTCACTTCCTCAGAATGTTCGTGCTGTGGATCAAATAATTATGCAGGAAATATGGTGTAATAATGAGATAATATAAAAATCACATCTAGATATTGTTTCCGCGTAAACTTCCTTGGGAGCTATATTAAGGCTTCAACAAAGCTTAATTAGCCTATCACAGAAGACAAAGCAATATGTCCCTCCTCGCTGCTCTCATTTCCTCCTCGGAAGATTTCATGAGACTCAATGAATCAACCATGGCTCCAATGTGGATCTCAGACTTCACATGGCCAGCCTGTGAAGTCTATGACGTATGTCTCCAAAATTGCAAGGTTTCAGCCCAAGCTGAGCCCATTTGACTTAGCCTGGTTCCAGACGAATCTGCCTTTGCAAAATTGCATGCACTTTAGCCCTCGGCAGATTAGGTCTGGCCCCCCTCCATAGAGAATTTATTTCTCTCCCGCAGAGGTTGTGCGGGACCAACCAGAGCCCAGTATTCAAATGTGGGCGGGCTTATCTACAAGGAAGCACTGCTCTGATTGGTTTAAGTCTAACCAATAGAGTCCGTTTGGATCTTTTTGTAACCGCCCCTTGGAAAAAAATCTATCGTTGATAGGGACCAGACTAATATCCACGCAGTGTGTCGTGTGATATTGTCTGGCCACGTGAGGCTACATTTGACTTCCATTATAAAATGTAAGTTAAATATATATATCTTTTTGAAAGTATAAAGCATGAAAAAAATTGTGGTAGTACTTCCAGCCTAGCTCTGGTCCATAGCCTTAGAAGGAGTTATCCTTAACTCTTCTAACGCTATGGACCAGAGCTACTTCTAGCCTACTGGCAGTGGGCACGATTACTTTGGGGCTGATCTAGCCTTAGAATAGATCAAGACTATCATAGATGTATTTTATCAATTTTGACAATATAAAAATGTAAAAAATCAATAAAATACATCTACGATAGTCTTGACCTAAGGCTAGGGCTGATCAGTCCAGTCTGGAGATTAACTCCAGATACACAAGACACAAACACAGTCCCACTGTATTTGCCCCTGAGGAGCCACGCCATAAAAACTGTATCAAATGGAGGGTGGCTTAATATGAATACGCATACTGGGGTCCTTGAAATTAAAAAGGTTGAGAATCATTGCTTTAGATGATACAATCAATGAAAAGCAAATATGTCCACTGTGTCCACTCTTTTTGTGTTCAAACTGTGAAGTGATTGAATAAAAAGAGAGAGTTGCATAGCCTCACTTTCTCCAATAGAATTTGTTTCCTGATGTTTCAGCACACAGTTCTTCAGGGTGTGTTTAGGCTGAGTGGAGTCTTTTTTTTAAACAAAGGGTGATAGTCGACAGGTGTAAGTCATTAGTGCAATTAGTGATGAATGATGGGTGCATACTTGGAAAGAAAGTAGCTGACACTTAAAACAAGACAACATACATTATTTACTAATTCAATTCAGTCAGCTGATTGGTGGGTCTGTCACAACAACAGATTGCAAAAACATACTTTGCATTTACAGAATGTTTGTAGAAGTGTATTTATATATATATATATATATATATATATATATATATATATATATATATATATATATATATATATATATATATATATATACTGTATATGCAAATGAGATTAAAACATAAAAAATTAAATGACTTATTATAGTATTATGGTAGTAGCATGAAACTTCATAAATGGTACATTTAATTGGTCCATTGTGATATGACGTACATAATAAGGCCATTATATTAACTCATGTTAGCTCATATATCATATGAAAATACACTTGTTTTAAAACGGTGACGTGGATAAGTAGCAGAACGGATGATTTGTTTGTCAGTTTTTTATGCAAGCCTCATTGGCTCCATGACAACTACAGTGAATTACAGTACATCTATAATACGCTACACAATTTGTGTGACAGACGCGGAGGTCAGAGAAGGAGACTGTACAAACTTCAATCATTGCGGTTGCTGGCATGCTGAGATGTAGGGATGCACGATATTGAAATTTTGCCCGATATCCGATTACTGATTGTTCAAAACGGCCGATACCGATATTGCGCCTCAAGTTCCCAATAGGGTTTACCTTATACCTGTTATACGGTAACTATGGTTCTGGGTGCAGATGCAGACTTCTAATAAACAGTGCATTCTTATTACCTGATTGTGCATTCTTATTACCTTACTCTTAAGCCTACATGTGCACATATTAGTTCAAAGCTCCAGAAAACACTGATTGAATCTGATCTGCAGCCTTCAAAAGGTTTTTCCAGCTTCACATTCAAACATAATAAAGTATCAGCTAAAACCGATATATTATTTTGATATCGGTCCGATGCGATGCAATTTTAATGCTGATATTGCTGATACCGATATGAAGACCGATTAATCGTGCATCCCTACTGAGGTCTTGATTTAAGTGCACCACATGCGGACATGCACACGCCCAGTATTAGGAGGCGTTGTTTGTTGTGCGAGGGCCCCAAGAAAAGATAATGAAGTGATGGCTGTGACTGACCATGTCTACAATCTGTGAACTAAAGGGCAAATATGACAGGTTATTTCACTGCAATGTGCAATTATGTACAGCGCAGACCAGGCAGCAAATTATTTATCCATACCTTTGAGAGGGGGTTATATGCTACCCATACACTAGGACTTGTGAAGGTGATGAGTTGATAGAAGGGGTCAGACCATGTGTCAATTGAACCCGCCATCATTGTCATTGGCTGGACATTAGGTCACGGGGTAGGCATCGGTAGAATCAGATTGTCGAGAATGAAAGGTGCCAGGGGCAACGTTCAATAAAACATGAGAGCAATCTTCTCACCAGAAGTAAAACTGCCAGGCAGTTCAACTCTAGGCAGCCCAAACAGATTTCCCCTGTGAGCCAAGAGCATTGCAGCCGCTCATTCACTATGCCCCAGCAATCCACGCTGCCGTCAAATCGACAGCCATTGCCAGAAATAGCACTGGAAATTGGCCAAACTATCAAACCGCATTTGACCTCTGACAGAGCTTATCTCATACACGTAAACATATGGCACAGAAATGATAGTGTGTCTGGCTGTCCGCTGTAGCTTATGTCTCTGCCTCATTAACCGCTGATATTGGAGGGGTTATCTCAGTCCACACAGCTTACTATTTTACAACTGTAGTTCACCTTATCCTGAGTGGAAGGAGCAGGGCTCAGTTGTCTGTGAAAAATATTTCAGATGAAACATCTTTTGAATGTGGTGATTCTTCATGTTGGGAGAAACACCTGCCGCTCCGCTATAAAATGGTACCTGCACAGCTACCCAAGCTATTTACTGTACAGTATGTCTGCTTCCTGAGTTGTTGCTTAAGACTGTCTATATAGCAGTCTTCAAGAGACAAGAAGGTGGCCGCACACACTGGTAGCCAAAGTGCCAATACTTTATTTTTGGACAAAGGGTTCTTCATACCCTGAAGAAGGCAGTTACTTGCCGAAACCGGGCCGGCACCACTGTAAGGACTTTGGTGTGCGTAGCATTCTCGTGCACAGCTTAAGACTGTCTGCCACAGGGCATAAGATCAGGTGAGACGGACGGGTACAACAGGTACTCAGGTGAACATTTCCAAAGAATCCTATATTAAAATTGGCTTAAGGGAGGACCGGCTGTTGATTCTGATTCTGACCTGTATCCGAACATGCTGACTGCAGCAGGGAAACAACAGATGCAAGATAATGTACAGTATGTGGACATACATGCCTGTGCATCAGATAAACACCAGCTCTTTGTGTGTTGCCATAAATGGAGCAAAATTGCTGGATGGAAACTAGGTGTTTACGTGGTCATACAAATAAATGGCTGCACTGGATGTGCCACAGGAGGAACATGTACAGTAAGTGGTACATCGGACCCCATTGCATTCCTGGAGACAATCTACAGGGGGGGCTGACACGTTAAGGCTTACTTCCCCTTTGCTGAGATAGAGTGCCAAGTCCTTGGAATTACCTGACAAGCCATGATCAGGTCCAGAGGATTAACAGGAGAGTTCTCCTCCAAAAGAATAAATCTAAAACATTTTCCATCTCCAGAGAGTGGCTTAGGTAGAGGCCAATGAGTGAATGTCAGACCTTGACCTTAATTTATGTATATTTCCCTCGTGCGAGCTCACAACAGCATGACATGCAGGCTGAGCAGTTAGTCATCCATGTTATTAGATTTTTTCCCCCCCTCATATGACAGGAGGTGATGTTGGTGGTGTGTAGTTGGCATGCTGAAAGCCGCCAACATGTCAATCTCACAATAAGTAAATGGACAGATATTACAAATGGCATTATGTGCAATCATGTTATGTCACGACACACATATGATCAGGTGGGGTACATTTGAATGCCCATAAACAAGAGATTAACAAGTGCCACAGCAATGCAGTTGTGCTGCCATCTAGTGTCACAAACAGACCTTGCTTCCTGTTGAGCTTGCAGAGGGATGTGGAATTGTTCGTTTTATTACCATATTCCCCCTGTAAATGTGCATGTGTCTGTGTAATTGTTTTTGCCGATGGTAGGAATCATATTCCAACCTTCAGCCCATTAACGATTACAAGACCACATGATCACACTGTATGTGCATGCATTTCCGTCAAGGTTTAACTCTCCTGAAGTTGCAGCAGTATGTAGTAGGAATATACAGTCGTTGCACTTTGTTCTACTATGGGAAATGTATACTATCCCCAGGGAATCAGAGTTAATGCTGCAGACATTGCCTGCTCTGTCCTCCACAGATGCCTGTTGTGGTTGGGCTCAGCTCTGTGATTGACTGCAGGGATGGGCCACAGCAGAAGCCACTCATCATTTCAGGAGCTGTATAGATGACCCAGGAACAGAGATGCAGGCCACACACTGTGTCATCTGTCAGGCAAGCTGTGCAGGTGCAGAAGAGAGGATGGGCCAATAGAAGATGAACTGGACAGGGGTCTGAAACGCTTAAGCACTATATACTTTGTTGCATGACAAATAGCGACAATAGCTGATCTACGAGCTCACATTGTGAGCTTGTAGATATGCTATTTTCACTATTTTATGAACCCCCCCGCCAACACAGCCTTTTATCTCACCTCACACCATCACTCATGCCGAGATACGTCCTGTGTGTTACGAGCCACAGGAACAGACTTTACAACTAGGAAATAAAGGAACTGTTGAAGGATGATGGGGCTCTACGACAGCCAGACTGTGGTTGCTGCCGTATCTGTAATCTGAATCGGAATCTCTTTATTCACCCAAGTACAATAAATGTACAGGGATTCATCTCGGTGGCACTGATACAGAGACATGATGTCTCTGTTCCAATGCTTGCTAACAAGAAATATTCCTGCATGTCTGTACACAGAAAAAACCTAACCGCATAGTGCGAGTGTAACCCAAGTGTTAACCCCTAGCATCCCTATTCTGGGCATATTAGGTGAACATTCAGTGAAAATAACTGATGTACAAGCTCACAACCCGTGGCATTAAGCCGGTGTATGGGGGAAGGGGAAGCTTGTACATCTGCTATTTTGAGTGAAGAGATTGCTTGTATGGCTATTTTCAGCAAAGAGATTTGGTGTAGAGGGGGAAAAAAAGAAACTACCAAGTGCAGACCAGTGGGGGACCCCGGTCAACAAAGTATATGGTTTAAGTGGTTAATTTAATCCTTGCTGGTAAATCTACACTTTTAGAGTTAAATTAACAGGCTGGATTCATAGTAGCTCTTTGATGAAAGGTTACAAAGTGGAGGGGGTCTTTGAAGAAGAGGAGACACCAGAGTGCTCGAAAGATAACGGAGGAGAGGGCGTAAAATCAATGTACTTTAATCATGTTTACAAAAAGTTCTAAAAGCCAACATGTTTCGACCAGCAACTGGTCTTCATCAGGGCAAGTATGGGTCTTTGTTTGTATCACAATCCTTCGACTCTTTGAATTGGCTGAAGCAGTACATGATTCCAAAAAAGTAGATTCTCACAACGTGTTGTTGTGAGCTTGTAAATCGGCAACTTTTTGACGTTTTTGAAATAGGGCTTAAGTTTTTTTTTTGTAGGTCTGGGTCATGGGGGGACACTACATTTCTCTTTTTGAGTCTCGAGCTGAAAAAGTTGGGGAAACCCTGCAATAAGAAAATGTTATTCCAAAAAGCGGCGCAGTTCAATGATCTGTTGAATGTGATCAGTGGGTGAGGTAGAGCCTCACAGGCGGACATATCGCTCTGGTCACAGAGAGGAGGAGGAGGGATTGTGTGTGCTCACTGGAGCTGACAGGTACCTACTTCTGATCCAATGTGATTTATTTCCACATAGAGCCTGGATGTGGACAGTGCATGGGCAGGTCAATTTAGTTTGGGAGAAGGAGAGGTTTCTGATTGATAGAGTCTGGGGTCCAACCATGTTCTCTCCACTCCGCTCCCCCCCATAAGGGCCCCTGATATGGCCGATTAATCCTCAGTACACACAACAGAGGCCTCTGGCAGGAGACCGATATGTGTGGGGTGTGGGTGTGTGTGTGTGTGTGTGTGTGTGTGTGTGTGTGTGTGTGTGTGCGCGCATGGGTGGCTGGCTGGCTGGCTGTGAGTGCACATATTCAATGTACCTTCTCTCTCTTTATATACAGTGTGTGTGTGTGTGTGTGTGTGTGTGTGTGTGTGTGTGTGTGTGTGTGTGTGTGTGTGTGTGTGTGTGTGTGTGTGTGTGTGTGTGTGTGTGTGTGTGTGTGTTCCAAATCCACCCTATACTGCCAGCCAAAGAGCAGACTCATGCTCAATGAGCCCAAGATGGGATCCTCGGCTGGAAAGGACTTGTGCTCTCAAGCCCACTCAGGCAAAAGATTGAACGTTTAGCCTGGAGGCACGCTCTTTAGTTTCAACACATTTTTATAAAAGGCCAGAATTTTAAGTATTTCAGATGGGAAACTAAAAAAAAAACTTTGAATAAACTTCTGCACTGTTAAGTTTTCCCCCACGGAAGTATGAAATGACTGTTTAGATAAATTAACATCACCACCAGATGGCAATAAAAACTAAAATCAGAAGTAGATGACGTTAGCTGACAGTATGAGAGGAGTTGGATTACACTGTTTCAATGCATGTTTCAGTTGTCTCGAGTTTTAAAACATAATTCTGAATCTGTTCTGTTTCAGTGAATTATATTTAGTAAGTACAGAGACAACATGGCAACACACCTCTAATCTTACTGGGTCAATGAGAAAAAGATTCTGCAATACACTGAAGGATCTGTCTTGAGAGATAACAGTTCACACAAATTCTATTCCTCTCAAAGATCAGGAGAAGCCCTTTTCCGTGGAGAAGAGATTGAAATTTTGAAACGGGGAGAGATTGTGAAAACAATTTGATCTCTTCGAAACGCTCGGAGAGCAACCCTCTGTGCAAACACTGTCACAAAACCCACAACACCTTCAAAAAGCTAGACGTGCGAATGGGAGCGGAGCGATGTCGATGTGTTCCATTATTAATATCATATATCAGTATGGCAGTACCAGTCCCTGGCGTTTGATTCAATCTCCCTTCTCCTGGCTCCACCACGTCCTCTACAGTAGGTGTGGTCAAAGTGCTGTCTGATGTTCCATCATCAAGTGCTTGTCCACCGCCTCCCACTCACATCCCATACTGTAAACCCAGCCACCGTAAGTGGTTTTATACTTTTATCCAAACAGGAGACCAGACCTCCAGATCAATATTAAGGCCAGTTGTATCAGATATCTATTGAGGCGTGTATCTCTTTCTCTCCTCCCTGGCCTATACTGAAAGATTTTTTTTTTTTTTTTTTAATCTCATGTACTTCTCTCTCCTGAAGATGAGTGACACTTAACAGATAGCCTTAGCCTCCAACTAATCTTTATGCTCCGGGGAAGTAAGTTACAGGCCTGCAGCCCCCTTCACAGTTTATTTCTTTGTTGCTTTATATCATGGCCTACTTAAATGTCATGCTCCATGTCAACAGCCCTCGCAAAACATGAGGAACTGACACATCAAAGAGATAACAAGAATTCTCCCAGTCAAGAGGTTATTGTAGTCGTTGCTGCAGGAAATTCTTGCAGATTGCGTCTTGGCAGTATGCCCTTTGTGCCGGCATTGTTTTGGTTGGGCAATTTCGAAAGCTTCCCACACTTGTCATTATACAGAGCTGGTCCCACAGGGATGACCACATGATTTATAGAGGGGTTGTCATCAAGCATGGTGGAAAATAACTACCGTAAGTGCATTTACTCAAGTATTGTACTTACGAACACTTTTGGGGTACTTTTACTTTACTTGACTATGTACATTTTTCAATACTTTCTTAGTTCTTAGATCACAAAGGCTAATCTTGTTTTTACTCCACTACAACTATTTGAAAACTTTATTTACACGTTAGTTTGTAGATTTAGATGATTATTACAAAACATACATTAACCAATTAAGCCTTATTTCATACTTTGTCTATTTGAAAATAGCCGATCTACAAGCTCACAATGCATCACGTTGTGAGCTTGAAGATCTACTCTTTTTGAATGGAATGCGTGCTACTGGACTGGTAGTGTTTCGTCCTCTCCAGCAGGAGGTGGTGGAGAGCCAGCATCTCCATAAAGATACATGAAAGCATGCTTCAGACTGTGTGCGTGCGTGCACACTTGTATTACTGTACTTGAGAGGGCCAGATGCAATGCATTGTGAGCTTGTAGATCTGCTATTTTCCTCTTACTACTACTACTAAGGCTGGGGTTCAAAATGGCAATAAAAAATGGCATTCATAAAGTGATCGTCCTAAAATGCTAATATCCTCATGAGTGAAGTAATACAAACATGTGTGTGTATGTATAATGTGTGTATGTGCTTGCGTGCGTGTGTGCATGCAGGTTGGGAACTTATCCCCAGAGTCCTACATGACCTCTCGTTCCCCTCTGCTGCACACACCTTGTCAGCAGGTAAGGGTCTTATCTCTTTGGGAGTGAATTGAGGCATTGAGCCCACACTTGACCTTGTCATTATCTTGTACCTGCCTTTGTCTCTGCACCCCGTTCTGCCTTTTGTGTGTTTCCTGCCTTTCCCTTTCTGTACTGTTTGAACAAAGATAAGAACAGTCTCTCTTTCTACTGCCCCCCCCCCCCCACCACCCCCCCAGTGGTGTAAAGTAACTGAGTACATTTACTCAAGTACTGTACTTAAGTACAATTTTGAGGTATTTTTACTTTACTGGAGTATTTCCAATTTTCAGTGCTTTTACCCTATATACATTTCGGCCACTTGAAAATAGCCAATCTACAAGCTCACAATGCGTCGCAATGCGATACATTGTGAGCTTGTAGATGCTGCATTCTGCATAATGAGTACTTCTACTTT
The DNA here is from genome assembly GCF_963454915.1 of Gymnoscopelus microlampas. Classification (NCBI taxonomy): domain Eukaryota; kingdom Metazoa; phylum Chordata; class Actinopteri; order Myctophiformes; family Myctophidae; genus Gymnoscopelus; species Gymnoscopelus microlampas. Next base: position 40,678,986 of record NC_139941.1, read on the forward strand.
CGGTACTTTTAAGTATATTTTGATGCCAATACTTTTGTACTTTTACTCAAGTAAATTTTGAATTCCGGACTTTTACTTGTAATGGAGTATTTCTACATTGTGCTATTGATCTCTCTGGGTCTTCCTCAGACGAGCCCTCCATTGTCGCTTCCAGTCATCCCGGTTCTCATCTGGCCAGTTCGTTGACATTGATACTTTTACTAAGTAAAAACATTGAGTACTTTTTCCACCACTGCCCCACCCCCATGCGCGCACACACGCACACTTCTCTGTCTCTTGCTCACAAACGAACTCTCTCTCCTTTGTTTGTGAAAGAAGCCTGGTGTATGTTACAAAGAAAGGCCCTAGCCGTGACCTTCCACGACTGTTTGAGGTGTACCATTCAACACCTGTAAGGTGGTGTTGAAACTCCCTGCTCTCTCATTTGTGTCCACACAGAGGAAAGGGCACATTGAAACACTAAATCAGAGCAATATTTCATTCTGATTTACTGCCTTGGCATTACACATAATGAAAAAAAAACTAAAACTAGCCAAAACATAGGCAAGATTAATTCAATTTTAAAAGAATAATACTGGAACGACAAGAAAAACACAGGAACGACAAGTCAGGTCATAACTCCCAGAAGGAAGAAAAATAGTAGCAAGTGTTAAATGTTTGCATTGTGTGTGTGTGTGTGTGTGTGTGTGTGTGTGTGTGTGTGTGTGTGTGTGTGTGTGTGTGTGTGTGTGTGCGCGCGCGCGCGCCCTGGATGGCAGAATGCCCTGTGTGCTGATGTGTTGAGAGGGTTTGATGCTTGTTGCGGTGTGTGATTGTCATGAGAAGCAATGTTTCAAATACCATATTGTCACCTTCAAAATATAATACTTGAAAATAGAAAGCGCAGCAGACTCGATGAGGTTTTGTTTATTGCCCTAATTGTCTTAATTTAACCATATTCTCCTCATATGACACTTATAAATGTCTGAAGTGGTCTGGGACTTAATTCTGTCTGGTAACTCTGCGACTCATGTTTGATTTTCAAAGTCATTTTTGGAATTACACGATGACGGGCAACATTTGTGGCATATGCTACGCATAAAGCAAGTCTGAATGTATCTGTCTATCAAAAGGTTCACAGGCAGCAGAGGGAGCGATGGCACTGGCCTTTGATTTTAATGCTAAGAGCATAATTTATATAAGATGTTTGAGTGGGTTTTTGAGTGAGAATAGATTAAAGGAAGTTCGAGCCCCCCAAAAAAGTGCCTGTGAAGCAATGTTTTTAAAAACTCCTGAGGGCAAGCAACTGGGTTTATGAAGGGGGCTGGGTTTGCGAATGACGATTAGCCCGCACCATTTTACTAAGCGAACAAAACAGTGTGCCAATCAAGCACATCCCCTGAGTTTTCCCTTTTCTTTCTGTAAATATGAAAGGCCTTGTCCCAACAGTGACTTCAAACGTGGCAGCGGCAGCCCCCATTCCAGGCCATGATGTCTCCCAGAGCCCGTCCCGTGCACATCAAAAAAAACAGCTGACAAAAGCTGCTCTAGGTGGTATAATGAGACGCCCTGCTCCTTTCAACTGTATGTGTGTTTGCGGTGTGACATTCTCGCCCCTCCTTGTGTCTTGTGTTGACACTGGGCCCCGTGTCTGGCTGAGGCTGACCGGACGGTCCATGCAGGCAGGGCCTCCCTGCTCCTTGGACGCTAGCCACTCAAAGGGCAGCATCAAAGCAAAACAGTTTCCTGAGGTCAACAGTCAGACGTGTATGTACGTGTACAATTGAACAGAGAAAACAAAGTGAGTTGGGAAGTGTTAGGTGTTAGGGTTAAGCCTGATTTATTCTCAGTTACGTGCTGGTGTCACTCACCGAAAATAGCTGATCTATAAGCTGACGTCACAGCGCGTATAGAGCTTATAGATCAGCTATTTTGGGTGCAGGACCCCCATGTATAAATCAAGCAGACAAGCACATCATAAGTATAAATCACATCTTACACAGTAGGTGTAGTTGATTTTAATTTGCATTGGGAAGCATTAGGTCTAGTTGATTGTATCTTGTGCTGGTTATAGTGGGTGTACAGTAGTTTATTCTAACTCGAGTCACCCGACAACATCAAGATGTCGTCGGGCAATCAGGCGGTTGAGGAGCGTCTGCATCTAATCATTAGTCGTAGTTTGTGTGATATGTCCCATGCCGTTGGTGATAGCAGGGCCCAATCACCCGATTCAGTACGTTGAACTGGCGGCGGAGGTTGTTGGGACTGGCTGAGCAAATCAGAGCACAAGAAGAAGTGAAAAACAAGCCAACGAGGAGACCAAGGGCTCTTCGGTGCGAGTATTTCACTAACATTTGCCCCTAAAAATGTGAGATGAGATGTGAACTGTACAAATACAGTGTGCGTAAAGATAAATAAAGACAGAGAGAGACAGAGAGGGAGAGACAGAGAGGTGCAGGGGAGACTTGCACACTCCACATTTTATGAAACATGCTAATTTATGGTGACAGATTGATAAGATAACAGACATGCTTTTATTTGTAATGGTGGATATTCCTGTTGCGAGTTTTGTGCCCATATTATGATCTGGGTTGAACATGACACACCAGAAACAAAAACAGAAAGGTATACTCGTAACTCTATGCCTTCCAAAGTTTTTGGAAGGCTGAGCCAGCTACCTCTGAAGCGCTGTGATTTCTGTAAATGTGATAATTTGATGCTCTGTAGCTCCTCTCAGGCAGGAGACAGTGAAAGGTGTGCTGCTGCCTTGTGACTGACTCTCTGGTATTTTTGGGTGGTGATGAAGGCCATTATCAGTGGATTAGCAGAAACAAAGATGGTGGGGGCCCACGGTGTTGGAACATACTGCCCTACTTCTCACTCAACTGCATCCCATGTATTACCTTCCTCCACTGACCAAGAGATAAGACTGTCAGAGGGAGACTGAAGCTACTGTATGCAGTCACATTCTCACCCCAACTCATACACCATTCTCCCTGAGCTAAAGAAGTGAAGTCCAACAACCTGTAGAGGCCATTACCAGTGATTCTCAAACTTTTGAATTTCAAGGACCCTTGTATTTGGTATGCATTAGACCAGTGGTTCTCAACCAGTGGTCCGGGGACCACCAGTGGTCCTTGAGGGGGTTCCAGGTGGTCCCCAGCTAAATGATGGAGAGTTGGTAACCAAATGGACCCTTATAGATCTGTAACTCTTGAGTGTAAATGAAACCAAATGGACCCTTACTGGTCCATTTGGTTTCATTTTATGCTCTCAAGAGTTAAATTATTGTTAAACATCTGCATTACTTAATTTACAACAAGTCTACACAATTAGAGAATGTAGAAGAATTGTTATTTTGATCAACATTTGCCTGTTATCTCTCCTATGGTACCAACATCAATACAGCATGGAATTGTGGACAAAATCTTATCCAGAGACAACAAAATATTCAAAGTTTTGGGTCTAAATCTCATCAAGTGGTGGTCCGTGGCTCAAATACAGAATAAATAATGTCCCCTTGATATGAAAAGGGTTGAAAACCACTGTATTAGACCACAGACCCACATAAATGGAACCAGTTGTATACTCTTAGAGTTACAGACCTATAAGGGTCCATTTGGTTACATTGTATACTCTCAGAGTTACAGACCTGTAAGGGTACATTTGGTTACCAGCTATCAATAATTTAGCTGACGACCCCTGGAACCACCTCAAGGACCATTGGGGATCCCCCAGACCCCATTTTGAGTACCACTGCATTATACAACCCACCAACAGCTAATAAGAGAAGAAATCTTGGCTCTAAATTCTCCCGAAGCGCATAAAGTAGCATTCAACAACATGTCACAACACAGCCAAAAAAAAAGGTGAAAAAAAAGACAGGTTTCTAGCTCCCTGGAAGCACGCATACAACAGCTGCATTAATATTCACCCTCCATTCACTCCCCATTCATGCATTAATACAATTGGACAGGTGGATTGATCATCGTGGATCGTGGATTTTTATTATCCCATTCCTCTCACTTTTCAAATAGTTTACTTGGAGCCTGAGGGTGTGAGGCATCCTGTTTTCAATGGCTGCAGAATTACCTCAGAGCGTGCGGTGCCTCGCTCACTGCCAGCGAGGGAGGCGGGTATTGTTTTCATGACAGAGATCAATGGGTGGGTGAATGTGCTTTAATTCTGCAGGAGCTCCTCTCCCAGGCTAATAAATGCAAGCCTCCCTGCTGACTGGGCTGTCGTGCTGGGCCCAGCGGGGGTCAGGCTTTTTGTGTTCCTGTGCCCAAATTATGGAACCATCAATACGCTCCCTGGAACCAGTCAATAGAAGGCTCGCTTTGTGGTTGAGGGGAGACCAACTTCAAGGCTGATCTAAAAAACAAAACACTAAGCTCTGACACATTTACCAAACAAAACCAGGAATCGGGTTCTCGGAATATATTTAGATATTTAGAAATGCAAGTTGTACTACTGTTGCACATGTGAGAGGTGCAATGTTGGTACAAGGTTGGTGTTTCAAGGTATTTCATAGGTATTTGTGGTGTTTATTCTGTAACAGTCTGTGACAGACAGTATTTAAATTTAAAGGTTTAAACCGCCAAAATTGGTGTCCATGTAACACAAATACCCCTTTACAAGGATGTAAGGGGCGGTACCTCTATGTGAAGGTTTCCAAGTTAATAGTTAAATAACGTAATTCTATAATGATTCAAAATGTTCTGCTCCGTTTTAAAACATGCAAAGCTCAAATCTTTTTCAACTGCATGTCATATCATTCCTTTTAGGTAGGCTATCTTGAAAAATCTGCGTTTTATTTTGAAAATCCTCTAAACTACACCTGAATGACAAAACTCAATACTTCTATTATTTTAACCAGAATCTCGGGCCCTGACACACCTTTTTCTCAACCGTGCACAGGCCATGAGAAAACTGTTGTCATGCATGAATGTGTTTCCATACTGTGTGGCTGCTGCTTCTAGCATCAAGTGAATTATTAAGTACCCAGCTTCAAAAAAACTTGTAAAACTCCGTCCTCCTCAAAAATCTGAAACTTTTCGCTCCCTTTCTTTCTCCCCTTTTCTCTCCCTCTTTTATATTTGTTGCCTTCTCAAACATCAAGTTGTCTCTGAATTTTCAAACGGGTTGGAAAAATAAGAGTTTCCCCCAGCTTGCAAGCGCCATTCAAAGGGCGCGTTCCTCAGATGTGCCACCTTGCAGCGTGATGGTGGCTGTGTAGGAGCAGGATCATTCAGATATGCTAATGGATCAGCAGGGTAGCTCAGAGCGCGGCTTACCCCGCTTTAAAAGACAGCTGCCTTCTCCCTTTTCTTTTCATGCATGCCCTACACTCTTTCTCTCTCTCTCTCTCTCTCTCTCTATGGGCCAGTCTCTCTTCCCCTCTTTACCACTCTACATTAATAGCAGGTTGAAATTTAATAACCATTTAATTTCTACTAATTAGACAGACCAGAGCAATTAGCCGGGTGCATGTAAATCTAGGTTGTGAAATATGCTGGACAAGAAAAAGAGCACGAGGGGAAGACTCTGGGTGGTTGTTGATCGGTACCCAGGTTAGAGTCGGTGTATTGTAATGATATCCATGCACAATGCAGAGAGCCGGAGATAATAGCGCCCAGTGCCCACTGGCCCTCCCCTTGGCAAAGTGGCCCTCTGTGTCAGGTACTGTGTGTACGGGTGGCTGTCGATGCTGCCCCAAAGCCCCAGTCCGCTAGCTATCTATTCTCCACAGCCAGGACCATGCTGCGCAGGAATCCTGGGTGATTGGGTTTCTTTCAGAGGCCTTATAGTTGGTCATAAATCAGAGGGGGATCCTGCCCGGCCCCTCGCTCTCGCCCCCTAACCCTGGCTCCAGCTGGCAGGGGGATGATTGTTGGGGAGCCGAGGTCACTGCGGGGTCGCTCTGTGTGGCGCTTCTTAACTCCCCTTAGCCTATTTTCTCTCCTCCTCCCTGTCGCTTCTCCTACCCCCTATGCCCCCCCATCTCTCCTTTTCTCTCTGTCTCCCGGCTGAGGTTGCTAGGGCTTGGTATTTGCTTTTTAAGACCATGTTGTAATTACAGAGGAGCTCTGCTCCCCTTGCTGCCCCTGGCTCCCTCTCTGCCTTTTTATCACCGCTGATTGGTGGTAAGAAGCTATGGCGGGGCCATCTCCCTCACCCACCCACCCACAACAGGGCTTTCATGCTGCCACCTCCCTCTGGGCACCGACAGAGCTGAATCATTCACACGTTCTAACCTTTACAGAACCAGGAAAGACAAGGGTGGCCTGCTCAAAAACATTGGACAGCAGCAGCCAGAGGTGGAAGTCACATCTGCAGAAGCCCACCCCATGTATGAGAGACACGCACGCACGCACGCGCACACACACACACACACACACACACACACACACACACACACACACACACACACACACACACACACACACACACACACACACACACACACACACACACACACACACACACAGTGGATATGGTCATTAATATACAATGACATCCACCAGTTATTATTATCATAGCAGTAGTAGTATTACTACTTAAAGGACGACTTCACCGATTTTCAACCTATCTTCATATAATTGGTCCTCACTAATACACATGATAAAATGGTACAATTTTTTCCTACTCGGTCTGTGTCTTAGAGGAGGGCTGTGGACATTTCTGAAACCCGTCTATCAGTGACATCATCAATGGGGAATCCAAGCTAATAGAAACTGCAGGCTTTGTATTCCTGGAAAGTTGCAATGCAATAAAATAAGCCATTGTTCTCGTGTTAATACAAATCTAAATAAAAAATGTGAAATCTTGTTGGGAAAAAAAATCATGCCTAACGATGATGTCACTGGTAGACGGGTTTCTGGACTGTCGCCAGCCCTTCAATGAGACACAGACCAAGTAGAAAAAAATTGAACCATTTTATCATGAGTATTAGTGAGGACCAATTATATGGTTATATAGGTTGAAAATCGGTGAAGTCGTCCTTTAAGTTACTTACTTGAAATAGTAACTAATACAAATTTCACCTCCATTTAATTTACAGTGCGAGAATTCCAGTCAGACAGACAATGACAATGAGGCATTGCAAAACAATAAAAAACCTATTAAGTTGTTTTGTTTCCATCCTAATTGTTTGCCAGCAAAACAAATTGCCACAGACCTCTTCCCTCTCCTATCTGTCTGGGCCAATGGCTGCTTGTTTTGGTAAGGAGGGTCTATGTGTACTGTTTTAAGAGCCCAGTACCACAGAGAACATCAGAGACAATACTGAGGGGCTTTTTTCCTGTGGGATAGCCTCATTCTCCAAACATCTGGAGCCATAAACCAGCTGAGATCAAAAAAGTGACAATGAAAACAATACCACAATGAACACAAACAATCATGCCATTAGACCGTAAATAGGAGGGAGACCCCTTCAGCCTCAGTATGGTCAGCAGGAAGTAAGGAGAGAGCTCACTGCACACAACGCTTGTGTGCAATGAAAATGTGAATGCATGTTGCACTTGAATAGAGATTTACAATATCGTTTCACCCTTTCACATATAATCTGTAGGTAAAAGCTTTTCGTACATAACAGTTTGTGTACAGCTTTGGGTGAAAAAACGGCTGAAGCTTATGGTGGTAAACTACTGCAGTACTGAACCATGCACCCTAACCAAACATTTAGAGAAACTATTCCTCAAATTGATCAAACGCTGATGCATCAATTCTGCTGGAGTTGTGTTGTGAGTTTGTCTCAAGCCTGTTTATATCTCACATATAACTGATAATACACATAGAAACAAAACAAAAATTGGCATTGGGTTCATATTTCACAACTATATTCAATAATGTGATAACAACTGAAACCAAATACTGAAACTGTCACCTCATAGATAACACCGTTATGAGGACACATCCACATTCAGCTGAGTGTCCCAGGGTGGTTGGAAAATAAATAAATAGAAAGGAACATATTCCTACACCATAAACCCCTGACTGCCTCCTTAATTTTGTATCTCTGGTAAGCTGGAATGGATGGTTTGAAACAAAGTGCACCTTACCTCCATTCAGACTTCCAGGACCGACTTGAAAATCTTTGGACAATTAAGCCAATTTGGACTGTTAACAGAGAAGACATAATAAAGAAAGAGTCACACATTTTTGATCATCAACACTTAAACCATATATAGATAAGGGGTCTATCTTTGGTCCCCTCATTTTTCCCTCAACACCAAATCTCTTTGCTGAAAATAGCCGATCCACAAACTTGCAGGTTGAATGATCCCCTATTTTCGCAGAATGTTTGCCTTTATGACATGCCTAGAATATATTTAGTTGGTATTGCAGTACTTATTTTGGCAGACATGGGAGATTAATTAGTGTGTGACTGACTTTGTTATCCAATTACTTTTTTTGCAACAATGACCTAATGGTTCAAGAGACCGTTAATACTATTGGCTACATATTATTACTTTTAATAATGATTAATGAATAATTAAAAAGCCTTTTATTCTGTTCAAATGCGGTAGGGCCATAATGTTATTTTGTAGCACACACACACACACACACACACACACACACACACACACACACACACACACACACACACACACACACACACACACACACACACACACACACACACACACACACACACACACACACACGTTAATTGTGAATAGCAACACTGTTCCATACTGTCCAACTAAGTAGATTTGAAATATCTGCCTGGAGGGCGCTCGGGTGACACAGATATTACCACTGCTGAGACTAGGGGGGTTCGAATCCTCTGTGCTGTCTCCAGCTTGGCCAGGTGCTCAAGCTGGAGACAAACACATTGGCTGTGTTTGAGGGTGCGAAGACAGGCAGGGAGTGCAATCTCTGTTGCTGCACTAGAGACTCCTACAGGTTGGTCTGGGCACCTGCAGCAAGGAGAGGAACTCGGTTTGATAACGTGTTCCTCCAGCGTGACTCCATAGTCTAAACCAGTTGTGCATGATTGGCCAATACGCTTGTGCAAGGACGCGCTGCGATTGGCCAGTAGCCACTTTGAGTGACAGTTGGGGCAAACGCTCTCAGCAAAACATTATTTACTATTCTGTCCCTATCGGTACACAACTCGAACGGCGCTGAGTCGACTAGCAGACCTTCGGCCGGTCGACGCGGGCACTCGCGCCTGGAGGCGCTCGGGCGCGTCTCCTCGGCCTCAAGGTCTGCTGAGTCGGCGCGCCTCCGTCATGGTCCAAAACTATACTTTATCGGCGAAAAAAAAGAGTCCGCGGTTGTTTGAAAAAGGCACTTCCGCGTTGGCCACAGAAGGGGGCGTGTTTATAGCACAACTGGTTTAGACTTTGTAATGTCGCGTTCCTCCACATGCGCTACCCCTTCAGGTGAAACTCCTCACTAAAAGAGGTCGTTGGCAAATTACAATTTAGGCATTTAGCAGATGCTTTTATCCAGAGCGAGCGACTTACAAGTGCGAGATCGAGTACCACGCAAGCCTCACTCACACCTTTGTTGTCAATTTGTTATCAAAACCATGCTTTATTTCGATACAATCAAATGTTATGCTAGCTCACATTAGCACGCTAGCTAGCAACATGAATGTAAACAGACTGGACACCCAGTCAGAGCAAATCTTCCTCACTGCTACATCCACGTCCAAAAGTCGGCCATCCCACTCATGACCCACAATTGCATTATCCTATATCAAAATTCCATATACAGTATGGGCACAAAAGGGACACAGACAGACAGGTACAACGGGTACTCTAACAAAGCTCCTGACACTATGACTCAGACACTGGTCGGACGGCGTTGCGACCAAACCTAGTAAAACAAAATGCCAGACCCCAGAGGACTGCAGTGAACCTGGGGTTGGCAGTGTTATCAATTAAGTGGTATCTAATACAAATCACCTGGGAGGCGTTGGGGGGCATGGTCATTGACCAAGTGGTGCTGAAAAAATGTATGTTGCATCCATTTGGAACACAAAATCTGGGTAATGGTGGAAGGATTGAGGGGGTGGCTGTGGAGGTGAAGTGGGAGCCAGGAGCCAGGGTGTATGGAGAAGAGAGTAGCCAGCAATGGATCGCCATCATATTCAGGTAATTGTGGAAATTACCTCTGGAGGTCAGTCTTTAGTATTTATTGATTGATTGATTGATTGGATACTTTATTAGTCAGAAATGTAAACAGCGCGAGGTACAGTCAGACATTAAGGCTAAAAGGAAAATACAAAAAAGTATGTGTTTCCATTGTGATCCTAAGAAGAACCTGGAAGTTGTCAATTTGGTCCCACCCCCACACATGTGGTATCATTGGAAAGCCCAGGCCTCTTAGATGACACCCAGGATTTTCATAGTGTAGCTAAGCTCATCAAGTAAGATCAAACTATTCCATCTCACCCCAGCCAGTAATATACTGTCCAATATTTCATTAACCTGTGTGCTCCTTAAACTGGCCTGAACTTTAAGATCTTTTTCATCAATATCACAAAGAAATGCTTCTCTTCAATATGAGAGAAACATTTGATATTTTACTCAGGGAGCTCCCAAATTATTGCCCAACACACTTCAAAGGGAAATGGAACCAAAACCCCAGATAAAAAACGTGTGAAGTGTACAGCCCTATAGAAACATGCCATGTCTTTCATGAGGATGGAGCAGTGCCACAAACTGAGCATTGTTCCCTGTGAAATAAGACGCAGGCTTCATGAGAGCCATTGTTCTATTTCCGTTCGTTTGAGTCTCGTCCGTTGGTGCGCTGCAGCATTCTGACTTCTGACAAAACAGCATCTGCACCAGGGAGGACACTTCCTCCCACGGGACAGGCAGGAACAAACACTAGTATAATCACTTCAAAAACAACAGGATGCCATTAATTGTCTGCCCTTCCATTTGAAGTATGTCCGTGTGGGTATTGAACGAAAGCTCGATTAATCGTTTTAATGGTTTGACTTATTTGATGCCAGTGAGAAGAGATGAATTGTCTGGCTGGGAATAAATTGCTGGTTGATGATCACATTAGTTGTCTGGCTGGGAATAAATTGCTGGTTGATGATCACATTAGTCCTTAGAAGGCTAGGCTTATTATTGGTTCCATAGAATCTTAACCCATTTATACTGTATCTACCACAACTATTAATAGCTGGGATATTATATAGGCTAAGAGCTTGTAACCATATGCAGCAATGATTGGCAGAGGCTGAGCAAAGATGGGGATAAATGCTGATAACCTTTTATTTTTATATTTTATGACCTACTTGTATTATATTTTGTACAATATACAGTATGTTGGACATTAGTACTTTTTTAGCACAGTCTGGCAGAGCTAGTGCTGCCCTAACATGTCATTGCTCATACACGTATGAGCAGGCTAGTTGGCAAATAAAGTATTTGAATCTTGAAAAATGATCCCATAAAATCCACATAAGCATTCCAGCAGAAAATGTACTATCTCACACAAACTGTAAAACAATACATTTGCAAACATGTCTCATGTACCGTAGGCATGACATGCAGTGATCTCTAGAGGAATGAAGCGTATCCTGCCAGCCAAGCTCATATCATATGTCAAGACTGAACCAATGTCAACACAAGAAAAACAAACACCTCCAGACAGCAGAGCAAACAGTTTAGAGGGGCGAAGAGAGACTTTACTCCCCAAGGACATCCTCCTGGTGTCGTCGAGCCTGACTGTGTTGACGTTGTCACACTGGCCAGATCACAGGGTCCGTAATGATGGGCTGGATGAAAGGGTCTCACCAAAAGGTGCTAATGGAAATGGCCCTAACGCTGAAACATGGCCATGGCCTGCCAAAAAAAACACAGTGGGGGGAGGAAGAGGAGGAGGAGGAGAAGAAGGGAGAAGGAGGGATAAGGAGGAAGGAGCGGTGGAATGAAAACAGTTGGGCAATGAGGGAAATAAAGAGAGACTGAAAGACATGGGGTGGGGGGGGGGCTTGTTTGCCCAGACACAGTAGTGAAAACACGCCCCTGTCTTTTGCGATAATGACTGGAGTGCAGGGGACCTGGGTGTCACTCGTCACAGCAGGGCAGAGGACAAGTGGAAAGACGAGTCAACACTGTAAAATGCTGAGTGTTGATTTAACCACTTTCAACCTGGCATCCCAATTTTGGGCAAGTCACTGCAGGCAAACATTTTCCTAAACATAAAAAAATACTCAAAATAGCAGATCCACAAGCTGAAGCTCACGTCGTGATGCGTTGTGAGCTTGTAGATCAGCTATTTTCCCTATTCGTTGTACGATGAAGTAAATAGAGCTTAAGTTAATTCACATACTAATACAGGAAGAGTGGGCACCTAGGAAGAGTGGGCCCATCAATGTTAAATTGGCTATTATGGGGAAATCGTCTCAAGTAATGTAAAGTATCCGTGATTTAAACATCCACGCCACGGTACATCATGATCAGACCTTTACCCAATCAGGAGAGAGAACTTGCACAGAACACAGATTAAACAAGAGCAAATGGAGGTGATGGCACTAAGAAATGAGCAGACAAAATTGGAACTGGAACATTATAAAATTGAAGCTGATAAATGGGTACTCTTTCCTGATTGGCTGTACATTTTCAACCCACCTGAAAAAGTATTTTCTATACATTAAAGAGCTGGAGAGATGGGGACCCTGTTACTGAACAAACACTCTATAATGATTACAGAATATTGTAACGATTTTTTAAAAATATATCACGTACCCTACCTTTCCAAATATTTTATTTTTCTACATTTTGGAAAATTTTACATCCTTGGTGCCCACTCTTCCAGTTACCAAATAGGCTGGTTACCAAGTAGAGCAATGTGCATACACAGCAGCAAGATGTGTGAGATCTTGTGACAGGAAGAGGCCATCCAACGGAATAGAACCACCTTAAAGACTAACACTTTTTTCGTGCAAGCTCCATTTTCAAATTTCAGAAAATGGACAGAGAATAGATGTGCGTATTACCTTGTAAGTCCCTCTGGATAAGAGCATATCTGCTAAATGCCTAAATTGTAAATAGAGGAAAGAGCAAGGAGAAAAAGCAAAGGATAGAAGAAAAATAGATAAAAAATATATATACTTATGTATGGTATAGTAGCTGGTGTACATAGACAGGTGCAGCAATAAGTTGAGGTTACAAATAGCAGTAGCAATAGCAATAATATGTGAATTCATCATACTATCATATCATATACATAGTACTGATCTCAGTACACCGACTGTACATACAAACAAGGTGATATGGGTTGGAAAACTCCATGGCAACACCAGTGGTCCTGTATTTTTAGCGGTGCCAACCGCTCTACACTTGACTTTGTCCGTCCGTCCGTATCAGCACGGGATGATGAGCACGGGATTTTACACAGCTATAACTCCAGTTTGCAGCATGCCACCAAGTCCAAATATGGTATGTGGACTTAGACCACCAATAGGGACGAGCATGAATTGCTGAAGTTATCACAGCGGGGTCCAGGGACCCCCCGCGTATGTTCTGTCCGTCCGCCCGTTTAGGGCACAGGATTTAAAACAGCTATAACTCCAGTTTGCAGCATGCCACCAAGTCCACATTTGGTATGTGGACTTACACCACAAATAGGGACGAGCATGAATTGCTGAAGTTATCAAAGCGGGGTCCAGGGACCCCCCGCGTATGTTATGTCCGTCCGCCCGTTTAGGGCACGGGATTTAAAACAGCTATAACTCCAGTTTGCAGCATGCCACCAAGTCCAAATTTGGTATGTGGACTTAGACCACCAATAGGGACCAGCATGAATTGCTGAAGCCCCGCCCCCTCTGTCTTCCCATTGGCTGGCCTTTAAACAGCCATAACTCACGTTCGCAGCATGCTACGGAGTACAAATTTTGTGCATGGACTAAAACCACCAATAGGGACAAACTGTAATTACTTAAGCCCCGCCCCCTCTGTCTGCCCATTGGCTGGGCTTTAAACAGCCATTATTCCAGTTTGCAGCATGCTACCAAGTACAAATTTGGTAAGTGGACTAATACCACCAATAGGGACGAACTGAAATGAGTTACGCCCCGCCCCAAAGGCACCGCTTCCTTCACACAGGGTGTGATTTTTAAGAACTGGCAGAGACTCTGCCGGCTGTATGCCTGACAGCCGACTCTGTAAACATGTGTTTCAGTGGGCTGCCCAGTTGACAAATGAAAAAGATTATGGATTTATTTGCTCTTTATATTATATCTCATCTTGCTGGTATAAATGTTTTTTATTCAAGTAATGATTTAAAGTGTTTTGACATGGCAGTGTCAAAGGCAGATGAAGACTCATGGCTACAGTCAATAAATAGATCAGAAGGAAATAAGCTACGCACCATACTGCCTATTTAAGAGTGTCTTTGACACAGAGCCCTATGTACAAAGTGTAATGTAAGGCCACTTAGAAGCGCCTTTGCCAAATTCAGATGTGGAGTAGTTGCTCCTTTAGCCATAGAAAACAGTAGATAGACGGACACCCCAGCTGATAGACGTCACTGTACTCTATGAAATAATGGTTCTATTGAATCAGAAGCCCATGTTCTCCTCTATACAGACATTCGTTCAGAACAATTTCTTCACCTCTCAAAGTATGTTGCACATTTATGTTTTTGATTATACAAATAAACTGTGTAATTTAGCTATATAATTGTTTTTGTATTTTTAGTGTCTCACAACTCCTTGTGAGACCACAAAGTTTTTTACTCTGGTACGTGCTTTGTATTTTAATCTGTGACAAGAAATCTATCTATTTATCTATCTACAAACAGAACATTTTGAAATATTGCTGCTATATTTCTTTCTCTCTCTTTAAAATGTTTATCCTTGTTTATTTTCCAAAAGCAAAACTGCTTTCATTTTAAAATTAGTTTCTTAAGTATTCAGTTATTTTATTTTATTATAATTTTAGTCTTGTACCTACTATACTTGAATTGGTTAACTCTGAGATTGTAAAAACTGATCTTCACAGATCCATTTTTACACTCTCAGGGTTAAATTAACACTAAGGAGTTTACTGTGAGTGTTGTCTCTCACGTCTGCTGACCTGTTTGCACTACGGTGGAAACAACAGAGTTTAGACAGCCAACAGTCTCCTCAACCCACCCTTATTACCCGACTCATCAACAGCACTTGACACTCGACACTGTTCAAAGGGGAAAACAGAAGTTTTGCTCA
Organism: Gymnoscopelus microlampas; assembly: GCF_963454915.1. NCBI lineage: Eukaryota > Metazoa > Chordata > Actinopteri > Myctophiformes > Myctophidae > Gymnoscopelus > Gymnoscopelus microlampas. The sequence continues at coordinate 40,694,149 of NC_139941.1, forward strand.
TGCCCCCGTTTTGGTGTTACTGGGGCTGAAGGCATAGATCTACCCAACATCTGTTGCAGAGATGAAACAGAATAATAATTGGGACGCAATCTCGAGTGTCTACAGTCCTTGTGAAGTTCACACTGGCAGGAATCTTATTGTGATCAACCCCACAAAGGAATGTATAGTCATACGATCAACTTTCTACCAGAAAGGGGCTTATATACACATGAAATTCAGGGTAAACTAAATACTAATACTGTACAGGATGTAGTTTTACGTTCATTTTTAACCACTGTTGACCAGTGTTCCCCAGTGGTCTATCCCTGGTCCCCACACCTTTTCCCCTCTACACTAAATCTCTTCTAGCCAATCTACTGTAAAAGCATGTAGATCGCCTATTTCCATCGAATGTTCACTTCACATATTTTCGCAGAATGTTCGCCTATTATTACAGAGTAGGGACAATTTGGCTCATGTAGTTAAGTGGGGACACATCATTTCTTGAAGTTATAATCACTGAAAAGGGCCTCAACCACTTAAATTCTATCATCCCTATTCTCTATCTCTATTCTACAGAGAATTTACTACAGAGAATCTACATTTTGGCAAAGAGATTTGATGTAGACTGTACAGGGGGGAAAAGAGTGGGCAGAGTACATAACCAACTCATGTTCGGTTTACTAAGCAGATAAACAGCTCTGGTCTTTCACAGCAAACTGCATGAATATAAACACAAACATGAGCACATGGCCACAAAGGTGTGGCCCTGTGCATAGTGCATGATGATCTTTGAACATTCAACACACACCTGCTTCCCTTTCTCTTGGCCACCACCCTTTAAAATTGCTTTCAAATCCCTTAACAAAGGAGTTTGAGTGTGTGCACATAGTCAATAGCAACATCCTCCAACTGTCGTGAGAAGAGGCATCTATCCTCATGTGTGTGCACTGCAGCAAACATAAGGAAGAGAAAGGAGAAGAAAAAAGAAAGGTGTGTGTGTGTGTGTGTGTTTGTCTGAGTGAGAGGGATGCATACATATTGTTTTAGATGTTGTTTAGTCAGAGGGAAACCATCCATCCCCAAAAGTCCCCAGATCCCCATACTTGGGATGAAACACAACCATAATGAAACAGGTTGCCAGAAACATGCATTTCAAACGTCTCAGAATAGGTCTGAGTGTCACGCTGTACAACTTCCTTTGTCAAGGTTATATGTCACATTCACTGGTCCCCCCACCCGCCAAGTTAGGAGGCATGGGGGCACTGATGTGAGATGTGAATTACACCTGCTATTGACATTTGTATGCTTATATAGGCTCATGAAGCACGAGGGGGAAACAGGAAACACCAAGCCATGGCTCTTGTTTAGAGAGGATGGGGAAAAAATAAAACGACACCACAGGGTAAATTCCAGAGCTGGATTAACAACTGCTGTCACCATGTCAAGTCTAATGATTTGTGAAGATTCTTTTTATTTTCATTACTGCCATCATTCATTATGGCAGAACTTATCCCAGAACACAGGTAGTTCACCTGATGATATTCTCTTTTGTCTCTCAGGCCATGTATACAGCTCTGTTTCCGGAAATTGTTTAAATGCCTCTACATCTTGAGGTTTTACTGTTGCAGGGTCATTTTACCCCGAAAGAAGTGGACCACAAGCTTGATCCTGCAGCGACTTCTATTCTGAAGGGGGTGACAGGTTATTTAACACTGTTTTGATATTTGAGTCAGAGGAATGCCAACGATACAGTAATCCCTGTGTCTGAGGAGGAAGCTTCGTAGATGAGGTAAGACTGCTCACAGCTATGAAACAATATCTGAAACAGATTAAAAGATGTTCCTTTCTGGCCAGGTGTTACACCTGACAACAGAGGTGGAGAGGGCAAGAAAGGTGCACGTGTACACATGTGCAGGTGCATGTGTGTCGTGCGGCACTGTGCCAGTGTGCCTGTGTGTGTGTGCGTGCGTGCGTGCGTGCACGTGCGTGTGTGCACACTTGTGTGTGCGTGTGTGTGCGCGTGTGTGTGTGTGTAAGAGACAGAAAAATCGTAAGCGTTTCATTTGTCCAAGCCTTTGGCAATGACAGAATGGCATTTTAGATTTCTTATCAGTTTTCAAATTACTTTGAGACACACTGTTTTAAATGAAGACCGATGTGGGAGAATGAAACCAGACGTTTCTGCCGTTTTCTCTGTTGATGATGATTACCGTCCAGACACTGAATGTTCCAGCTTGTCTTCATACCATCTATGGGTTTCACTGCAAGGCTTGTCAATCCCTCCCGAGACTTCAAACGAAGCCCTGAATCCTTCACCTGCGCCTTCAGTCATCCCTTCACACCTCGCAGACAACCCGTAGTGCAGACAACGCAGTGGTAAATTACCCATAATTATCCAGATTTGAGCGCAACATAACAAAGGCATTTTTGTTTGCTGTTGTTATTACTGGAACATCGCGTTAAAGCTAACTCTCTCTAATTAAAGTTGACATCTTTCTGTGAGGCCTATCTATCTGCTGTGCGGCACTGTGAAGCTTCACTCAAACCTGATTCTTTGTACCACGCACAGTATAAGCAAATAACTGCTGCCAAAGAAAATGTCTGAGAAAGTAACTCCTCACTGTTCTTGCAAATGTAAATAAACTTCAGAGTCAGACACTCCACATGTGTTTCCTCGACAGAGAGACATGCATCAGGTAAGTAGACAATACTGAAGACATTGGCTGTGTGTCTACTGTGCCTGCTTCTATCTAGATTCAACCAATAACAGCATAGGAATGTTTCTTACACGTTAGATGTAGCCTACTCGTTATTCTTACTGTGAAACTAAAACAAATTCTGACAGCCACGTTACACATTAATGACTGAGAACTGCCACAACAAGTTAATCAATCTCAGTCGACTCACTGCGTTTGAAATCACTGATCTTTATGCCGGGTTTTTTTCTTCATCTATAGTCATTTTTTGTCATTTCCTCTCTCCCTGCAGAAGCCTAGGAGCCTTCAATGCCAGCACTGAGCACAGCACAGCCAGCTCAGTCCCACAGTGCAAGCAAAGGCGGAAATCAATAGAGAAAATATCGCTGCAGGCTCACACATTTTTATCTGGCTTTGAACGAGTCAGCTTTAATTTTGCTTTGATCTCAATTTGCTGCTTTTGGGATTGCTTGGCTGCACACAGAAACCATGAGGAATAAGCCTCCACCAGGGCTTTCCTACAAAAGACCCTTTCAGTCGAAGCCTTTATTTTGCCTATATGAGTTAGTGTCCATTACTGGTGCACAAGGAACAGAGGCACATCATGAACCAAAACAACTGATACAGCAGTACAAGGACACACATGCATCAGAGAGATCCTCAGACAGTTGGCCAACTTTATCTATTCAAGTCAGGAAGGATTTATGACCAGCAGAGCAAATGTTGGACATTGTTGATGGGGGGGGGGGGGGGTGGGGGAGTGCAGAATAAAGAGATCCTTGGTGTTGCTGACAGAAACAGTTTGGTGCAGTTGTGGAGTAACAGGTTGACACGCTGCACAGCTGGCGCCGTTCTCACCGCTCTACCAACCCGCGCACGCCCCCCACCCCACCCCACCCCGATATCCACACCTCATTAGAGCAGAGACACCAAAGGGCTGGGTGATATCATGGAATCACCTAAAAATGTCTGCCCTGCCCTCACCCCCCTTTTCCAAAAGGGCTGCGTTCTTCAGAGGGGTGGCAAGGGGAGTTGTTTGGGAATTTGTTTCTCTTTTTTTATTGCAGAGACAAAAGGGGTGGAATGAAGGTCCGGGCAGAGAAAAGACCCGCGCCTTGCTGTGGAGAAAGGGAAGGGTCTAATCTAATTTGGTTGGAGGATGTGTGTGTGTGTGTGTGTGTGTGTGTGTGTGTGTGTGTGTGTGTGTGTGTGTGTGTGTGTGTGTGTGTGTGTGTGTGTGTGTGTGTGTGTGTGTGTGTGTGTGTGTGTGTGTGTGTGTGTGTGTGTGTGTGTGCGCGCGCGCGCGCGCGCGTGCGCGTGTGTGTGTGTGTGAGAGAGAGAGAGCATGGCTCTGCTGCACAGTGTGAGAGGAGTGTGGGAATAGGACAGGAGGGTTCGCTGTTGAATGGAGGTTCCAGAGCCAGAAGCAGTGGGGAGTCTCCTTAGACGCGCTGATTCCAGGCCGGCCACTCAAAGAGGGATTAGAACTGAGAAGGCCATCCTGATTAGCAATTCACACTCAAGTGCCCCCACAAGGACCTTGGGTAATAATATTGCCATCAATTCACTTCACAGATGCATAGGCCTAAAAATGTTTACCCTCTTTTTCCACGGGCACGGACCAACGGTGACGTCCGTTAAACCGCTCTCATGTTCACGGAGACGTTGCTGCTCTACAGTATGGCAAACGGAGTCTCAACAAATATTCCCATTGGGTCTCTGGTCTAACTTATAAATAAATAAATAAATGAGTTTTGCAATCAGTTGACTGCAACTGTTTTGGTTCATTGCTCCGTCTCAAGCTTGTGAACTCAGTGAGAGAGGACACCCGTCCCCCTCCCTCCCTTCTACTCTCTTTGCTGCAAAAGGACCACCACATGAAAGGACTATGATGTAAGAAGGAAATAGCTAAACTAATATTATATACTATTTCAAAGAAGCCTCAGACCAGACTTTATTGAATTTGGTACATAGCAAGCTAAATGAATTAAGAGTGTTTATCACAGTTAGCTGACGTCTTCTCGGTCATATCTATAAACACTTAAATGTTGACAATAGCTCAATGATTTCTGTACTCTTATCATCCAACAGTGATTAAGGTCAGAGGGTTAAACTTCAAGTGATGGGACTGTGTATGCATGATATAACAGAAAAGCCATGCATCTGAAATAAAGCAGACTTTTGTGGAGACGAAGCTGAATGGAAAAGTGGGACAAATTAGCCCTCATTAATAAGTTACTTTATTGAACTATTTAAACCATATGCGCAAAGAATACTGGCAGCTTTGATGTTGAAGGGGCTCCTCAATAATTAATTGCTGGATTCATATGCATTTCCTCAAAACGTCTGACCCTTTACTAAAACTGATGCTCTTATTAAAGTGCTTGCATTTCAAAAAGGACGGAGAAATACCATCCATGGTATTAAATGGGATTAGCCTTGCAAGCAGTTCTGAAAAAGTCTCCTAAACTGGGCTAAGTATGACTTTCTGTTTTATCATTCACCATCCTCCCCAAATTTTGTGTGTTGTTTTTAATTCACTATTTGACATTCTTATAGCAAACTCTCTACATAACTCAGACTAGTTTAATTTATACACCATGTTCAGGTACCAAAAATGAAATGGAATGAAAATGTATACTGATGCAAAAATGTGTCTTAACGGTTCCAGTTTCTGACAGCTATCACTTCACAAGACCAGTAAACACACACTGGTGCAAGAAAACTGGAAATACCAGATCATAGTTGATAATGAGGATCATCCAGAGCTAAATGTTTAAATGCATGCAACTGGGAGTGAGAGCAGGATTCGAGGACAATGTGAAGGGCATGTGGACAAATAGTCTCACCTCCAACCAACTGTGTTGTTTCTTCTTATTGTGCTCCCTGAAAGAGAAGAGGAGGGTCTTGGTTAAGAAGATTACAGCCCTACCCCACCCGTACGTTTAATCAACATGCCCTTTCAGCTCCGGCAACAATGCCAAACATGTCTACTAAAACGTCCCCCTCATCTCTCCCATGGCATACCTCACATGTTGTAACAGACTGCCAACAACCTAACCGCAGTAATTGAAGAAGATGCTACACTTATTCTCGTTGATCCCGAGTCTGTGTACAGTAGGTAGATTACAATTTGCTTCAGGGTCATTTTGGTGGTGTCAATTTCAGAAATACCATTCATACCAGCATTGTCAATACTTGCTCTTTCTTTTTTTTTTTACAGAAAAGAATGACGTGTGTGTGTGTGTATATATTTTATATATACATACACACAATTATGTATATGATTTTTAATCAAATATATGATGATTCATTATATGTATATGAGTATTAAAATTACATATACAGTATATGTATATTATATATATATATATATATGGAACGTGATGTTCCATATTAACGTCATCTGTATATTAACTTCCAACTAATTTTTAACTGATCAAAATTCCCCAAAGGGACCCACGGAGCTATCCTTCTTCACCCGTCATTTCTTTCATCCATGGTTAAATATGTAAATAAAATGTCTAAAGTCATTCTTCAAAGGGGAACAAAAGAAAAAAGGAGGCTGAGGGAAAAGACAGCCATAAAATTCCTCCGATTCTCCATAACATTAGCCAGAGGGGGTCCAGCTTCCAGCCAGAGCCTAGCAGCAGGGGAGCAAGCTCGCTCCATAGAATCACACATCTCAAATCCCACACACACAAAAAATAAAATATCTTTTCAGCTGCAGCCATCAAAGGGCCCCCTCCTTTCACTTTATTAGTTACAGAATTATCTCACAGTTGCTGATTTCTCAGAGATGGAGCTGCACGGCTTGCTTCATAGCATTGTTGTGGTTGCAAAGATGAGATAGATAGAGTCGCTGCGTGTGCGTGCGTGTGTGTGCGTGTGTGTGCGCGTGTGTGTGCGTGTGTGTGTGTGTCACACACGCGCATGTTGAGTGTGGAATAGGCAATAGCAGGGTGCATATATGAAAAAGAGGGGGTGGTAGACAGAGAAGAAACATAAAAGAGACTGTAGTAGCTGCAGTGGCTACAGATGCTAAAGATTGAACAAGGCTGATTCCTCCCATTTCTTCTTCTTCTCTTTTACAAAGAGGCATCATCATGACCAGCAAAACAATCATGAAAGCCGGGGAGCCGGAGATAAGAAAGGAGAGAGAGCCAGAACAAAGATGACAAAACGCAACAAACTGGCAGACTATGTTGTCCTAATAGGCTGTGTGACGATATTATTTTGTAGGTTTCATTAAACCAGAGAAGCAGATAATGAGGGTGGATACATGCTTTAAAATATGCCAGCGAGGGTATCCTGAAAGCCAGGTAATCAGTAAATGAAGAGCGGGCCCGCCTTGGCACCAAGAATCCATTGATATGACATTATTAATTCCCCCTACATTGAAGCTCTCATCTTTTTGTACTACAAGTACACATCAGCTCCACAATGGACGTGTAATGGAGGGGGGGGGGGGGGGGTCAGGCATGTCAGCTGTTGTCCTGGTCTGAGTCATTGTACGGTGTTAGAATAATGCAAAGAAAGGCCCTTGAACTTCTGCAATGGCACTATTTCAACAAAGGACAATTGTTTGTCCATATGGAGAAGGCATTCCAAAACAAGACACTAACAAAACTGCAAGTACTTACTTGCACCTAAACTGACAAAATGATAGCTGGTATCAAAGTAAAACCTTCACACGGGACAAATTATTAGCTATGGCAACACCATTGCTTGTACAATAGAAACACCTCAGGCGCTATAATACAATGTCAATGTTATGTATATGAGGCAATGAACATCTGGTATATTTATTTTGCATATGATTCAACAATACCTGGATGAGAAAAAGAGAGTGATGTTTGAGCGTCATTTGAGAGAGGGGGCATTGTACACTTGGAGTGTATTCATATCTTAATTTATATACATGCTCATACTCTGCACACTGAGCACCCAACAGCTGAAATGCCACCAGTGAGATATGCTGTACTAAACCATTTAGCCACGCTGGTGCCAGGTTTCTCATCTCGCCCCAACACATTTCTAAAATACTTCTGAAAGCACTTTGGTGGCTCTTGTAAAAACGTACTAAAAGTGGTCCTGTTTACTTGTGATCTGGATTTCACCCATGATTGATGAAGACCATGGCTTGGGCCAGAGGTATAATAAATCTTACAACTTCAGGCTTTTACAAAGTAATGTGAGTTAGCTTTGTGTCTCACAAGCTGTGGAGGAGGAGGAGGCTCATAACAAGACCTTCTCTCAGACAAGTCATGCCACCCTGCTCCATAACATGCTGACATACCACTGAGTCAGGAGGATGGAGTAGTTATCCTTTGTAGTGACTGAGAAAAAGCACTGCAACGCAGAATGCCTGCAACACTTCAGATTAAACAACAGGCTCAAGGTGCACGGCTTAACAATATCATGAAACTGAGAAAACAGCCAGCACACAGTAAATGTCCTTTTCCCATCCTCTCCACGGACAGAGCAACGGACGCGTTTCAACCTAACAAGTCTTCCTCGGCGTTGTCCACAACGCCGAGGAAGCCTTGTTAGGTTGGAACGTGTCAGTTTCAAGGACATTGAAAAGGACATTTACTGTGTGCTGATCCTTTGTAATAATAAAATACATAAATACTATACATTGGTATTTAATTTCACAGAAATGTTTTAGATGAATACTATACTCTACTTGAGAGGGCAAGGCATGATAATTATCAACAAGAGAAGTTGAGAAAAACATGCACACCAATATACTGTACGTTCTCTCTTCCGTGGTGCAGGGAGTCAAAAGTCCAAATAATCCAAACATCAAAGAAATACATTAATTACCACACACACACACACACACACACACACACACACACACACACACACACACACACACACACACACAGATCACCTCTTTTGTTTGTCGCAAAGACCTTCCTCAAGACGATGATAATGATTAACCCCATTGTTTTAAAGAAATGCTACCAGACAGAGTTCCCTGTTGCATTCAGCCACTATGAATGTTCCAAATTTACTTGCAGAGATACAGTAGGCCTACTGTACTTTGATATGCTTGTCATTTTTTTATTTCCACTATTTAAATGCCAGGTATTTTAACCATCTTTATAAAATATGACCCCTTAACCCATTCAAACCAGGAATGCATCTGTGTAACCACTTAAACCATTATGTTATACTTTGGCTATTCAAAAATAGCAGATCCACAAGCTCATAGCGTCGCACCGAGTGTCGCGCCGCGCTATGAGCTTGTAGATCTGCTATTTTCTTTTTTTTTAAGTCTTAAAAATGTGTGCAAATCTTTGAATATAGGCCTATACATTTTTTAAAGCAAGCATTTTCTTACTCAAATCTTTGCTTCTGAGGGTCCCTGGAACAAAATATTTTCAGATGACCAAATGCATATACATTTTGGGGGTCCTTGAGATGAAAAGGTTTCAGCACCACTAATATAGCAACATAGCAAATTAGGATTTATTAGACATTTGTAGAATCGGCCTCAGGTTTTTGATGTGTTAAGCTATAACAGTGTTCTCATAAACCATTATAGAAAGTGGCAGTGGCTCAGGTGGTAGACCGGCCGCCTGGGAATTGGAAAGTTCCCGGTTTGTTCCCCAGCTCCGGGTTAGCAAGATACTGAACCACTAATAACTGAGTAGGCTGGTGCTACTGCCTTGCATGGTTTCCTCCACCATCAGTGTGAGCATGTGTGTGTGAATAGGTGGATGTAATACACATTGTAAAGTTCTTGGATTACAGGCGCTATATAAATGCACCATTTTCCAATACACTTCAAATGGAAAAACTTAATATTCCTGGAGGATGATAAAGCTCAAAAACATTCAACAACCTGATCACAGGTGTGGTGACTGCTGTGCCTCTCTGGTATCCAGATTTGGAAGTGAGATGCTTTAGCTACTGATTGAGCTGATAACAAAATGTTAAATAAATCATTCATGCACGTTTGTTAATTTCCGTAGCGAAAACACAAAAGCTATACACAATTACTTTACAGTGGAAATCCATCCTTAACCAAGAATGTATGTTGTTCCTGTGATCTCAGCGTGATCAATAAAGCACAAACAACTCACTTCTGAAGCTGGAAACCAGAGAACAAAGGCTTTAATGTGTGATCTAATCAAGATTAGACAGTCTGCACATTAAATGGTTATTTTCTATTGATAATAAATGGGACATTGATTTTGTGGGTTCATAGAACCTGTTTGATACTTTCCTTTTTCATGAGCATTATTTGATGTTAAAGAGTTCTGAACCAGAAAATGCCCCCATCATTGCAGATACACCCTGGTAGGCTACCATTACCGTAACTCCAATTCAGTACACATCAAATGCCTTGGATCTCCTCTGGCTTTGTAGATTACACTAGGAGAACATAGTCATGATGACAGAACAGTGAAAATTCATACAAACTTTTTCAATTTCAGGGTGATTTTTCTTTTTAATATTTATGGTTCACCCTCAAGTACGCCTAATAATATAATTAACCATATATTAGGTCTAACCAATCAGCATTACGAATAATGCATTTCAAGCCAACTTAACTTAAGATGTATTGGTCCAGAAAATGCCACAAATTATTTTCGTCCTGCATCACTGACTGTCTCCACCAGTTTAACTGAATGAAATCCATCCAACTTCGTTTCCCCTTCTTCCATGAGTCATATAAAGGTCAGCTGGCCATATAGGCTCTGTAATGTCATTGTGTTTACACATAAAAGTTTATTCACTGGAAAAAAGGAGAGAGGGACTTAAAAAGGGAAAAGAAAGAAAAACTCCCGTTCACACTCATTCTATTTTCTCACTTATATGCAGACCGTGAAAATTGTCAGTTGTGTCCAGAAAGAGCTCGCTCGGCACGGCACTGAATCAGTGCAGCTGTGGGGGCTTTTTTGGGTCACATTTTGGGATGAGCACAGGAGGCTGCCCTGGAAATGTATTAAAATCACTCATAATTTCTCTGCTCAAATTTTTTAGCAGTGGTGGAAAAAGTACTCAATTCTTTTACTATAGCAGTGGTGGAAAAGGTAGGCTACTCCATTATTTTACTATCAGTAAAAAAAAAAGTAGCAATACTGCAATGTAGAAATACTCTGTTACAAGTAAAAGTCTGGAATTCAAAATGTACTTGAGTGAAAATACAAAGGAAGTATTGGTATCAAAATGTACTTAAAGTACCAAAAGTACAAAGTACTCATTATGCAGAATGTCCCGTTTGACAAGTTTTCAAATGCATAACATGTATAAAAATCTTTGAAAATAGCAGATCTACAAGATTTTCAAATAATTGTAGGCCTAGTGGAGTAAAAGTAAATATTTGCCTCCGAGATGTAGAGTAGAAGTAAAAGTACTGAAATTGGAAATAACTCCAGTGAAGTCAAAATATACCTCCAAATTATACTTAAGTACAGTAGCTACTTCAGTAAATGTACTTAGTTACTCTACACCACTGTTTTTCAGGACAAACTCAAACAAACGGAGGATGGCAAGTTTGCTGTAAAACCTTTAAAAAGAATCTTGTAATGATTGGCCAACACGCTGTTCCGCACGATTTGAAAATAATCACCGTGTCAGTTCCATCTTTCTTATGCAAAGTAGCTGTCTTTGAAGGCGGATCTCTTGGCAGGTTAGTCCAGGACGGAGCAACGACCAACTCAAACCAGCGCTGCCACTAAACTGAACTGTCTCTCTCTCTCTCTCTCTCTCTCTCTCTGGTGGAGGATAATCCACAATTTTGGCACAGTTACTACTATTTGGGAATATTTATTGACGGTGGATATTTTTTACTGATTTTGAGGACACTTTGCGAACTTCCCAGCATAGTGATTTTGTTTTCTGCCTTTTCTTTAAGTTTAGGCAGCAGCAGACATCGGACTGAGTGAATCTTGAGAGTCGAATACGCGCGGAACGGCCGTATCGTGTGTGTGGATAAAGTGTCATGACAATTTTGCACCGTCTTCAGTCAGTTCACTTTTGGGAACAAGTTTAGGAACATTATCAGAAAGGAAGCCCGAAACCACCACTGCAACGGAGAGGAACGGCGCACCACGCGACTGATCTTCAATAAACGGCATTCTTCTCAGATTATGGACTAATAGATACAGACTGATTCATTTCAAAGCATGGATATGGAACTAAGCGCGCAGTATTTTCAACAAGATCGCCTTTTTGAGCATATCAGCGGAATATAATAATGATTTTACCAGATCATTAAAATTGGAAAGGGGGGTAAGGATGGTCCTACCACAGACAGTCTTGTAAGTTTTTCATTTGCTGTTCTGATCATCAACAACATCCACCACATCAACCAGTGCTCTTCTTCGCAACCCAGTTTGTTTTGGTACTTGGGCTTTGTCCCAGTGGTGAACATTTAGCGTTTGTTTGTTTATTGTTGTAAGGCGGATCAAAGCAGTGAAAATGTCTCCAACCACCAAACGGAGCCTGCTGTGTGTGCTGCTGCTGCTTGTGCTGTGCAGCGCTGGGGGCATGGCCATTAGTTCAATCGACCCTGACCGGTCGGGAGAAGGGAGATGTCAAAACATCCACATCCCCTTGTGTAAGGACATTGGTTATAACATGACTTGCATGCCAAATCTGATGGGCCACGAGGACCAAAACGAGGCGGCTATTAAGCTCCACGAGTTTGCCCCGTTGATAGAGATTGGATGCCACAGTCATCTTAAATTCTTCCTATGTTCCCTGTATGCCCCCATGTGCACGGAGCAGGTTTCCACCCCTATCCCCGCCTGTCGAATGATGTGTGAGCAGGTCAAGCTCAACTGTTCTCCCATCCTGGAGAAGTTTAACTTCCCGTGGCCCGACTCTCTGGATTGCTCCAGACTGCCGACCAAAAACGACCCCAACAACCTCTGCATGGAGGCCCCGAACAATGGCTCAGACGAGCCCCACAAAGTGTCCCACACTCAGCCTCCCGATTTCAGGCCCCAGCGGCCCCTCGGTGGACAAGACCTGCAGCTGAAGGACAGCGGCAGCAAGGGCACCTGCAGCAACCCGGGGAAGTTCCACTTCGTGGAGAAGAGTGAATCGTGTGCCCCTAAATGTCACCCCAAAGTGGATGTGTACTGGAGGCAGGGGGACAAGCAATTCTCCCTGGTGTGGATGGCCATATGGTCCATCCTCTGCTTCATGTCCAGTGCGTTCACCGTGCTCACATTCCTCATCGACCCCCAGCGCTTCAAATACCCAGAGAGGCCCATCATCTTCTTGTCCATGTCCTACTGTGTGTACTCCGTGGGCTACCTCATCCGGCTCTTCGTGGGGGCCGACAGGATCGCGTGCGACAGAGACAGCGGGGTCCAGTACATCATCCAGGAGGGCCTGGAGAGCACGGGGTGCACCATCGTGTTCCTCATCCTCTACTACTTTGGCATGGCCAGCTCCCTCTGGTGGGTCATTCTGACCCTCACGTGGTTCCTGGCTGCTGGTAAGAAGTGGGGCCACGAGGCTATAGAGGCCAACAGCAGCTACTTCCACCTGGCCGCGTGGGCCATCCCCGCCGTGAAGACCATCATGATCCTGGTGATGAGGAAGGTGGCGGGGGACGAGCTGACAGGTGTCTGCTACGTGGGCAGCATGGACGTGAAGGCCCTCACGGGATTCGTGCTCATCCCGCTCTCCTGCTACCTCATCATCGGCACGTCTTTCCTGCTCTCGGGCTTCGTGGCCCTTTTTCACATTCGCAAGATTATGAAGACGGAGGGGGAGAACACGGACAAGCTGGAGAAGCTGATGGTCCGCATCGGAGTCTTCTCCGTGCTCTACACGGTCCCCGCCACCTGCGTCATAGCCTGCTATTTTTACGAGCGGCTCAACATGGACTACTGGAGGATCCTGGCCGCGGAGCAGAGGTGCGCAGACGGCGGCGGGCCAGAGTCGGACGAGTGTGTGATGAAGACTTCTATACCGGCGGTGGAGATTTTCATGGTGAAGATCTTCATGCTCCTGGTGGTGGGCATCACCAGTGGCATGTGGATCTGGACCTCAAAGACCTTGCAGTCATGGCAGAATGTGTTTAGCAGGAAGCTCAAGAAGAGGACGAGGAGGAAGGCTGCCAGTGTGTTCACCAGCAGCGGGCCGTACATTAAACCTCACCCACCTCTCAAAGGGCACAATACTAAGTATGAGCCCACACGGCCCCCTCCCACATGTGTATGAGCTGGCTCTCTGTGTATAACCCCCTCCAACCAACAACAAAAAAGATACTTATAAAAGCCCTTACCTAAACCAGACACTGTAATCAAGAGTGCCATCAAAAGAAATAAGGTTCATGTTTTATTTATGCACAATGCATTGAAAAGAATGCACTGTAATATTTTCTCTTTTTTTCATCTTGAAACATCTCAAGCTACAAGAACTGCCTTTGTTTGAGGAAAAAAAAATCTGCTACCCCTGGAATCACTTATCCCATTGAGGAACTTTAGTAGAGAGAGAAAAAAAATCGTATTGTTTCTGAGACAAAGAGAGTGGAATAAACCATTTGGATGTGCCATGGGGCGGCATGAATATAATGTGCAATAGTTGTTTTCCTTACAGGCAAAAAAGGCACTTGTACTGTTACTGACCTTACAAACAATGAAAGGACTCCATGGACAATGGAAATGAATGGTCTGAGAGATGGAGGCCTTAACAGTGTCACGTTTTGAGGCTTTTTAATGGAAATCAAGGCAGTGTCGTACATGTTTGAACTAGAGTGAGAGCAGCTGTTGAAAAGCGCTCAGGACCTTATGGACTGCCTGTTGTGAGGCAAATTCATGCCATGAATTAATCAACAAGCACTAGTTATTGAAAACTTATTTGTACACACAGTCGAGTTTTCCTGTTTTTGCTGTTTTATAGCACAAGGAAGCATTTGTATATATTTCTAAAAGTCGATATTTTATAGAAAAATAAATAGTTTAAGATGTTGATAAAGATGGAATTGTGTACTGCGACTGTTTTTCTTTACAGCTGTTATATTTACCTCTGTGTGAAAAGGGATCTAAATACAAGAAGAAGAAAAAAAATCTCCATTACAGAATGTGTTCCATTTGATAATGGCTCCTTTTCGTCCCTTTAGTTTGTATGGCTGTTCTTTTGGGAGCATGTCCCAGGCTTATGTTGTAACAGTAACGGAGCTGGGTTTTAAGAATATGTCTGGCATTCAAAAAAGCTGGGTTTTAAGAATATGTCCGGCATTCAAAAAAGCCCTCATTATCAGTCTGATTATCATCATATAACAAAATATGGTGCATGGAACTCACATAAAGTGGTATGTCTTTTAACAGAGCTTGACACATAATAATTTCAACAAAGTGATTCAACACTTCATTACGCTTTTGTCACGCAGGTTATACCTGATATAAACAGTCAACAGTTGAGTTATTGAGCTCATATGAGCCACTGGGCAAGCGATTGTGCATATGGCGTACATTATATCTTTGTGTATGGAGAAGATTACACCTCTCCATCTCAGTGAAGATGAATAACCCCCCACCCCACCCATGCCTTCTGGAAAGGCATGTATTGTGTATCCACAACTTTGAGTGATGCACAGAGAGCATGAATAGTTGCATCTGACCTCTCATGTCCAATCTTTAATTATGAGCATGAGCTATCAGTAGCCTGCACCTCCATGATGGCATTAGAAAGTATATATTTACTGTACATTTATATTTATTGATAGAGTGTACGTAATGTTCACTCATTAACCCATACAGAGATCCGCTGCAGATATCTACGGCCAGCAGCTTAGTATTTTATTACTTTATTTTTTACTCTTATTTAATTCTCACTGCTGCTGCTGCTATGACACCTGAATTTCACTCCAAGATCTCATCTCTAAGAGAAAAAAGTTTGACGACATCAAAGAGATTACAAGCAGCTTTTTTATAAATATATCAGAGAGTCAACCATTTATGAGAGTGAGCCTTTCATACAGTTTTCCTAGGAGGGGGAAAATGATCTTTTCCCTTATGTTCTATTTAAAAACAAGCCAACAAAGTCAGTTTTGTTTTTCAAGTTCCAGCATATTCTTTTACAACAAATGAGGTGGAACTTCTGAATACCTTTAAGCTATAAAAACAAAACAAGGCTTTATTCAGGAGGTTATCATTTTTGTATGTGTAAGTTTGGATGGAAATCCATCCAAAAACAGCAATTACCAATGGCACTTCTCATAGTGGACAGCTCTTTGGATATAGAATACATTATGAACAGGAGGAGTAATCTGTCATGTCTTTGAGATGCAACACATTTGTAACTCCAGATTTAAGATACTTGTTCATATTATTGAAAAATCTCATCCTCTCTATGTCTGTTTTATGGTGCCGTTGCAATATTCTTTTCAATTATGATTCTTTGTGTTTCTACTCATTTGCTCATAGCCTCATGCAGTATATTATTTACATAGTATTTCACTTTAGTGCATCAACTAACCTGGAGAGTATTGAACATATGACAGTTATGAGTAATATTACTGATTTCATAATCATTTTCCATTCTCTCACACTCTCTCCCTCTCACTTTTGCATGTGTGTATGCACATATGTGTATATGTCTGTATCAGTGATGGGGTTATTATGCAATAATCCAGCACTCAGGGTGGGATTAGTGTGTTTGAAGGATCTGCCTTTGAAAATTGGATAGCTGCAAAACAAAATATGGAATATCTGTCATCTCCTCTCTTATCAGCAGTACATGATGACATTTTCAAAAGACACATCTGGTCTGGATTTGAAGTAGTTACATATTGACTGAAGCCTTTTTTTAAAGAATTACCAAACTGAATACATCGTCTGGTAGCGGATTGTTTGGTGTTAAATGATCCTTAAATTGTAAACAATTTAGGTCACATCCCTACAGAGCTACAAGTCTAGACTTGAGTTTTTAAGCCAACCAATTTAAGCTCTGCTTCAACTTTTGTCTAGGCCACAATGTAAAGAAGTGTGAAGATATGGATCCTTTGTTCAAATGGTAAATGGTGCATTTACTGTATATAGCGCGACTTTATCAAAGCGCTTTACAATGTGTGCATTACATTCACCCATTCACACACCGATGGCAGAGGCAACCATGCAAGGCACCAAGTCACACATCACTCGACAGGCAGGCAGCATTTAGGGGTTTAGTGTCGTGCTCAAGGATACTTCGACACAAAGCCCGGAGGAGCCCGGGATCGAGCTGGGAACCTTACAATTTCAAGACGGCCGCTCTACCACTGCTGTCTCTTGTAATTTTTTAACTGATGGCATGGCACGCATGACTGTGGTTTGTTGTGGTACTCTGTCCCGGCTGCTACATGGACATAAACCAATGTCTTGAAGAAGGCTACTGAGAGATCTTTAGATGTAACAATTATATAATGATATTATGGATTTCGCAACATTTATAAAACAAAATAATGTGTGTTTTGAGAAGAATACTGGGTTCCTTTACTGGCCTCTTAGTCATGTTTGAAAGTTTGAAACAATGCAGAACAGTACTGTCAGTTCTAATATGTAAATTTGCAAGAGTAGCTAATGTTTAATTTATACAAACGTGTATAAATATACCGTGGCGTGCACCGAAAATAGACGATCTTGCAGCTCACGTAGAGATCACGCTGGAGTTGAGTGCACTGTAGTAACGCGCAATCCTCGGGGGCATTCAAGTTCCAGCATCAGCCCAACCCGACATTCAAAAGCACATGACTCACAAATCTCTACTATGTGGCCGAATCAAAGTCAGGCACTGTCTATTGATACTGTGTTGAGTAAAAAAAGGTGAGTGCTTCTGAGAGCTTCAGCAGAGAGGCCACCTGGATAACAGCCCCCAAGGTGTCTGGGAAGGCTGTAAATATAAATGACAGTTACCACTCCCCCCTCAGGGCTTCTCTACCCCAAGCAGGCTTCACTCTCTGCTCTTCAAAGGGAAATCTATTGACTGCTCAGAGAAAGGGCAAAGGGAAGGTTTTGAAAAGTATAACAGTCTTGTTTTAACATATTATCACAGATCAGACTTGTTCTCTCACATTCAGCACTTAGTAGTGTGAAATTGCTGAAACATCTTTCTTTACAATGGTATTATTGTTCTCCGTTAGTATTAATAGCCTACAAAAAAAGCATCATAATTGCAGAATAATATGTTCTAAGAGAACAGTGAGAGTACAACTAGTTGCTAATGCCTACTGTCACACTTTTTATTCAGTACTTACAAAAAGTCATGAATGACGTCAAGTGATGAATCTGGGCATATCAAATACTTTCCCATAAGTTAGTACACAGGAATAAGGTCAACTAACAACACATTTAGCTAACAGTGGGATTGTCAAGAGGCTCATTAGACGTGTGAGTGTGTGTGTGTGTGTGTGTGTGTGTGTGTGTGTGTGTGTGTGTGTGTGTGTGTGTGTGTGTGTGTGTGTGTGTGTGTGTGTGTGTGTGTGTGTGTGTGTGTGTGTGTGTGTGTGTGTGTGTGTGTGTGTGTGTGTGTGTGTGTGTGTGTGTGTGTGTGTCATAGGGCCCTCACACAGCTGTTGTTCCTGGCGATGGCATGGTAGCTGTTTTTGTTTGTCCCACAGTGGGGAATCTGGCAACAACCATGTGACCATGGCAGAGACATCCCCTTCACAACATATCTCAAAGCTCCACTGTGGCCCCTGTCTGAAAGACCATAAACACTGCTCCACTCACACACTAGCTCACTCAGAGACTCAAGGCTCATTCTCACACCCCTGCCACCACTCCACCCCACCCCATCTCTCCCTCTGCCCCCACCAGCTTCGCACCACACGTCATTCTCCTCATTAAAGAAGACTTATGATGTGTTGACAAAAATGAGCTTGAGCTTGGGATCAGCTTTATTAAAACAACATCGATCCTTTCATATTTCCTTGATTTAATACAATCTGACTGGTTATCCACCAAGCGTGGATTTTAGTTTACCAAGGGTGGATTTGAGTTTTTTCACACTCTGTAATTGAGATGATGTTAAGTGCCTTTTGTGGAACCGAGGAGTATTGCAAACATGAAGTCGAGACAGCAGTACAATTAGGCCTAACACTGTACGTCAAAGGTTGACTCACATTCAGGAGGCAAGCAGCATCCTCGCCAGACGAGTCCTAAAACCAGAACATCAAAAACGTCATACATGCCTACACAACAGCATGACGACTAAACACCTCTCCCTACTTTATTATTATTGTTGCCATGCCGCTGTGTGTGAATTTTTGCGGTGGAAATGGAATGCCGTCTCTCTCTCTCTCTGTCTGTGTACCTTAACTTTGGCTGCTGTCTGCTGCTGTTGCAAGCAGTCATAAAGCTCTCTGACACAGTGACATAAATCAAGCTGCCTGGATGACTGGCGGCTGAGGCAGCCTCTCCTTGATCAGGCTTTCTGGAGACGCCCCATGTACTCATCGTCAGCTGCCCCGGCAGCACCTGTTTACTAGTTCAGGCCTGCCTGTTAGGAATACAGAGCTGAGTTCCTGCGAGCTCCTCCTCAGTAGGGTCGCACATGACACCTAGCCACAAACGCACACATGCATGCACGCACGCTAAGGAATTTGGCTGTTGCAGTTTAGAGGCGGGGGGTTCTCCCAACATGTATGGTCCTACTGCAGTCAGTACAACAAATGTAAAAGAGGCTGTTTCATCTCAGAATGCTCTTTGGCTCTGCTCCCTCCATCTAAACTACTTCAAATGAAAATGTTGAGTCTCTTGGGGACCTGACTTTGACTGCAAAGGGAAAAATAGAATGTGTGTAGGAGCTGAAAAAAAGTTAAAAGGTTATTGTCAAAATGTTACAGGAAGTTTCCGGGAGCAATAAAGCAATGAAAGCACCCTCTCATCCCCCGAGTTATTCTAGTGCACCAATCCCAGAGATAAAGAGGATTAAAGTATAAGCAAGTTTGGGTGGGCTTCACGTTTTAATTTGATCTATGTGGCAAAAATGTAGGGCAGGGTAAGTGTACAGTATATGTGCACATTCTTCAATCACAAAAACCTCATCAGCAGCACACAGAGACGAGCAGAAAGACAACGTACTGACGCGCGCGCACACACACATACACACACCGTTTGCTGTGGAGGCAGCCGTTCCCCTTCACTGCTGAAGGTGAGAGTAATTACTCAAAAACCTGGCAACAATGAGCTCTCTTTCCCTGCAAGGCAGGGGCAGGGCACTTTTTTCAAATGCATAATGATCTGCCTCTGAGGGCCTCTGCTGATCAAACAAGTGTTTGATAGTGGCTTTGGTTTGAAAGAGGCCTGAATATGTTTATTTGCATGTTGAGAAGTGAGCGACTTTGAGGTGCAGATCAGGCAGATTAGTGTTAACGGAGAGAGACCTGTGCAAACAGACACTCCCCCCTGCATACGGCATGGCAGCAGTGCACTTCCTCTGAGGTCTAGTTAAGCTGAATACAATATCAGGCAGACCAAAAAATGGCAACTCCTGCTACTGTTCCTCCTTTGTTGGTTTTGTCTCTTTTTCGTCTGTATGCCAGTCTCCTCACTTAAGCCTTCTTTGGTAATTCTTTGAATGGATTTCAGATAGTTGGGTATGGTGCATGCGAATACACGCATTCCAACCTCAGGTGAACAATGCTCAGCAAATTGAAATGGTGAAGGTCAGGTGTTGTTTGATTTAACAGGCAAGCTACATTTGTATATGGGTTGGATTTGGGGATTTTGTCTTGGGGAATATTGTTGTTTACATTGCACACTCTGCCGCATGCGCGCGCACACACACACACACACACACACACACACACACACACACACACACACACACACACACACACACACACACACACACACACACACACACACACACACACACACACACACACACACACACACACACACACACACACACACACATAGTGTATACTCTATACTAGGCCTATCTTTTCTTTGCCAAAAATAGCAGATCTACAAGCTCACAAGGCACCATTTGTAATGATATTTTTGTTGAACATTAGCTCTGTATTAGGGATGCAAGGGCTCAAGTGGTTAAAATGGTTTACAAGCAGTGGTGGTGACGGTGGCAGTACCCATGGGCTACAATGTGAAATCGTGTGGTTGTGTGGTGATGAATAGCCTGGTGTCAGCTGGAAGCAG
Source organism: Gymnoscopelus microlampas (assembly GCF_963454915.1). Classification (NCBI taxonomy): domain Eukaryota; kingdom Metazoa; phylum Chordata; class Actinopteri; order Myctophiformes; family Myctophidae; genus Gymnoscopelus; species Gymnoscopelus microlampas. The sequence continues at coordinate 40,714,946 of NC_139941.1, forward strand.
GGTTTTCGCCATGGTGACTTAGCAGCAGCAGATTGTGACGCCCTAATCTGCCACCTTCCTAATCCTCATTGCAAAGTGCTCTGACAATAAAATAAAAATAAAAGCATCTGAATTCCTTGGCCCGATGTCTTTGTTACCCAAGACTAGAGAATGGTTTATGTCTGGGTACATTCACGCACGGTCGCACACACGCATGCACAAAACGTACCCGTAGTAATGTCACAGAGACACTGGCATGCGCGATCTCACACACACACACACACACACACACACACACACACACACACACACACACACACACACACACACACACACACACACACACACACACACACACACACACACACACACACACACACACACACACACACACACACACACACAAAAGAAATAACAACTCAACTGAGATCCCCTGAATTGATACTGTATCTGCTGTGAGTGTTGAATGCCTCCCCATACATGCCGTTTGATGTACTATGCAATGCATACATGTGCACGTCTTCACTTTGAGCTATATGTTCCTGTAACTAAGTATGTGCACATATTGCATGCAAACAAGTGACAATTCTGACACTGTCAGAGTTAAATTAACGCTGATGATTGTATTGTGCAGGTCTGCCTGTGTGTGTGTGTGTGTGTGTGTGTGTGTGTGTGTGTGTGTGTGTGTGTGTGTGTGTGTGTGTGTGTGTGTGTGTGTGTGTGTGTGTGTGTGTGTGTGTGTGTGTGTGTGTGTGACAGTCACATGTGTGGCATTTTCAGAGATGCTGCCAAAGCAGTGACAGGATTGATGGCGGAGTGGAGAGAGTCTGCACACCAGGAGATCGTCAGTGTGTTGAGCTTTGTGAATGTGTGTGTGTGTGTGTGTGTGTGTAGAGCCAGTATAGGAGCTATAGAGGGATGATGGATCTGACAGGGCTCATGAACACCGCTGAGAGAAAAAGCCTGTTGGTTCAAAGGAATTCTCAGCAAACTTAACAAAGACACGGGGAGAGAATATGAAACGAAACTACACCTTCAACAGCTCAGTCCCACCAGCAGAATATATACAGTATGGACATTTAACTTGTTTTCCACACTGATTGTGTACTGTATAATGGACAGTGGCAGCGCAATACACAATGCATAATAACTACATGCATATGAAAGGTAAACAAATGATAACAAACATTTTGTACTTTAGATTATTAAATCTTGATTGGTTTTAAGCAATAGTAGCCTGCTCTGTTACTAAGTTTAAACCATGCAGCACATTCATTCATGATTGGAATAGTTGTACAGTACAGTTCCCAAATTTAGATAAGCCTAATTTGTTTTGTTTATTTGCTAGCATTATTTTGTTATTATTCAGACTGGTGATGTTTGTTATGCTTCTGGACATTCTTGATGAATTGAGTAATACTGTAGGACCACAATGGAAACAAGCCCTCAGGGCTTTTTGTGTTATCCTTTTAGCATTATATAATCGTACCACTGTACTTTTTTGCAAGCTGTTAATAAAGTATTCAGTCAATCAAAAACAGTATAGCACATTTTCATTGCTGCAATCAGTTCCTGAAAAAAAAAAAAAAAGAATTCTGTGGTGTGTGTTTTTTTCTTTCTGGAAGTATATCAAGTTAATGTGAACAGGCATTTACAACACATAACATGTGTCAGACCACAGTGGTGTATGACAAAGTCCCATTTCGATCCCAAGTGACTTCACTCAGTGACAGGACTGGAAACAATTTAGGATAAGTACAGAGGAGCACTTGAAGAGATGATAAATGGCTTTATTGTTGAGCTTTGGATTGTATCTGATACCAGGGCTCATGTTCCTTTGAGTAATCAAGCTAAAGCATGGGGAAGAAATCTCAGTTTACCGGACATTAGTGGTGGCCCAGATTGCTTTGTCCTGATAGTGGTAATTGGTGTGATGGCAAGAATGGCTAATCTACAGAGAACAAGACAGTTGGGGTCAGGACCCACTTATCTGGCCTGAGTGGAAAATGCAGGCCCACTTCAAGGGCCAACCCCTGATTGCAATGTGGCACCAATGTTGAAACACTGTTGCCCTTCTACTGGCTTTGTTTACATTTGTTTGTGATCCAAGAAGGCTGGTTGAAGGCTGGTTGAAGGTTTGATTAAATACTGTTACAATGTGTGTTAATACTAGTGTAGAATACATATGTATTTTTTGTTGTGATGAGCTAAGTCATTTAACCTAAAAATGTGGTGAAATGACTGGCCCGTAGCACTCTCCCCCATAGTAAGCAAATGCGTCAAGAAGCATGTCAAAGAGCTGATTAACAGCAGGTTGCCACTTAGCCTACCCTAGGCCTAGACCCTCACCAATTTACCTACTGACAAAACAGATCCACAGACAACGCCATAGCCATAACACTACACTCTCCCATCTGGAGAAAAGGAACCGGGTGAAAATGCTGTTTATAGATTACAGCTCAGCAGTCAACACACCCTTGTCCCCTCCAGACTTGACGCCAAGCTTAGAAACCTAGGACTCAACCCTATCTTATGCAGCTGGATCCTAGACTTTCTGTCAGAATGGCGACATGTGGTGAGGATGGGCTCCAAAACATCTGCCTGGTCCTCAATGGCGTCAACGCAGAAGCCCCCACAGGGCTGCGTTCCCTGCACACCATGCCAACTTTTGCCGTCTTTCCATACGTAGTTATCAGCTCGCCTTGCCTCAACTCTTCTCTACACACTCTGACCCCCAGCGCAGTAAATCCAAATAATGGAGCTATAACAGGTCGCAGCACAGCCCTGGGTAGGCAATCCAGCCTGGCGGGGTCTCCGCTCAAAGGAGCACACTTATCTAGTTATTGCTGCAACAATGTTTTGAGGAACCAGAGCTAAATTATTTTACATAAGATGTAACAAAAAAAAAAAAAAAATAGAACCTTGCACATGTCAAAGTCTTCAAAGTTCAGGGGTTGATTTTACCCATACCTAGATGATCAAAATGACTAGCTGATTGTATCTCTAAAGCTTGCCTGCACGACAGCTGCCATACGTGAGAGAGGCCCAAAGTCAAAGACATGGCCCTCTGCAGTCTGTGGTGAAGGTTGTGCCATTAGGTCTCACACAAGCATGCAAACTATGTGCCATGTATTTACTGCACAACACCTATACAACAGGCTTGTGAATGTTCAGACAAGAAACAAGGAGCTAAATTTAGCTATGAGTGTTTTATCATTAGGACAACTCAAAGACAGGTCAAAGACAACTCTGTCAACTGACATGACTTAGTTAAAAGAACAAGAACAGCATGGCTCCCATGTGGGTCACAGACAGTGTTGCCAGATCTGCTTATTATATATAATTATAATTTCCCCCCCAAGATTTTTTTTGAAAATAGCAGATCTACAAACTCACAACGCGTCGCATTGCGATGCGTTGTGAGCTTGTAGATCGGCTATTTTCAAATAGCTGATGCATATGTTTAAAGTGCTCATGTGGCCCATAGCCGCTTCTTTTGGGCTTGTTTTCCTAGACCAGGTTGCTTGTTTCTCTCACAGAATCTGGCAACACTGGTCACAGACTTCGTGTGGCCAGTCTATGACGTCAGTCATCTATGACATATGACTCCATATTTGGGCAAGGTTTCAGCCTGTTCTGACTGCCATTCACTTCCATTATAAAAACAATCACACCCTGTGTGAAGTGAGTGGTGCCTTTGATGAGCCCCGCATTGACCCCCGTATTGATGTTGTCATCAATGTTTGTGGACAGACATAGAAAACAGACTAGAATATGTGAGACCCGTGCTATTTTAACCAAAGGAAATCACTTACCCTATCTTTAACCATAGTTTTCTAGAAATGTTCTGATTCTTAGATTAGAACATCTAAGGATTAGAACATGTTAGCTTGGCTAACATGTTCAATCAGCCAAGCTAACATGTCGAATGTTAGCTTGGCTGATGGCACTGATGTCACTTCGAAACATGCAAACAATCTTTCGAAGTGACACACCTATTTATAGGTCTCTATTTCGTCATGCGTCTCGCTAGCCAATCAAAGCACACCCTTTCAACATATTGTCACGTGTCACGTGATGCTTGACCAATGTTAGCTTGGTGGACACACGTACATACATACATACATACATACATACGGACACACGGACAAAGCCAGATATAGGAGTGGTTGCCTTCGGCACCACTCAAAAATAAAGTTAAACATTTAAAGCAATATATAAAACATGTGGGAAAAAATGTATGTAATGCATGGAGATACTTATATTTGGCACGGATGGGTCCAGCGGTTTGCGAGATTAGCCCCAGACAAACACACATCAGACAGAGCCACACCATAAAAAGCCTCCGATTCTGTTCTTCATCATTGTCTATGAGGCATTTATCCTGTCTGGCTGAAGATAGGAAGTATAATATTGTGGGCATGCCGCTCTTCTTTGTCATTTATATTATTACTACAGAACAATACTGGCAAAAGTGTCTCTCTCTATTGTTATGTTTTCATATCATGTTATGTTTATGTATTATATATTCATGTAACTCACTGCAAAAACTATTTCCTCTTAGGGACACAAAACGTTGAATACATTTTGAATGAACGTGTCATGATTTAGACTAGAGTTGTTTAACCCTCTGGATTCAGCCTCTCCAGTCTACATGTGACTGTAGTTGGAGCGGGTCAAGAGAGGTCAGAGAGGACAAGGAGAGCTTCTTATGTGAGTCGGACACTTTTGAGGACTTTCGCAGGGGGCACGGAGTCAGTTCATTGATATTCAAGGATTTGACCCGCCGACAACAGGGATGTCACCAAGGTTAAGACAGCCGCGCCTCTTGTCATTGTGCCGATCCCAAAAGCTAAAGGGGTCCCCTGGCCCCAACCCCCTACACATGGTTGTCATGGCGAGCAAATCAAGCCGGTAGCACTTTGTCACACTCATGTGGGCACATTCTCTCTTTCTTCTTTCCTGCTGCTTCACCGAAGGAACTGCCAAAGGGAGCTTTCTTTCTGTCCACTGACAGTTCCTGGTGAGTCATGGACATTCACCCATATACAGTATATATGTATACAGTGTATGCATGTGTGTGTGTGTGTGTGTATATATACCTATATACCTAAGTCAAGTGAGTCTTGGTTCCTCATTTCTAAATCCACACAGGTCAACACGTCCATAAGCCTGTATCAGCCATTTGTGTCTCTCCCCACAGCTGGAAAGAGGCAACTGATGAACCAGTTGTGCCTCATGCCAAGTAGTAAGGCCTGTGTTATATGCCTTTTTTTCTCCGAGCTACTACTGTAGCCCTTAAACCAGTTCATTCAGTAACAGACCACAGTAAGAGCACTGTAAGAAAATCTGTGCTGATAAGAGCAAAAATCAATCAACAGAAATGAATTTATTCACTCTCTAAATATACATTCCTCGTGAACCTCACTGTGCCATCTAATGGAAAACAATTGACTGATGTTTGGCAATAGGCCCCTTCAGTGTCTTGTTGTCAAACAAGTATGCTCCCAGAGCCAATGTCAAGGAGATTAGGCTGAAGAGAAAATTGCAGCTGTATTTAAAGGGAAAAATCCACCCTAAAACAGAATTTACATTGTGCTATTCCTATGATCTTAGACAGTTAAAGCCTCCCTATGAAACTTTTTTTTAAATGCATAAAATAAAATGTAGTCCAATCTGTATGGAGTATGTTAATACAATATAACATATACAATTGTGGTGGTTGTATTTGATCTATCCTGCTCTTCTATTGAGACATTTAGATCTTGTCAAAGGTCACGTCTCACCTAGACACAGGATCTGACACAAATTTTGACCTGATTGTCAAGATTCAATTTATCCCCCGAGCAAGCAGGCCGGCTCTATTAGCTCAACGGTAAAACTTTCAGCACTTGCACAGGAAACTGGGTTCTAATCTGGGGTCGAAGAGGAAAGTTACATAGCGCTGCTTTAAATCTATAACTGCAACACATAGATAAGACTTGAATTGATGATGTCATCAGGTGACATATCCTGGATCTGCACCATAGTTATTATTGAATAACAGTGGTGTAACAGTGAAAGTACCCAAATGTTTTACTTTAGTTTACTTAGTATCAATACTGCAATGTAGAAGTACTCTGTTACAAGTAAAAGTCCGGAATTAAAAATATACTTGAGTAAAAGTACAAAACTATTGGTATCAAAATGTACTTAATGTACCAAAAGTAAAAGTACTAAAATGTTAGAAAATAGCTGATCTACAAACTCACAACGCATTGCAATGCGACGCGTTGTGAGCTTGTAGATCGGCTATTTTCAAATAGCCTAGGTATAAAATAGAGCTAAAATGGTTAATGTATGTACTTAGTTTTCAAATAATTGTAGTGGAGTAAAAGTACAATATTTTCCTCTGAGATGTAGTGGAGTAGAAGTAAACGTATAGACAATTGGAAATACTCCAGTAAAGTAAAAGTACCTAAAAATTGTACTCAAGTACAGTACTTGAGTAAATGTACTTAGTTACTTCACACCACTGTTGAATAATGGAAAACTCATCAGACACAGAACCCATGGTGATTTCACAGGGATATTATAGGTAGAAGTTCTGATTCAGAGCTCAGAGCTTTAAGTTGTAAATTCAACTAAAAGTTCTGGATCAGGGCCCACAAGAAAATCTAGAAGGGCCACCCATTTGACCAGTTAACATGGCAGTCATTCGGCTGCCTGCCGTGTTAAGTGGTCAGATGGGTGGGCCGGGTGCATTTTCAGAGCATGACACACAGGCCGGGAATCACTGTCTATAACGAGCACAATGTAAATTCAGTATTAAGGTGGATTCACCTTTTAAGCAGCAGCAGTAGTTGGCGGGTATAACTGCTCTCAGGTGATGGGGCATGTCTGTGCCTCACCCCACCTGAACCTGACGCTGCTGTGGCTGGCACTGTAATTATAGCAGTTAATCATAAATCACAGAGCGAGAGATGTAGAAAGGGGGGGGGGGGGGGTTGTTGAGAGAGAAATATTTTCAAAACGTCTTTTGATAAAAAATTACTCCATGCAAAACAGAAACATGCATTGTTTCAGGCTAATACAGAGGGGGAATAAAGGCGCTTGTTTTGAATATTACCAGCTCCTTTACTAGCACCAACAATTAAATAACCCCGTTTTAAGCATCAAGAGCAACAAACAAAAAACAAACAAAAAACAAATAATATAATAAAACAAAGAGCAAGAAATGACACACTAGGACTATTTTTGAGCACAGACTCCACTTCCGTCACCCAATGAACTGAACAAATGCTCTACATTTTTATGTGACACTGAGTCTTTCTGTGTGCCACATCCTGTGCCACACTGTCCATACTGGCCCCATCCCAAGTTTGGCATACAGAGGCACCACTGAGAGCATCCTAACTAGTTGTAACTGCCTGGTACTATACTGCCCTCAACCGCAAAGCATTGCGGAGGGTCGAGCGACGTGCGGACATCCCAGTGCATCGGGTTTATGAACAAGCAGACCAGGAAGGAGAACAATAATAAGTCTGCCTGTGTGTAGGCGCAGCCACACACACCTACCTCAATACTTAAACACATACAGCACACACACTGGCACATGACACTTTGCATATCAAGAGTGCACACACAAACATATGCACACCAAGTATGTACATAGATTATACACATATATACTGAACGTACAATTAAAATAGACATTTATAGACACAAAACGCACATACACATACCATACGTTGAAATTTTTCTTACTATTGTCCATCCATCCATCTTCAACTGCTTATCCACCTAAGCTGGCTCCTTTCCAAGTCAAGGAGCAGCGGTTCTACTCTGAGTCTCTCACGGATGACTGAACTTCTCACCCTATCTCTAATAGGGCTGTCAAAAAAAATTGATTCATGAATAAATCGCGATTCTTAATGCCACGATTTTAAAAATCGATTCAAAATATTAAAATCGATTTTTTAATTTTTTTTTTTTAATTTTTTTTTTAATTTTTTTTTTCTTTTTTATAAAATCGCAATAAATCGCAGAATCGAATATCAATTAATCGCAGAATCGCAATTTTAATCGAATCGGCACCCTAGAAAATCGCAATAAATCGCAGAATCGCAATTTTAATCGAATCGGCACCCTAGAAAATCGCAATAAATCGCAGAATCTAATCGAATATCAATTAATCGCAGAATCGCAATTTTAATCGAATCGGCACCCTAGGAATCGATTTTGAATCGAATCGTGAGGTAAGTGAATCGTGACACCCCTAATCTCTAAGGGAGAGGCCGGCCACCCGTCTGAGAAAACTAATTTTGTCCGCTTGTATCCGCAATCTTATTCTTTCGGTCATGACCCACACTTCATACGTGAGAGTAAGAACGAAGATTGCTCGGTATATCGAGAGCTATGCCTTCTGGCTCAGCTCTCTTTTCGTCACAACAGTGCGGGTAGAGCGACTGCAATAGCGCTCCTTCTGCCCCGATTCTCCGGCTGATCTCCTGCTCTGTCCTCCCCTCACTTGTGAACAAGACCCCGAGATACTTAAACTCCTTCACCTGGGGCAAAGTCTCATTCCCTACCCGGAGTGCACAATCCATCGGTTTCCTGCTAGGAACCATGGCCTCAGATTTTGAGATCCATCCGCCGCACACTCGACTGCAAACCGATCCAATGAGAGTTGAAGGTCTCGGACCGATGGTGCCATCAGGACCACATCATCCTCAAAAAGCAGTGAAGCAACCCTTAGCTCACCGAGCCGTATACACTCTCCTCCACGACTGCATCTCGAGATCCTGTCCATGAATATCACAAACAGGATAGGTGACAATGCGCAGCCCGTAATATTGTTAAAAAATGTTGTTATTTCTTTGTTATTGTTGTTATTGCTGCTACAATGTTGAGGGGGAAAAATCCAAAGCATTTTACTCTTGTGTAAACACATACAAAATATTAATTGATATCAATTGACAGAAACATATGAGAACAGGTTGAAAACACAAAGGCAATGCACAGGTGCATACGCGTGCATGTGCACAAGTGGTCCGGCCCGCATGAAGTTGCATTTTGCCCAGTTCAGCCTGAGACCTAAAATAAGTTTGACACCCCTGCTCTAGCTAAACTGTCAATGAGCAGAGAGAGCAAAAAACAGACCCTCACTGGCATGAACAGTTGAAAGCCCTTGCGACCTCTGCGTACTCTGTCACTGTTTCTCAACGTGGGGTCCGAGGACCTCCTGTGGTTTTTAAAGGGGTTCCAGGGGGTCACCAGCTACGTAAATGATTGAAAGGTCAGGAACCAAAATGGACCCATAAGCATCTGTAACTCTAAGAGTGTACAAATGGAACCAAATGGACCCGAAATCATAGACACGTCCCAATTAAAAGAACAACTTCTACAAGAGGGTAGAATATTGTTCTATTTGTACACTCTCTGAGTTAAATAAAGTAACACAGATTTTACAGTGTAGATTGGGGTCCCAGATAATAATTAAAAACGTGGCCTAATGCATTTAATACTGGGGGTCTTTGAAATTAAAAAAGGTTGAGAATCACTGCTCTATGTTCTCTCTGGTTGAGCTCTGAAAAGAACTCTGCTGCACTACGTTGGACTGCAGTAAGCTCTGGAACATTGACAGCACCAATGCTACCTGCATCCATCCATACACACCCAGCAGGTCAACCAAACATGTTTCTCTGGCTGACGCGCAATGAGGTCTCGCAATACGTGGCCTAAATACCTCTATTTTAACCCAATTAACTATTAAAACCGGGAACGCATCTGTGTAACCACTTAAACCATTATTTTATACTTTGACTATTCAAAAATAGCAGATATACAAGCTCATAGCGTGGCACCGAGTGCTGCCCTATAAGCTTGTAGATCTGCATTTCTTTTCTTAAATCATGAAAATTTGTGCAAATCTTTTTAAAGCTATTTTTTTACTCAAATCTTTGCTTCTGGGGGTCCCTGGAACAAAACATTTTCAGATGGGGGTCCGCGACCAAATACATATAATTTTGGGGATCCTTCACATGAAAAAGTTTGAGCACCACTGATATTATAGCAACATAAGTGTTTCAGGTCTTAATGGGTTAATTAACAAACAGCAGTGATTCACGTTTGGATTTATGTGGACATCACCGTTATGTGAAGTCCACAAGATGGTCACATATTTCGGCAGGTCATCAATTTCACCAAAACACTGCCATGCTGGAGGAAGGAGGATGCGAGGAGGCATACTGTACATACACTTACATCTGAGTATTGGGATTTGGCTAAAGGAAAAGGGTACTCCTCCTTTCAAGGAGCCCTTCACCCATGTTCAACCTAATCTTCATATAATTGGGCCTTGCTAATGCTCATTCTACTCACTCAGTTTGTTTCAGAGGTGGACTGGACAATTCAGAAACCTGCCTACCAATGACACCATCAGCTTGTTTCAATAAAAATAAAAGGTTTGAAATTTTGTTTGAAATTACCAAAACTGCCTACTGATGATGTCACTGGTAGGCAGAAAACACAATGCACCACACTGGGAAGAGGAGATGTGATCCAAGTGCATCTTTACCAAAGAAAAATCTACATGGCAGAATGGTGTTGGCAGCTACAAAAACGCCTTCTGTGGACATGGCCTCTAACAGACAGAAGGACAATATTCATTCTGAAAAGAACCTCGCCAGTGGAAAATAAAGGAACATTTGGAAAATCTCACCACTGCCACGCTCCAGTCACTCCCTCACACCCCATTCCCAGCATGCCAAGAGAGAGAAAGGGAGAGAAAAACAGGGAGAAAGAGAGAGAGAGAGGGAACAGTATGCACTGTTCCCTTCCATACTGTCATAAAATGTCTTTCTTTCTCTCATTCTGACTTTCTTTGTAATAATCACTTATTATGAGTCAGTTTTCTTTTGAGCTGTTTATCTTTGGACCACAGTTGCCAGCTGTCTGCTGTATTTGGAAAACACAGAAAAACTGTATTGAAAGTCACAGAGCTATGTTAACAGGGCTGCTTGCCTTGCAGATCATTGTGCAATTTAGCTACTACGGACAGATAACCTGGGAGACTTTTAGGAGAATGTGTTGCATTAAATAAGTGTTCTGTTCAGGATGACAGGTACTGGTACCATCACGACTGTGACTGCCCTTCCGGTCTGATATATCTCCGGTCTCCTCCTGTGCCACCACGTGACCTTGCCCTGTGCTTACCCTACCTGTCCTCCAGATGTCCCCAGTGTGCCCTTGTTTATCTATCTGTCAAATCATCTGTTATGTACTTTGCTCCAGCTGCTACCTTTGAAAATGAACTACAGCCTCTAAGCCTTAGAGGCTTTGGCGGTGAAGTTCATTTATATGTTAGAGTCTAAGGGATGCACATGAGGAGGCTGGAGGTACAGTAGATAGGAGGGGCAATCACAATTATTTGATCCCACATATTAAGACCACACAGTCAGTAGATGGGGCTCATGCGCTCCTCTCTTAGCCCCACACATGTGCAGCTCAGTAATAAATCGCTAATAAATCGCTGCTGGCTGAGCCATAAATAGGTAGATGCCACCAAGGGTTGAGCAAGCAACAAGTAACGTATCCTGCTCCTCAATGATTCACAGAGCCACAGCATCCTTGCCTGTGTATCATTTGCTGCCGACCCAGATAGGTCTGAGTTCAGTAACATAAACAAAAAAACGAAAGCAATAAAATTTGTGTCGCTAACATGTTTGGCAATTCTCCAAAAGGAAGCTGATAATATCTCCAGCCATTCTTTACAAAACTGTCTGCACTTAAACTAGCAGCTACAGTTGCCGCAGTTTACAGTAAAAAGAAATGCAGTTTCTGTATACTTCCCTGTATTCGCTGTTATATCATGGTTTCATGTGGACAATTGTAGCACTAGCTAAATTTCATGAACGTAGCACAAAACACTGCCAGGATTTTGCCAAGTTCATGCCTACGATGTGTACATTTAATCTGTGTTTACACTAAGACGGTAAGACCGTATCGATATATCGATGGACATTTACTTATACTGTTCCTCTCTCTGTCCTACAATTGTTTTTCTCCCTCATGCTTTCTCTACCCACTACGTACTGTATGAGTGCTCAGAACATCACCTAGTTGTGGGAGCCTGACAGGGTCTTTCACTTACCTACTGGGTGCCAGTGCATGCCACACACACACACCTTTGCTCTGTGCACATTATTAAAGGAGCACACCAGCCAACTGGAAATAATGGTGGTGACTGCTGATATGAACTGATAGCACTCCTATTTCTGCTGACTCGCTCAGAGGGGAACGTCACAAACCTTTGGTTTGGCATGTCCAATCCTACCAGGGATTGAAGAAGCAGACTTTGTCACAAGCTGTATTGGGTGGACAAATAATGTGAATGAATGGCTGAAACATCTGTTGTCAAGCTGCATCAATAAACTATTTTCAAAGGTATTTTGCATTTCTTTACATGTGATCCCTTTGTTATCAAAAGTCACATGCACCGATTAGTTTTGAACACAGTGGACATCATTATATTAAGGTACATATTAGTAAATATTAAGTAACTAACTATGATAACAAAAAACTATAATATGATGCGTGAAAAGAAAAGCAAACATATATACAATATATACAGTACACAAAAGTAGCCAGTGTATTGTAGCAACTAGAGACAAAGTCACTCTACACTGCCAAATTGTTGGGATGCTGTAAAAGTAAAAGTAACCTATGTCATTGTTCTTTGGCATTATTATTCCCACGTGCTTGGGAGGGCTTTCAGGGATTGGGGGTTTGGTGGGTGTTGGGGGATATTAGCATTTCTCAAGCTTTAATTTGGTTAGTTCGGTCAGGCCGGTGTCTGATTGTCCTGGGGAAGAAGCTCTTTTGTAGTCTACTGCCCTGTGGCTACCATTTTCCATGTGGCATCATCTGAAACAGCCCATGGTTGGGCTGACTATGATATTTCATGATTCTGCGATCTTTGCTCACACAGCGTTCATCGTATAGGTCTTGGATGGAGGGAACGTCGCCCCATTGCATTGCCATACCATACGATTGAGGTCAGTACAGTTCCCATACCAGGCAGTGAAGCAACCGGTCTGGATGCTCTTGGTGGACTTTGGGGGCCATGACAAACTTGAATTGAATAGTTTATGTCGAATAAGGCAATTTTAAAAACAATATAAGAAATGAGAGCAAAAAATTCAGAACAGTAAAATTTGAAAAATGCATATTCGAAAAGGAGTGAGAAGAAGCATAACTTATTGCTCCCACCCCTTCTCCATCAATAATAAATAACACGACAAGCTTCCGTGCTGGTCCATTTCTACCTATAATAAATACTATTATCTGCATTGTTGGACATTTTTCACCACCTGTTCAGTGTGTACATCCCATGTCAGTCATGTGCACTCCCAGGAATTTTAACTCGCTAACCCTCCCTACTGCAGCATGTGCGCTCTCTGCTTGGCTTCCTGTAGTCCACAATCAACTCTTTGGTCTTGTCGACATTGAGAGCCAGGTTGTTCTCCTGGCACCATTGTGACAGGTTCTCACCTCTCTCCTGTACCTGTACAGGCTGTCTCATCACCGTCTGTGATCAGGCCTCTATCACTGTAGTGTTGTCATTGAACTTGACCACTATGAGTTGAAGCTCTGCTTGATCATGCAGTCGTAGGTGTACAGGGAGTAGAGAAGGGGACTCAGAACACACCCCTAAGGGGCTCCTGTGCTGAGGGTCAGGGAGGACGAGCTTTTAGATCCCATCCTCACCACTTGTCGTCATTCTGACAGAAAGTCCAGGATCCAGCTGCATAGGCTGGGGTTCCTGAGCTTGGTGTCAAGTTCGAGCATAATCAAGATCATAAAACATTTGATTCTGTGTCAAAACAAATATTTAAATATGTAATTATATTTTATACTATATTCAATAGAGTGTAGTTTTCAAATATTTTTTGACACAGAATGTTTTATGGTCATGATTGACGAGCAGCCTGGATGGCTTAGTTCCAGGCTTAAAATAATGTATTAAAATATTTTCAGAAATCTCTATGGGAAACCTTTATGGGTTTTCTATCTGTGGCACCACAAAATGGCCGCCACTGCTATAGGGAGTTGTGCCATGAACTAAGGAATCATGAAACCATTATTTACTTATTTTTTTTACTGTACGACTAATGGTTCAAGAGTTATAGGCCATCAGGGGATGGGCCCTGTTATAGGGCTACCATGAGGCCGATTAGAAAAATGTGGGGCACGGGTTCTTCCTTGGTCAACTGGGAGTGTACGTGCAAAGTTTAATACCGATCGGTCCAACATTGCCAGAGATTAGCTCCTCACAGTCACACTGTCGGACGGACAGGGGCGAAAACAGTTTCCATCCTTTGGCCGTCCGGAGACAAAAATGTATAATTCTTTTTTCACCATCATATTTTCCTATATATGTAGCCTAATAAATATAGGTTAATTAATATTCAAAAAGCAACACAAGTGGAAGATCTGCACCACATTATCCTTTGAAGTACAAAAAAGAATGAAAAGAGGGAGATTAGGGTCCGCCGAATGAGGACATATGGAAATGAACATGTCTCGATAGCATCAGTACTTCAAGGTCAACACTCTTCATGTACAGATAATGTGGCAGAGAAGTCGATCCATTGTGTTTGAGAGCCAAAGACATAGACAACATAGTCGCCCTCATGATCCACGAAATCATTACCAAGGAGTTATCATCAGGTTCCAAGGACCATGGCTCACTTTTTAAATAAAACATAAACAAGGGAAAATATCAGACCCATTAATCTTTCATTAAGCTTGCTGGATAAAAAAGAATCGCTTAAAGTATCATTCGTTACCATCACCACGAGTGCAAAAGCCCCCCTGCTAACATCAAAGGCTTCCCAAAGAAACAGAGCGGGAGAGAGTCAGTTAGCCAAATTTGGCAGAGAACCAGCTTGTGGTAGGATTTTAATTTCATCAAACTTATAATGGCATTGAGGAGGAAATGGGGACTGAGTCTATAATGTTTTTTTTGTGTGTGTGGGGGGCATTGAGGCCTTTCAAGCAAACACTCATATAAACAATGTGCTGCCATTATTAAAGGGCCTTGGATTCAGAGTAAGTGTTGACAAAGGATGAGAGCTCATCCTCATCTTGCACAAGTCTTTGTGTCATTGAAAGATCAGAGGATTCTCATGAGAATGAACACAGGCGAACCCCATTTCAAATATCCTCCCACATATGAACGCACACGTGTGTGTGTGTGTGTGTGTGTGTGTGTGTGTGTGTGTGTGTGTGTGTGTGTGTGTGTGTGTGTGTGTGTGTGTGTGTGTGTGTGTGTGTGTGTGTGTGTGTGTGTGTGTGTGTGCGCGCGCACACACACACTAGGGGGAGGAGTGCTTGGGATGTTTGTGAAGGGTATGTAACCGCACGCTTTGGGAACAGATTAATTCTGCCTTATATGTTTGGGTGGGGCCAACAGGGTATTTCACTACTCTACTTCTTTTAAAACTGCCCATTAGATGACTATAGAATATTTTTATGAATTCAGAAAAAAATAATCTGTTATTTCAGTGCCAGGCAGTTATTTAGTAATAACGTGATAGTTATCATGACCTTTTTATGCTCCCCTCTAAAAGGGGCGTGAACAGTCTCTGACATCATGACTTCTGTGAGGAAACACCGGTATAAAATCATAAATTACCGTTTTGCCTGTTTTTATACTGAGCTTCTCGTGATTCTTGTGCCAAAACTACACAGCAACGTCTTCAGTGTTAATGTATGCATTTGTAAATCTGAGAGTATATGTAACCAAATGGACCGGTTTTACAGTATAATTCACAGTATTTCATTGCTCTCTTTTCAAAGCGTTGAAATCTTGGCAGTGGTGCCAAGTGGGTTAATGACATTGGAGGGATTAAGGTTTGCTTTGCTACAGTATTGGAGTAGAACTGATTTGAAAAAAAAGAGCAAATCAGCAACAACTTGAACCTATCCGAGAAACAGATTTTTGCTTTCATGTGGGTGTCCTTCAACTCTGTGCTGAGGTACATCACATTAATTTCTCTCCACAGTGTACAGAATTCGTTACCGATTGCCTTCAGAGTCCAGTGTATTACATGAGTTAGTCATGCCTCTTACTGAATTAAACATGGGAAGAAGTTCCTTTTTATCTAGAGCCAAAGTACTAAATCTGACCACAGCAACTAATACTACCCTGTTTTCAATGCTCCCTTTGATACTGTGAGCAAAGAAGCTTCAAATGTACCAGTTTGTCCCAATTCTTTTAAGAGTTTCAGTAGAAACATAAACAAACTGATCCAAAGGACATTGAACTTATATAACAAAGTTTTATGTTTGTTAATTTTGTTCTGACTTTCATGTGTGTTACAAAACTGGGTTTATTCTTTTGCATTTACTGTATTTTGTATTTTATGAGGTTAATTCCCCTTGAGACTCAGTCAAACTACAGTGAATAATACTGTACTTATCTACCAATAGGCAGTTTTCCTGTGCTATGCTAATGCTGCACATTTAAATAATTATTATGTTCCATTTGATTCATATCAAAATGTGTCATTTGGTGGTGTGGGATGCCCCTTTGTTAGTGTGGAAGCAGTGATATTTTGGGACTTGCAGGCAGTGCATGAAAGCCCATGGTCCTGTGGCTAATGAGAAACCAAGGCAGTGGGGATGATGGTTTTAATTACTGCCCGGCACCGGACTAAAGGGATTGGGGGGTGGGGGCTGCTGAAGAGCGTGCTGAGTGTCTTAGGTTGGGAGTTCAGAGCCATGCCAGTCATGCTGTGCTTGGCTGCCTTTGAAGCTCACTTCCCTGTGCTTTATTCCTCCCCTCGTGCTTATTAGATCCTTTGCCACATGATGCTTCACTGCACCTTTGTTCAAGCCTATGCTTTGGACAAAGAGAGGTATAACCACAGAAATCTCAACTTCAAAACCCCCAGACAGTTTCAATGATGCAGAGGGGCAACTTAATCTTTTGTGGAAATGAAAATCTGGCGCTTCCCTGTTGTGAGGAGGTTTTCGGCCAGAATCCACCAGAGAGAGGATAGATTGTGACTTGGCGTGGGACGAGACATTGTAATATTCACTGTCGTTCAATATAGCATCGCAATAATTTGAACCACTGTAACCTTTTATATTTTGGCTATTCCGCGCTGAGCTTGTAGACCTGCTATTATTGAAAAATCGTGAAAATGTGTGCAAACCTTTGAATATATTTTTTTTAAAGCGAAAAAAATCTTTGCCCTGGAACAAAATATTCTGAGATGGGGGTCTACATAAATACAAATACATATCATTTTGGGGGTCCGCGACATGAAAAAGTTTGAGCTAACCCAATAAAACAAACACAACTGGTCTGGTTGACATTGAACACGCCAAGCTTTTCGCCAAACACAAGATAAATGAAAAAAGGTTAAATAAAAAATAAAATGAATGCTTCTATCGTGTGAATTTCTTTTTAACTAGACCACTGGCCTACTTAGGAACGATGCAAGTCGGGAACAACGCATGCCCCACCCGCTTATGCAAACACGTTGTACCCATTGCCAGAGTACCTGTTGTACCTGATCTGGACAACTGGATCTCTCATTCATTATGCCTATATTTGGGCGTATCAGTTGGATCAGTGGTTTCGGACAACCGCCTCTCCGATCGACTCCCTCGGGTCGTCGGTGACCCGCACACCGAGTTTTATGAAGCCAGTCGGACAGACAGTTCTCAAAATATGTGAACTACAGACGTACGCACAGATGTACAGTGATTTTATACGTTTTTTGTAACATTGTTTCAATAGAAAACAAGTACACAGAAAATGACAGAAAAACATGCATTTTCTGGGTTAATAACACTGAACATAAACCACCATTTAGTTTAGCTTCTCTCTCCCTGGCAGCTTTAGTAACCAGATGTGAGTTTCAGTTTCATATACAAATACTAGAAATATTTGTAAATGGTTCTACCCTTGCCATGTCTCTTCACAAAACAACCTTCAACAAATAGTCGCTATGATTTGAGTCAGCGCAAATGATTCGAGTCACAGCCTTTGGCCAAGAAAAGGTTTTATTATAAAACTCAGAGGAAATAGTATTTGCAAAATCTTAACAAACTTCATAGTGGGTGCATTTTATCTTCAGAGTTAAATTATCACTCCAGGTTTTACTGTGTCGACCTTGAAAAGGTCTTGACAGAAAATCTGTTCTTTTGGGGCGAGTGACAATGTCATGCGACAAATTGAAAATTAGGCCATAGAAAGCTTTGAAATCACAAATGCAAAAGTACATGGTGTCCATCACACAGCCCAGAGAGCCATCGGGAGTGTCACTGTAACTTCTCAGCTCCTCTGACAATCAGCCAAGTTGATTCAAACATCTAGAATTTAGTCTAACACTCAATTTATACCTTGTCATATAACGCTGTATAGATTAAGCATAACATGTTCTGTAAAAGCTGGAGTTATTGCACAGGAGGTATGTCATCATATATCTCTTACACGCAAGTTAAAGCACCATGTCAAATGCTGCTAAATTGCCTCTTTTCATCATTATTCAGTCACTTCAAAGCCTCGTTTCATCTGGACATTTTTAATTTAATTCAACTCCATGTAAGTAGGACAATGGCATACTCGCCTCAGATGACTCAAGAGAGCAATGGCGACCATGATCATGACCATGATCGTGGTCAGTGATGTAGTCACATCACTGTCATCATTGTCACCCAATATCAGGGGTCAACAATGTGTCCTTGCAAAGAAAAAAATGCAAGGACATTTTGTTAAATAATAAAATACTGTATATATACAGTATATACATATACTGTATACACATACATACCGTATATAAAAATAACATGTTCTTATTTTTGTTCATGTTATGTGCAATGAAAGAACTGACTGCACTGATAAGACCTAATTATTGAAATCCCAAACACGTAATAGACTTGGACCATGCTGCCCTGATGCCATCGTGCAGGTATACAACCAGTATGCAGTGGCTGACTTGCCAGTCTCCAGGTTTTCTTATAGGTATAGGTAGGAGGACACTTTAATTCATGCAGAAACAATTAATAATTAAAAAATGTGTCGCACATTGGCATTGGCGTAGACTCTATGGCGCATTAGGAGTCCACTATATTTAGGGCTAGGCCTATGTGTTTCTGGTAAAATATTTGACCCCTAATTTTGTATGACCGTGACAAAAATATCATTTTGAGGCATTGTGAGGACCCCTGCCCAATATGATAAATTGAATCACCCAGTATGATAAGTGTCTGGGCAGTGGGAGCAGACAGATATCAATAGCTATTGTGTGCCTGCGCGAGAGGAAATAAGAGGAAAATAATCTCCATGCGAGGAGGTGGCAGTAGCCTGCAGGAGTCTGCTTGAGAGAACGGGACCTCAATCAGCATGGGAAACAAAAACAATGCAGTTACTATAGTAAACCATCAGCAAGCAAGCAATTCAGCAAGTTGAATTGTCTCTCTTTATGCTGGCACGCACCTCTCTCACTCCCCTCTTGTTGACCAAAACTTTATTATACAACAAATAATTGCAAAATATATCACTTCCATTAGGATATTCTTTCAAGAGTAGGCTAAGATCACAATAATGATCTTGGCATGTCATATTCCTGCAGGCGAGGAAGCGATCTTTCAAGCTTGCATGGATGACAGTGCTTTGCGTTCTATATATAGAAACCAGCAAGATGGCTCGTCTTTTAAAAACAAACTTTGCTGTAGCTGATAAAGAGACAACTAGGAAAACCAAAAGCTATATCCTCCTCTCCATTCAGCACCAGGGACTGCGCCGCACGTCCGTAAACAGTCGATCTGTCAGTCATAACTATGGTATTAAATGGTCAGTGTGCGATGCACAACTACAATTTTCAATTAGCTCTGAAATACAATTTATGAATTGTTGCTTTTCAGCAGCACAAATCAAGCAGACAGCAACCAGACGGCAACCACTAAAGACAGCTTAATTGTTATTAAGTCATTGCAGTCAGGTGCCCTGTTTTGTTAATGACTCGTCGGACACGTTTGCTGCACATTTCATGTTGTCATTATGTTGAGTGTCCACCCTGCGATTTAGAGGTCAGGGTTCGATCCTTGGTCAAGTCATACCAAAGGCTGTGGTACCCGATGCCTCTCTGCTTGGCACTCACGCATCAAGGGTTGAATTGGGGGTAAATCACTGCGACATACTAGAGTCATGTCCAGGGGGTGTGTGCATCAAGCTGCCTCACGCTACGGGGTATTTGGGAGTTCTAAAATGGTACTACAGTACGTGGTTGCTAACCTGTCACATTCAACAATCTGATTGGCCGCCACCCAGACTATGTGGAAGAGTATCACCACTTCCTGTATGCGTTATTTCAAATGAAAGATCATCAGGCTTTTCAGATCATACACAGCAAAAAACACATATTAATGGAGAATGTTGCTGTCCAACCACATACAGTACTAGATTTGGTTATGCGTGCCTATGTTCCACAGAGCATATTACATTCCACAGCAGGTTAATTATCATCTAACCGGCTAACAAACATCATGGCCAAGTACATCCTTTCAATTCAGAAGGCCCTATTGTTCCAGTCGTGCAATCAAGTTGGAACTCTTCATGGGAGACCTGTATTTCTTGAAGGCTTGTTTTGGAAATCCAGCTGAATGTCCATGAATACCATCCAGAATCATTTTGTAGGCTTTGCATCTCACGGTGCTTGATTAGTGTTAGTGTGGGTTCAACGCTACAGGGACGGATTGAAGCCTGAAGCGCATTCATCACCGTCCCTGGCAGGGGGGCACCTTTCTCAGCCTCACACCACTCAGCTTACAGCCGACTCTGTCCAGCTTTTTATACTCTTATTTTAACACTCTTTCAGCTATTTAGCATATAGCATGGCAAATGAATACAAATATATTTGGTTTAATCACCTTACAGTACAGTAAGGATTATATGCTGGATGTACACACTGTAATCAAAGGTACTAATGAATGATACCCAAGACTTTGTCTGATTATGATTTACGGAAGCCAGAATACTCAGTAGGTAATTGACCAAATAGTATTTATATGGTTCTTCATTATATACAGTATGCTCTTTTCAAATGGGGGTCCACGGCCAAATCAATTCTGGAGTCTTTGACATGAAAATGTTTAAAAACCACTGGCTGGTGTAGTTGCAGAATACAAGAAAGATTGCAGCACTACTCCAGTACTGACAATATGCAGCGGCATCATGAAAAGAAAACTCAGTTTCCCCTAAAAGCTCATGGGCTTAGAGCAACACCCTGGCCTGAAGACCTGATAGAATTAATATGAAGTCAAGCCATCTAATCGTTTCACAATAGTAAAGGAGGGGAACAGCAGCATGCAGTAATTAGCGGTTCATTATAAAATGTTATTAAATGTAATTTCGCTAATTTACAAATGGACCGTAAGGATACATTTTGGTTCCATTTTCATACACTCTCAAAATTAAATTACACTCAGGGTTTTACGTTGTACAAAACAGCAGACAGTGGGAAAGAAAGAACACAGTGAGGCTCGCAATTATTTTTCCAGGTGAACTCAAGAGGCTGTCTCAATCAGGCAATGTACTGTAGTGTTCTGCAGTGAGCATACTGAACCTTCAGTGTTTTACTCGTACAAACATCAACAGAATGCACTGTAATCTTATGTAGGCCTGTCACAATTATTACATAATCGTCTTATTGCCATAATCATTTCCAAATGTTCATGTATTTCCAAACATAGTGGAAATAGCCGATCTGCTATTTCCTCTATGTTTGGAAATATTCATGTTTTAAAGTATAAAGTTATTAAAATATGTATGTTATTATTTGTCATATCTTCCCTGTGCACCTTTTATTTACGAAGCCTAAACGCCAAACAGAAATGTAATTTGTATACATAATGTTCCAATGTCAAAACGACAGAAACACTATTAAATTGTTAATCGCAATTATTTGAACGTCAATAAAATGTCAAAATCATGACAGCATTAATCTCATGGCTTGGTGTTGAACAAAAAAGTTCTATCCAGCCTTGTATGTTTTTTTTGTTCAGCAATGTCTTACTTTTCAAGAACTCACAATACTTTTATGACCAAGTTAGCATTATCAGACTAGGCAAGCCAACTAGGGTTAACTTTTACCGCCTAGACCCGGGACAAATCTATTCAATTCCACCATAATTTACAGAACCATTACAGGTTGGAACCCCTATACCAAAACATATTATTGAATCAAATATGAGATAGGAGGTCCTCAGAGTTACAGGGGGGGCCGCCAAGTCTTTGTGTGATAGAATAATTGTCTTTACATTGAACCCTAGCATCCCTATTCTGAGGAGAACTTAAGCCAAAAACAGCCAAACTACAAGCTCACAACGCCTTGCAGATACAGTAGATCGGCTATTTTTGGCAAAGAGGTTTGGTGTAGAGGGAAAAAAGAGCAGACTAAGTACAGAGTTTACCAACTATTGACGGCTTAAGTGCTTAAATGTCTGAAAAATACATTAAACATGAATCCAACACACTGATGACAGTGCTGTCAAACAAGTCTATGAAGCTATCTATGAAATCTATGAAAAACTTGAATCTGCAACAAAATTGTATACAATATACAGTGGGGTCGGTCACCGCTTCATCTCTCTCAGCTAGGGGGTCCTTGGCCTGAAAAACGTTGAAGACCCCTGCCTTAATGTATACAAGTGATTATCATCCTTTGTAGACTCTGTGTCGGACTCGGACCCCAGGAGGACTTGCTATTGTCATGGCATTAGCTAATGGGGATCCTATTCCTAATACAAATAGATGAGTAAATCCTGATGAATGGGGTCCCAGATGCAAGTAAACGCTTAACCATGATCATTCCAGGCACTCTCCCGCAAATGACAAGAAACTACCACCGGAACCCAAAACATTTGAAATCCTTGACATGAATAGCCTACATAGGACGATGAAGAAAAGGAACACAAACCGTGATCCCCAAAGAGTTGTGGGCGAGCAGATCTGACTCCGAAGATGCAGACCATTGACTACACCAGCAGTGACGGAGAAGAAGGTTGTGATTCTGCTGAGGAGAAAGAGGATGGGGTGATGATTGAGACATAGGCCTATGAGATACGATCTTTCTCATTAGTGCCCTTTGTTCCAGTGAATGCAGCAGCATGTACCAACTAGTGGAAATACATCTCGGACTAATGGTGAAAGTTATAGTAGCAATTTAAGGGTGGACAAACTGCATATCAATGCCCATTATGCTTCCATTCAGCCACGAGACCATATGAGGAGGCTTGGCTCACATTATATGTTCCAATTTATTCCAAAGGTGTTTGATAGGATCTGTGTGTGCAGACTAGTCAGGGGGGGGGGGGTTGTCATTCTGAAACAGGAAATGGCCTCCATAAACTGTTGCCATTTAAACCGTTTTCACAGCAGACATATTGGCATGAAATAATTAGTAGATTAGTATGAACAAAAACAATTATACTAATCAAGGTTCTGTTCCATTCAGGTCAAACAGAGTCAGGGTGCTGCATGCTATAATTACTAATTAGTATCATTAGTATCCTGTGAAGGATGTAACGTTACACACCCTAATAATATTGATATCAAGACGGCTGACGTGAAAAGGGTAAAGAAATAAGGAATAATAAAGAAGAGAGATATTTAAATTGCAACTATAGAACCTTGCTGCTGAAGAAGAAGGTAATATAGGTAGGTCTATTCAATAGGCTATGGTCTGTTTTATTTAGGTTTAGCCTAGGCTACAGTTAATTTCATGCTGGCATTAGAAAGGCCTAAATGAAACAGCAGTACTGTACTGCTAATAATGCTTAACACTTTCAGCTATGTTCACATATCAAATATATCCAATAATTAATTAAATTATACCTGTACACACCATGGTACACTAGTCAGCAGTAGCATAGCCTATGAGCCTATGGCAAGTCACACAAACACAGGTGAGGGCTCTATGCACAGCAGCCACATTGGAAAGAGATTGGGCCACTTCCTCACTTCCTTCACAGGCGTTACCAATGATACTAATGAAGGCTCTGTTCCATTCAGTGTAGCACAGAGAGGTTCTCAAACGTTTGAATTCCAAGGACCTCCATAACTCTGAGAGTGTACAAATGGAACCAAATGGACCCTGACGAGTTACTGTACACACACGTCCTTGGACCCCCTCAAGGAACCATGAGGGTCCCTGGACCACACTTTGAGACCCACTGGTGTAGGATGGGAGCAATACCAAAACGGGGAGCAAACAGAACGCAGCAGGTCGGCTCATTGCTAGATGGGATTACATTGCTTGATAAATACATTAAATTATATCAAACCCTTACATGCCATGTCCTGGACGACGTACGTGTAGAACTTCGACCGACTTCGGGCAGGTTGCTTTTTTTCCTGGCTCTGCAACTGGAGGAATGTGTCACACAGCCATTCATTACAGAAACAAAGTTGAGACTGTGCTTTGCTTCCATCTAGTGGACATATTGTAGATTGCTCACAAACCCTTTATGAGTGAAAAAAAAGAGCAAGCTGCTCAGCCTTTTAATTTGGGTCATCATCATTTGTTTGGTATTTCTTTAGTGGGCCTACATCATGCATTTGTTTTAACCCATCTTAAGTAAATAGTTGTGTATAATGCAAATATGCAAATATTGGTGCTGTTAAATGATGTATCTTTTGGAGTTATTGCTGGTATACGAGATAATTGACATTTGGCTTATATTAGAGCAGTCTGGACTAGAATTTGTGAGTTTAACAGGTTCCTTTTACAGTTGCCTACCCATGTTGTTCTTTGCTTTTCCTCATCTAGTGTTGTATGAATGTACTTATTATGGATTATATTTTTCTGCATATCTTTACTAACCACCCCACGACCCGCCACCACCAAACACACATTTGCACTTAAAGGACCCCAATGGAAATGAGCTCTCAAGCCTTTTTGTGTTTATCCTTTTGACAGATATTTACAAGTCTATGGTCAGGTATACTGTATGCTAGTTTTGTCAATACAAACTTCAAACAATAAGAAAAAAAAGGAGAGATGCTGCTATACCATCAGAAACCATGGGTCGATGGATCCGTGTTGCTTGGGGCTCTAGGCTCAGAGAGAGTTTTTTTTTCTGTCGGCTGTCAGAGCCCTGAACAAGGACATGGTCAATAAATAAAAGAATAAAGGGAAAACAGCATAAAAACAATAATTAATCCTGTATAGATCTCAAATCGTTACTGCACAATATATACAAATGTATACAGTTACATCACATTCTGTAAAGACACTATAAGCTTCCCCAGTGCCCCACTGGACTATCTCTATCTCATTCACATATTATTCCTTTAATATATATATTTTACCTGTCTGAGTAAGTGACAAATACATCCTCTTGATTGACACGGAACCTGATGAAAAACAACACCACAGTAGCATGCATTATTTGGCTGACTAAATTACAATAAAATTATGCAAACACATTGGAGACTACTCTGATTACTGTACATGTCTGGTGACATTACATGGAGCATAAACCCTCCTGTCAACAGTTGTGTATTGTGTATAGTAAGTCCATTTCTTCATTTATTGCAGTAAACTGAGGAGACTTGCCGAAAATGACAGACATCCCTTTCTGTCCACTAAGCATGGGGATTCTCTACCTAGTACAGTACTCTACCCAGTCAGTAATAGTTTCTTCCCCTATGACATGGGGAAAGTATGTATTGCATTTACCCATGTCTTATTGTCAGTTTTTATTCCTTGTTTCTATTCTACATGATGTAACCGCATAACAGAAGCACTGTAGAGTCACAGTCATAGCTGTACTAGACTCTGCATCTGGTTCTCAGCACGTACCATTATTTGGTTCATGCAGCTCAACTCAGCTCCAGTAGTGAGACATTTCTCTGCTGTAGCATTGCTTTTCAAATTAGGCCATAAAACTGATGTCTTCAATTTTGTCGGGGGAACCAAGGTCAGGGACTACTTGAAAAGCAATTAGGTTCACCTGCAGTGCCACTAAAGATCCTTAATAGAGAAGATACTACAGCCTTCCCCCCATGTGAAAGGAAGATCTCGCATTCTGTGGTCAGTGTTGCTAGATCTCGTGAGAGTGTGTAGCTGACACAGACAGCTCTTGAACAAAGATAATTGAGAAGAAAAAAGGGGGTAAGGGGGTATGTGGTGTGGGGGATGAGAGGGAGCGTGAGTAGGGGGGTGGGTATGGGCAGTATGGCAGTATCATGGGTGTGGAGGTGGGGGGTATAGTAGCATCGTTCCCAGCCTGGGTGACCAATCAACACCATTAGTGTGTATTGGAACACCTGAAAGGCCTAAAGTACTTAAATTGTACTAACGTACAGTACTTGAGTAAATGTACTTAGTTACTTTTCACCACTAGTAGCATGTGACTGTATAGTATGAATGTGAGGCACAGAGTGTATGGCTTGTAGATCGGCTATTTTTTAGTTCGGTTGTAATCGCTGCTGCAGCGAGCCTACAATAATCTTTTTTCTGACTTCTTATAACTCTGATCCCAGTGAATTTCCTCCAGTGTTGTGGCATGACCTGTTTTTCATGACATTCTGAGAGAAAGATTCAATAGGCATGCAAACATTACAAAATATCAAATTTATTATGATCTTTAAAAAATTTGCACATGCACACCCACACAATAATTTGTAACCATCAATATAGGCTGATATTTCTTATCATAAAGCTAGCACACAATTGCAGACTTTTAAACATTATGGTATTGAAGACACCATGGGGAAAGCTTGCACTGTTTGATTATAAAGTTAAATGTACAAAAAAGGCAGTTTGAAAATCAAGTATAAACATTTAAAAACAATTTACAAATGGACAAAAGTACAAAAAGAGCAACAGTCACTCAAACTGAACAGAAGCAATGACTGATAGTTATATGATCCATAATAGGAAAAATGTACATCAATTCACTGTAGGTTCAACATGTTTGGCTGAGAATTGTACAGAAAGTTTTACAGAATGTTTTTTCATACATTCCTTTTTGGCAGTCTCAGTTTAAATGTATATAGAAAATATAGGCTAGATCTTTTTTTAAGGATCGGAGGATGGGATGAAGAACAGAATAGTATGAAGGAAAATGTGGAAAATCGTTTTCATTTCACATACAAAGACTTGGACATCTGCACAATCCTTTTGGGTAGCTTTTGATAAATACATTGGCTTTCATTTCTTCATACATTCACTACTCTATGTACTAGGGTGTTGGTATATTCAGACATACAGTACTTGGATCCTGCACATTTTAAACACAGGAGGAATCATTAATGACTGAATCAGATGGTTGGCTTCTATCAACTTATCTTAATAAATTCCAGATTTACCAGACTTTGGAAGGAAATGGGCGCTGTAGAGGTAGGCTTGTGTCTTGTTAAGAATACTATGACAAAATAAAAGGGTTAAGGTTGCACAATCAAACCTCGCAACTTAGAAACCCAGTGAACTCCCCTCTCCTCGAAAATGAAGAAAACAATGTGTTGCATGGTTGGAAGTAAATAGAATGTAAGAAAGTGCAGCAAATGTTAAATGTTAACATGACTTTACCCACATTGCTTATTACATGTGTATTGTTAACTTTATTCCAACTGTCCCTGAAACTGGTTTGATTGTGTGGAACCATCACTAGTGTTTCTTTCATAGAGTAGTCAATCTCATTTGCAAGTGCATCAATGTGGCATTGCTAACAGCAAATGTATAAGTTTATATCTACTGTACATCACATGACAAAATAAAGTGCCTCTATAGTATCTTCCGTAGAACAATGATGCAACATAAATCTCTAAGTAGGGGGTAAATGTTTTGCCTTTCACCTATTGTACAGTATCTTGTGTCTTCTTTTATATTTTTTTAGGTGGGGAATTACGAACGATGGACAAGGACAACATCAGGGCCATTTTGAGATTTGAAATATACGTATGTGAGCACTGATCTTCCATAGAATATGATGGTCACATAAAAGATTGCACATCACAAGTCACAAGTATATTTGCCAAAACCAAGACAATTTCATTTTGTGAAGTAATGCAACTACATGAATGAAAACCGGGCATACAATTGCACACTCCACTTGACAAAGTACAAACCATTGTGCATTTATAAGGCAAATACATGGAGGTTGGATATACTAGGCATTTCACCACCATTCAACTGAATGTAAATAATGTGATGCTGAATTCAGTTTAGTGACCCTGTAGCATATAGCATGTGCTTATTTAGTTGGATTCTGACCACTTCCCCACTTAGCATTCTTGTCTCTGTGTCTCTTATCACAAGTGTGTAGGGAGAGTACAACAGGAATCTATGATGTCGACTTAACTGTTAAAATCACATTACTGCATATTAGCCATGGTATACTGAAGTATTGCATGCTTCAATTACCATTCTGACATTTCCAAATCACTTTGCATGTGCTTTGAAGGGTCAGGAGGGAATGTGCTGAAGTAAGAACAGGCAAAACTCTCATACGCCTTGGAATACAAATTCAGTCGTTTTGAACGAGCTCAAGCCGGCACAGCCCCCCTGCCACCACCACAAAACCCAATTAGGTATTTTTCTTGCATCATTTGTGGACTCCAAAACAGACTCCATGGTTCGAATGAGCCCTCTGTGTTTGTGTGACACATGACATTCTGAGTTCTGGTCTTTTTAATCTCAGTTATGTACAGAGACATTGATCACACTGAGGACTTAACCTGGCATCAGACCATCCATGTTCTACATGGACAATGTTGTTAAGTGCCACAGCCTAATCTGCAATTTCTCATTGCCGCTCGCTCATTGCAGCTCCCGGCAGCACTAGTTTGATCTAACCCAAGGCTTGGAGGTAAGATATTCGATTCCAGCCTACAGCATGAGGTCTCTTGACCAGAATATGAAATAATTTATTCAAAATATGTATTGTAATTAAATAACAAAATACAAATTCTACTATACAATGGGTGTACAAGAATAGAGCATTTGCCACGCTGACCGATGCCACTTGAACACTGTAATTTTTCTGCTGCACTGAATGAAAATAAATGCAATAAAGAGTATTATATTCATGGTGAGGAAGTTGATGACATACTTTAGCAAGTAGATCGAGAAATTATTTTGCAGTGCCAAGTCTTTTGAATAGTTTCTTCCCTTTGGAGAGCAGTCCCTTTTTCTTTTCGGAGTACATGTCCAGTGGGCCCCTGATGGGACTGCCAGGCCCCATGGTGGCAGGGCCCGAGCCAGGAATGTGTGGGCACACTGTGGGAGAAGCAGCTCTTCTGGGCGGACCCGATTTTTCCAACGGAACCTAATGGGAGACCCGTAAGGGACAGTTCAGGGTTGTTAAAAAAAAAGCCAGCCGTCGCAACACGTCAGTCATTACTCACCCTGTCCACTTGGTCCTTTCTGTCTCAGAAGGGCCATCATAGCTCTGCATTTCCCCCAATGCTACTGTATTTCCCTGTTCTTGGCAGCTCACATCGACTGCTCAATTCTTGTTTTTTTGTTGTCCTGTGTACTGAGGAATAACCCCTTCCCTCCACCTCTCTGTTATGTAGGAACAGTCTTGGTCCAAACTACCACCAGTTAAGCTACAGCACCACAGCAGGTATAAGCAAGACAGCTCATATCTTCTCACTTCATTAGCAACAGAGTCTATCCAGACAAAATGACAAGCCAAGGCAAGGGCAAGTTCCTTTCACACAACAAGAGAGATACAGTTGTACGGTGTTACAATTTAGCACAAATGAGACATGTTCATAACACATTCACTTTTCTTCCTCTTAAACATATAATCACTCATACAACTGGGGTACAGAGTAACTACTAATATCTAAATATCACTTTTTTTGTAATCATGAGCTAAAAGGCTCTTTGAAATTGCACTTTGGCGGTATGGTTTAAGATTTTGAATATTAGTTACAAGACAGAACTCGGCCATTGTAACATATCAAAGTCCAAATCATTAATAAGATAAATATGTGAAGCTGATTATATTATAAAAGCTTTACATTTTCAAAATTTTGACAATACATTTTTCATCAAGGTAACTTGATGTTGTTTCCAGTTTGTTTCCCGTCTCTGCGTAAACATGTCAGCAAATGTTCTGCCATTTTACATCATTGCTTCAATGAGAGAGAAAAGGTGCACCCTGCTGTTGATAAAGATATAATACTGGGCTTTAGCTAAATTATGCCAATTTCAAATTTCTTCACATTGTCATTGAGTAGAGGTTTGAGTGGTAGAATCAGAATTTCTCACCGTTATGGATTATGTGAGTCAGGGTGCACCACTTCAGGAAAAGGGGAAGGTATTTGTCTAGATGTCAGCAGGAAAGGTTTAACCATTAATGTCTTGACTACAGCGGGTAATTGAGGGGTGTGCAACAGATGGCCTTTTAGCTAACCATGAGTTACAGCAGGAGAGACTTATTAGGCTTAATTTATACTTCATCACACGACCACGTTGCTTGACAAAAATGGCGTGTTTTCAATTTCTGGAAAAAAAAGTCAATCCGGTCATGCAACAAAGTATAAATATGTGTAAGACTGTGTGGGAGACGGACATTGTCATGTACAACACTCTGAAGACAAACAACTGAAGATACCATACAGTACTTCCTCTTTAATGCATTGGCTCGGGTCGTTATCCTCCAACAAACAAGCACAGGCAAGATTTTGAGGGACAGAGGAAGGAAAGGGTCTAAAACAACTACATAGCCCCCTTAAATGCAAGAGAACACCCAATGTTTCATATAAGTGTATGGTGTTGCATACCAGAAACTAAGGTTACCCATGTCATCTGCATTAGACGAGGAGTGCGTAATCTTGGTATCCTCAGTTGCTCACTTACGTGACGGTAACACAGCCTTTAAGGTGTGAAATGAACACTCTTCTTCTGTTTTGCCAAGCGGGTGGAGGAAAGAAATAAAAACAAATATATGTGGTGATGGCATTTCAATAATCTGCACTGTGAGAAATGTCAATTGTGAAACAAGGAAATAAACATCTGATGACACCTGTTGATAATCAAACAATTGCATTATTTGTTAAAACGCAAAGATTCACATCACGTTTACGGTTAAGAAATTAGTATGTGAAATTATTCTTTGATGGCAACATAGGCTAGGTGATGTTTTGTGAGCTACTTTACAAGAAAGCAATATACAAAACAAGGCTTTCAGGAGCAGATACAAAAGTACTGTACTAGCCATCATTTTCTTTTAATATATGTATATATATATATATATCTATATATATATATGTATGTATATATAAAAATGTTCAGGGAGAATCCATGCATCTTAAATATAGAACATGCTAAGCTATAGACTACATAGTTGATCTTTCAGTACATTAAAACTATTTACTCTATTAAAAATGATTTTGGATCAGAACACAGAATATTCATAAAGCATCTGTTACAATGCAAAATATGCATGTGCAAAAATAAAATGAAAATAAATTAAATTGTCAATAGACCCCCCCTTTCTTTTCAAGACACAGTATGAATAAAAAGTCACAGGTCCATCTCTGCCTCCATCTTCCTCCGTTAAATAATGCTTTATGAATAAAGTATATCCAGTTTTTTTGTTGTCGTTTTTTTGTTTTTTTTACAATGCATATCTTTCACAGCAGTAAACATGAAAAATAAAAGTACCTCTGTCAAGTATTTAGAATGTTGTCTTTTTTTCTTCTTATCATAGATCTGACACATCTACAGTATTTACAGTAAAGCAATGCTCCAGAGTCAGACTTCCCATTGTACTTACAGCAATGAAACACACACAAGCACAGACACAGGAAAAACAAAAAAACCCAAAAGGAGAGATAAGAGGAACTGAAAAAGAGAGTAAGACGGATGACAGAGGGGCTAGTACTGCGAAGGAGCATGTACCCTTTTGGTCTTTATCCGTGCTGGAGTGTCCTGGGGGTATCGAGATGGTGTGTCTGTGAGAAAAACCTCTACATCATCAGGCACTTCTTCTAGAAAGTTGGAAGGAACAAGTCCCTTGTGTCCATTGAGCTCACCCTGGGGGGTACAGAGAATATGAGTAAGAATCCCCGGGTCACATGCACACACCAACTGGAAAGCCCAACGCAGAGGAAAATGAAAGAAAAGGATATATACTGTCGTGCCAGTTTAACCGCTTTCTTGGTGTCCCTATTTTGGACATGTATTAATGTCAACAACATTTTCCAAAAGTTTGGAAAATAGCTGGCCCTTGGTATAACAAGTTTGAAGTTGATCAGTCGAACTGTTGCGGGGGACATACACACTCACACACAGAGACAGAGAGCGATACACAGAGAATCCTATGGGTGGTCGATTTGGATGCATTCTTACTTAAGAGTTAAACTAACAATGTAGATTTCACTGTGTAGGTTCACTTACACACACAATACACTGACACAGATATACATAAAATAGCGAACATAGACTCCATGTTAAACGCGCATGTACGTTCCCGATCTGGAACAGGCCTCCATGTTATGAAAAAGGTTAATAACCTTTTTAAAAGGTTTTAAAACATAAATGCTCAATACTCACATAGTAAAAGCCATCTTCATCTATTTCAGCAAAAACTGTTATGACATCACCGGCACAGAATGTCAATTCAGCCTGTCAGGGAAAGAGAGCATCGAGATATAATTGAACTGTTTTTTCTTTTGTTTTGTTTTGTTTTTTCTTCAATTGCTCACAGCACCTTGGGGTTTGAGGAAGAACACACCTTCTCGGGTTTGATTAGTGTGAAATATTTGTAGGGGTTAATCGAACTAATCGATTTAATCGATTATAAACATTATCAATGTGAATAAATAATCAAAATTTTCATAAATGTTCAAAGAATTTAAAAAAAAATAGTGAAAATAGCTGATCTACAAGCTCACAACACAACATATTGCAAAACTATGCATTGTGAGCTTATAGATCGACTATGTTGTGCTACACATTGTACAACAACTTGTAAAACGTGGCTAAAGTGATTAATTAGATGTTTTTTTGGATACGTTGATATACTGGGTGCGTTCGAAAATACAGCACTGAGCGGCAGTGATCGCACTGGCCAATACAAACTAATAGGCGAGTGTGCTCCGGTGCGTAATTTCCGAACGCACCCACTGTGTATACATATATATCTATATATATATATATGCATTAGAAAAACGATTATTCAATGCATCTAAAAAGTAAAGAAAATAATCGATAGTTGCGGCCCTCAAATACTGTGCTTCCTTCTCCAAATCAACATGATGCATTATCAATCCAAGTGTCAATTCAGTCTCAGCAGACAGACTGTTGCAACTGCAAATGCATCATATGTTGTAAGTGTGAAGAAGACAAGATTGCAACACACAGAGTACATGTCTCCTACTGGGGGTGTGGGGGGGTGTGGGGAGGCTCTCTCTAGATCACACAAACCAAGTATGTGTTTACTGTAGGAGACTGCTCAACACAAAGACCAAACCGAGGAGGAGAGATGCTGGTTCAGGCAGATGCATGAGGGGTTGTGTTCATGACTACAAGAAATAGAGAGGGGCAAGGGGCGGGGGGGGCTTGGAGTCCAATTGTCTAAAGCCCACCTTTTCTATGCACTCACTCCAGCCAGAGCCATATAAGGAGAGTTGCGTCACCTCCGTTCACTTCATCGGGGTAGCCTTCTACAGAGCCTTGGCGAATAGTGACAAAGCCCTAAACCGGAAGTTTACGGAATACACTGGAGTCTATGAGCGTTTGTCACTATTTCAAGTTTACATGAGCCACGTGACCGGCGCTGTTTTCTGCCCCCGAGGTGATGCAACTCTCTAATACAAGGCTCTGACTCCAACAACAGGGAAGAAACCAGTGGTGGAAAGGGTACTACTGTACATTTCTTTACTTAAGTAAAAGTATCAATACTGCAATGTAGAAACCTCTGTTGCAAGTAAAGGTTCCGGTAATAAAGATTTACTTGAGTAAAAGTACAAAAGTATTGGCATCAAATTATACCTAAAGTACCAAAAGTAAAAGTGCTCATTATGCTCACAACGCCTCGCATCGTGACACGTTGTGAGCTTGTAGATCGACTATTTTCAAATAGCCAAAGTTAAATAGGGCTGCTGAAGTGGTTAATGTATGCTTAGTAATAATAATTTAAATCTACAAAGTAACTAGTAACTTAAGTTTTCAAATAATTGTAGTGGAGTAAAAAAGTGCAATATTTGCATCTGAGATGTAGTGGAGTAGTAAAAGTAAAAGTATTGAAAATTGGAAATACTCCAGTAAAGTAAAAGTACCTCAAAATTGTACTTAAGGACAGTACTTGAGTAAATGTACTTAGTTTCTTTCCACCACTGGAAGAAACACACACCCACACATACACACAGAGAGAGCTGACAGTAACCGTCCTCCTCGCCCTCTCACTCACCTCCTCATTCAGTCTGTGGCCCGCAAACTGTCGGTGGCAGTGCCAATACAAAGGTGACAATGAGTAAAAACCGGCAGGGGGACATGGGGCCATCAATACAACATGGGAAAGTATAACTTTGAGACTGACTTTGAGATAAGTCTCATACACAGAGTTGGGAAGCAACATAATGAAGAAATAACAGAGTTAAGTAATTCAATTACAAACTAAATGCAACTAACAGTAATGAAAATAAATGTGTTGTTGACTGAATTACAGTTACTAATCAAAATACTGCAGATTACAAAAGGTTACACTCAAACGTCTTTCCACAATAAGAAGCATTATAATA
Source organism: Gymnoscopelus microlampas (assembly GCF_963454915.1). Taxonomy (NCBI): domain Eukaryota; kingdom Metazoa; phylum Chordata; class Actinopteri; order Myctophiformes; family Myctophidae; genus Gymnoscopelus; species Gymnoscopelus microlampas. The sequence goes on from NC_139941.1 coordinate 40,749,687, forward strand.
GCAACATGTGTTAAAGCTAGCATTATGTCCTCAAGCAAGAATGCCTAGTGTGACAACCTTGATGTTATATTTTAGAACTTAGAATTTATCTAGAATGTAATAAAATGTAATCAAATGTATCAGGTTACTTTGATGAAGTAATACAAAATATTATATTACTTACAGATGACTAATATAATAATCAGTAATATAATACTTATTAAAACAGACTATTAATATAAAAATCAGTCATCTGTAATGGGTTACATTTAAAAAGTAACCCTCCCAACCCTGTGGGAAGCTCATACATGGTGACCCGTTTCCAATCCTGGGTCTAAATTAACAAATCCCCTTCCAATTAAACAAAATACACACACACAAATAAACAAACAAACAAACAAACAAAACAATGCATGTCTAATAGAAAATTGCGAAAATTGACAGCAGAATTAAAATAACATTTCTGTCTAGTTGTTCACTCGACATAGCTCTACCTCACGTGTACACATTATGCACTCAGCCAAATTGGTCTTAAGGATGTGTATTCCCAAAGCACACACTTATATAATTTTATTAAGGGACTGCACTGGACAAAACTGTGTACGGCACTTTTTATATGAATGTATGGAGAGAGAAAATGTCATGATAAAAGACAGTAAAGATCTGTAGCTGAAAAAGTAGAGTACCTCTACATCAACATTAGGAGAACTCTCCCGTGGGTCATAGTCATAGAGGGCCACCATTCTGCGTGTAGACAATTGGTGTGGACGCCCACTTCGCCTGTTCCTCTCTAGAGACAAAGGGGTGAAAACAAGGAGTGATCAGTTGAAATAATAAGTAAACCCTATTGAGAACATGACATGACTAACATCATTTATTCCCAAGCCTTATGAAGCTGATGAGGCGTTTGTTTAGTCTATGGTCGTATCTCATTCTGGGCTTAGGTCACAAGATTGTCTGGCTCACAAAGCAAACTATTCCTATGGTCATAATGAATGTTTTTTGATTGTGATGAGCACATTAGGTTAAAGGCACACACACACACACACACACACACACACACACACACACACACACACACACACACACACACACACACACACACACACACACTCAAAGTCTAAGTAAGTGATTGAAGCAAAGTTTGGAAAAACAAAGAGTGAAGATGAAGCTGAGGCAAGAGGAGCATTTCACTGGACACAGACCTCTCTTGGATTTTCTGGATCTGCGATTTATTGAGCGGCCATCTTTGAAACGGTCGCAGTTCACTTCACAGGAGAGTAGAGACAAAGAAAATTAAAATTGAGAAGGAAGAGTAAATATAAAGAGAAATGAGTGTTAGCGGGAAAATACAGTTCCATATTGCGGAAAGCTGGCCAGGTAGAGGGGAACGGCAAAGTAAAAAGAAAGGGGTGGAAATAAAGAGGTTCAGTTAATGAGAGGGATTCTGACCTAATTTCTCCACAGGAGTGTTGAGTGGGAGAAAACCCTGTTTGATCAGCTGGTCCATCATCTCGTCATCCTCCGTCTGGATCTCAGAGACCATGTTACAGGGGATCAGACCCGCACGATCACGAACCTCTGCCCTGTAGAACCCGTCTGTGTCTTTATTCCCAAACACCTAAGGAACACAGACCAGACCTCAGGTGAAAAATAAATTATGGTTGTTTGGTACTCCTAATTAAGCCCAGTTTATACTTTGACGTACAAATGTATCTCTCACAGAAAATAACAGATTTTCCACAGAACAAGCATGCAATCCTAGATGAGCTGTGACTCGCTCAGTTTGTGTTTGAAATGTTTGGACAGACAGACAGACAGACAGACAGACAGACAGACAGACAGAACGAACAACCGAACGAACAACCGAACGGCCAACAGAGTGGCATATACTATACTACCTTCAGCTACATGGTCGCAGTGCAACAAAAACTCACAACATGGCTGTTCAACAAAGTATAAATTATGCCGGCTTTAGTCAATCAGAGCCACATAGCGAAACACATCCATCTCAAGTTGTTATACATTTAACACTCCGGTGTTAATAGTCTTAAACGTATTTACTCATTAAGATAAAAAACTAAAACTGCAGCATAGAGACAGAGATTAAATTCCCTGACAGTCTGTGAATGGAAGCCCTACCTTTATGATCTGTCCTTCTTTGAAAGGCAGCTCCTCGTCAGCAGCATCCGGGTTTGGGGACATGGATAAGGGGTCATAGTCAAACAGGGCCACAAATATACGGCATAGTTCTTCTGGTTCCGATTCCTCATAGTACTCAGGTTCGCGCCGCCCCCTCCCATGTCCGTGGCTACGGCTGCCATAGCCGTCTGAAACAAAAAGAGAGACCTCTGCTGCTACTACAGTACCTGCCTTCTACCATGATGGCAGGTAGTACAGTAGGCATTGATGAGAGCAGAAGGTGCTGACAGGGGAGAGAGACATGAGACACAAAGAGCCAGAGATCAAACGATACATAATAGTGGCTTTGGTTTAATGTGCTTCGCTTTCAACAGCTCAGTTGTGTTGTGATCATATATTCAGGACGCCTTTAACATATATCTGTGCCAGAACTTAGAAAAAACGTCTGATTTCTGGCTTGATAGACACTCCTCTTCACAGAACAACTTTACACTCCAGCTTATGTTATGCTTAGCAAAAAAGTGTGCAATGTGTTACTTGACAAAAATAAAAATGTCAACTGAAAAGGTGTTGAGGTAAGTTGGACAAATCGCACCACACATTTTCACTGAAGCATAAATTAGGCTATGGTGTATACACACAGAAACATTGACGCAAAGACAAAGGTAGGAAGGACATGTCAAGCTGCGTCTTTTGGTGCAAGGGAAAACTAATGACCATGCATGTTAAGGGAATGGAGGGAAACTGTAACAGCGCACTACCGTTCATTGCTGTTTCACTGCCTTATCTCACAGAGGCTGGACTCATGCATGCTTTCCTGGCATAGGCAATGACGTTTGTATTCAAGTATCAATGCAGAAGGGACATGCTTTACATGTCTGGAAACAGTTGTTAGCAAATGAATGAATGAATAAATAAATAAATAAATAGAGAGACATTCCAAAGAGAACTCAGAAAATCAAATGCAGCCAATCCACAGCAGTTGGTGGCTTTACAGATATCAGTGACAGTGAGGGGAAAGGGTGAACCTGATATCAATTAACCATGCTTCTTATGGACCACCTCAAATGTTTCAATGGCAGAATTCTGGACTCGGCCTCAGTAACTCTGTCGCACTGCGACCAAAAGTGAACCAATTACAAATGCAGCTTATGATGAATATTTTTTTAATGAAATTCATGTTAGAAGACTAGGTTGATTTTGATGGCAGCAGGTTTATGAATGGCTGATAGAGTGATACCGACAAGGCAACAATGCACTAACTCATCCAATGATGACTTTCCTTCTCACTGTTGGTGAATAACTTGTCATGCAAAAAAAATAAAAAATTAAAGAGTGAAAAAGAGGCAAATGCTCCTGGGAGACAGGAGGAGAAGGAAGAGCTGGGTTTGATAGGCAGCAGGGATGGGAAGGGTAGGTTGGTGGAGGATTCCTGGGACAGATGCTGTAAAGGGGAGAGGGAACATACAGTGGAGGCCAGGATGATTCTCATTGTCCAGCCACGGGAAAAGTGGCCATCTTGTCTTCTCCCGTCAGCTTGGCATCTGCTAAGCTAAAGCTAAAACAAAACCCATTGGCTACCAACAACCCAGAACAACTAGGAAAAGAAAGGATCCACCATTGATATCACTGCAAGGAACTCAAAACAAAAAGGTTTTTTTTTTTACCCCACTGCTTTTGTTTCCCCCCCTAGTTATTTGTCAAGGTGAATTACAGTATCATCTGGAGATGAGGCTGCACCACATACCATATTGATGCTCTGAGGACATAGGCCATATCCTGCGTCGAGCTACACTGCCATAGTAAACATCCTCCTTGACAGGTGAGAGGTTCCCCTCACTCCCCTCACTGTTACTGTCCATGGTGATCTCTACAGAAGACACCAATCACAGCGTTACCATCAGAGACCCCATTCCCCAAAACACACACTCTGCACTGCGGTACCCCTTTCAAACATGCGGAGGGGCCAAGGATGAAGGCGGCTGGGGGGAGAGGGAGGGGGGGGCAGAATACCACAGGTTTCACTCTGGAGTTATTTGGTGTAAAACAGCAATGCTTTCACTATAGTGACAAGAGGGAAGGCGGGGGATCCTGATAAAAGCAAAGACAAAGCATAGATCTACAATATAATGATGTATCTACAGCGATTCTCTGCCAAACAACAGCACATGAACAGTTGGTGTGAACACTGACTCATAATGAAGATGAACAGCTGCTGCAGCGTAACATTGGTCTACAAAGTCATTTAACCACATGAACCCTAGCAGCCCTAATTCTGGGGGGAGAACTTTCTGTGAAAATAGCTCGCGACGTGTCACATCGTGACGCGGTGTGAGCTTGTAGATCGGCAGAGATTTGGTGTGGAGGGAGATCAACTAGGGACCTCAGTCAACTAGGGCAGTGGTTCTCAACCAGTGGTCCGGGGACCACCAGTGGTCCTTGGGGGGGTACCAGGGGGTCCCCAGCGAAATTAGTTAACATAGCGGCACAATCATTTTAACCACTTCGTTTTGGCTATTTTTGAAAAATCTTGAAAATGTGTGCATATCTTTGAATATATATATATTTTTAAAGTGAACATTTTTGACTCAAATCTTTACTTCTGGGGGTCCCTGGCACAAAGCATTTTCAGATGGGGGCCCGTGGCCAAATGTATATCAATTTAGGGGTCCTTGGCATGAAAAGGGTTGAAAACCACTGAACTAGGGTTTAAGTGGTTAAGCTTCATGTTGTCTGTGCCAGAGGGGATGTTCAGCTCGGCTCACGCAGGTCAAAGGAACACATCACTACACAACATCAGCGACCCCTGCAGGAGGCGGACGAGGCGTCTCTCCTCGTGTCGTGACCTCACTAACCAATGGAGGGAATGGGCCGTCGCTGAGGGGGGGCGCCGATGTGCACCGACCTCCTCCCTGAGTGGTCCAGATGGTCGGCCGAGCGTCCGTGCGACGGCGGGTTTCCAATGATCTTTAGAGTAAGAGACAACACAGCAATATGTTAGAACAGGTTCCCTTGTCCTGCAGTAGCAAAGCAATTATATAAACACCAATGTACAGTAAAAAAAAACATTTAAACATTAAAAACAACACTTAAAACAATTGAAAAAACCATAAGAGCAAATGTTGTGGCTTCCATTTGTCCTTAGGGGAGGAGAAAATAAGAGCAATAAACCCATGGAAAGAGAAATAAAACACAGTAAACCAATAAACCATCAACAAAAGAAAACAAAATCAAATCAGCCCCCACACAACTGCATGGATTGGGGGTGGGAGGGGGGTGGGGTTAGGCTGGGTTCAGATGTTTAGCTAAAGACCATTTGTTTTGTTCGTTTTGTTCTTTGCATGTCAGATACCTTGATGAGAAAAGTAAGTGACTGAAAGCGATAAAGAGAATGACAAAGATGAGAGAGAAAGAGTTAAGAGTAAATGAGCATGGACAAAAGAATGGACACAAAACAAAATATGATGAGACATGGTTAGCTGAGCAATTCTAGCATCAGCCTGGGGGCCACTATTACTGCAGACTAAAGCTTGATTTATACTTAGTTAGGCGCCAGTGTCGCGCGCCGAAAACAGAAGATCTACAAGCTCACAATGGGTTACATTGCAACGCATTTTGAGCTTGTAGATCTGCTATTTTTTGGCATGCGATACTGGCGTGCAACTACATATAAATAGGACTAAAAGCTTAACATGTGAGGGATTTGTGGTTGCCCTGCAAGCAAGCCTCTATAGTGAACAAAAGAAGGGTATTCTTTGCTTCAAAGCCCGAGAGAAGGAAAAGAGAAAATAGACCTAATATGATGCATATCAGCTTGAGGGCTGAAGCAGAGTCAAATTAAATCTGCACAGACCACAAAAGGAACTGTTCTGCTGTTGTTTATTGTATGCAAGGCGACCAGAGTTGCTAGAAGATTCCAGCGTGACATAAAGCAATAAGGCTGCAGTACTAGAGGTCTAAAAGTAAGAAGAGACACATCAAGCTGTTGGCTGGTGAAGAAAAGGTGAGGGCAGGGGAGAAGAGGGGAATGGTACAGTACATCCCCATGCATTGCAGAGAAACAGCCATTAGTTGAGCTGCCGTTGTCCTTTTCCCTCAGAGACATGAGAAACCAAAACTTAGTTAAATGGCCTTTAGATAATCAAAAGCTTTACTTGAAAAAACATAAAAACACTCGACAATCTATGTAGTATATTAGCAAACTAATATACACACAAAATAAAACATCAAATAAGAACAACCATGAACATGTAATGTAACCTTTACAGAAGATTGAAAACGAGTGAAAATTAAAGGAAAAGGGGGGTACCCATGAACAAAAAAACAAACCAAAACACATTAAGAAAATAGAATGGCTGCTGCTTGCTGATGAAATGTACAGCAGAAAGCCTGAATCACACACCAGCGTCTGGTCCCGGTTGAGCCTGGACATAGACTGTGCCCTAGCCTCTCTGTGTGGACTGTAATAGGCCCTGTCCAGTTCGTTGAGCCTGCCCTCGCTCAGGGCTCCTTCCCTGGAGAAGCTCCTGGGCCCCGCTCCTCGCCCAGGGCCAAAGTGCTCCCTGTTCCTGAAATCGCCCCTGTGTACCGACGTGGCTGCAGGTACTGGCACGTCACAGTAGTCCTCCTCCATGCTACACTGACGCGTCAGAGTTCTTTTTCGACCCATGGCCAGGGCCCGCCGTTCTACTGGCCCCTCACAGTGGATGATGCGGATGGGCCCCCGCACGGGGCTACCATGGGTGTAGTAACCCCGGTAGCCTCGTCCCAAAGAGCCCTCCTCCTCGCTGCCACAGTCCAACCCACTGTCAGGACTCTTGGTGTTCTGACGGCTCGGTCGGCCCAGGCCACGCTCCTCTGCCGTGTATCCATAGTGGCCGTCGTGGAAGCGCGGCGAGGAGGACTGGCGCTGCAGCCGGCGCACGCTCTTACCGGCGGAGACGTGCTGGTCCTGCTCGTAAATGCGATCTCTCCTCCGCTGGGAGCGGGGCGTTCCCGGACGCCCTCCGTCCTCGTAGCACAGGCGCTGTCCCAGGCCGTCCACGCCGTCTGGCTCCTCCTCGGCCACCTCTGGGATGCTGTGGAGACGTTTGCTACGCAGCGACTTCTGTTTCACCACCTCTCTCTGGAGGTCCCAGCAGTCTCTCTCCTCAGCAAGATCCTGACGCTTGTAATAAGCCTTTAGCCGCGAGAACCGGGAAGCAACATGTCCACATTTGCCATGGTTCAGAATTCAGTCAAAAAACGTTTGGTTTAGATTTGAGGGAGGGTTTGTGCAGTTTTTGAAGGTTTTAGAACAGGTAGGAAACAATAATGTGTGTGAATAGAAAAATAAATTGGGGGAAAGACAAAATAAAGACAGAATTAGTTATTTGTGGCAATGCAGTAAGACATGCAGTCTCATTCCATGAGGGGAAATGGCATGCTCTGGACAGGAAATCTGTGGAGTAATAAACGATAAATACAGCACTATGCATGAGTCTGGACAGTACACAGTACCCACACACATATGGGAAAAACTATCCATACTGCAAAATGAAGTGACAGCCAAACAGATACACTGCTGGTGAGGAGCAAACAAAACACTGAGGTCGATGAATTGGTGACAAACAAAAAGCCTGAAGTTTTTATGTGGATCAATGAAATGAAGTGGAAAAACAAACTATACTGTATGTGAAGCTAAGTAAGGAGAAACACCTACAAACAGGAGTACAATGGGATCGACAAGTCCAAGGTAAAACATTTTAAAAACTTCAAAACAATTAAAGTATCTCCGCTTGTAGTGTAGGATGCATGTCTTAATAATAAGGATGATGTATGCAGTTATATTTCTATCTACAGCCATGAAAGAATGTGGCATGTGATTAACAATTGTGCATGGTCTCTACTGTCTTCCTCCCTTTCTCTCTCACTCATTTATTCATTGTCTACATCTTTCCACCTGGGGCCAGTGATGTCAATGTTTTGCGGTTGTGCGTGAGTATGAAAAGGCACAGGGCAATGGCAGGAAGGAATGTAAAAAAGAACTGTCATTACATCATTATGGTGCAATTATGTTTAAATCAGCAGTCACGGTTGCAATTTGAGATGTAAGTGTTGGTTTTTTTGCTGCCACACACTCACTTTCCATGTTCTTTGTGAGAGGAATTATGTTGACAGTCAATTATGCTTGAAACTGAAAAGGAAAGTCACACAGCTATATCTGAAAGGTGGCAGACCATGCCAGCATAATCTCGGGGAAGACACCAATGTGCGTGTGACAATCGCCATGAGAGGGAGAGAGAGAAAATAGCATTTAACATTAAATTAAGTAGGGATGTCCTGATCAAATCACCCAAAACATGTTTCTTTTCAAATCCAGCATGATCATTCAGCACGTCTTGTCAACATGTCAAAGACGGTGCTGTATTAGGCTATAGTAGTTTTGGTGCAAGCTTTGCCGATCATTTGCACTGTAAACTCTGGAAAATGGGCCAAAGATTGAAAAGGTTTTATTAGGTGTTAATCTAATAACTTGCACACGCAAACTTGCATGTCTTGTCCAATGTCCATGATTGGATAGTTCCGGTCCATAGTATGGACCCAGCCCTAAAGGGACTACTGCTCTGCGTGTAGTAGCCAAAATATGCATACAGTCTGTGCTGTTTTTCTTTTATTTATTTAGGCTACGCACATTTGTCTTGGTTACTATCATTTCCGGTAAATTAGCCCCTTAGTGTGGTTTCTCCTTTTTACCTGTTCAGTTGTATGGTGCCGCGGGTTTGGGACGAGTACGTTTAATAAACAGTATAAAACCCAATAAGTTGTTGGTATTGATTTGTTTGAACTTGTCACAGTTAAGAGCTTATGATTAGCCTCTAGTGGCACCTTTAATCGAATTAATTGATAGTAAATACTGCAATTATAAATGTTCGAAAATTATAGTTGTCGTTGACCGATTTGAAAAATATTTGAGAATTGAGGCATGCGCAAACACACACACACGAAGATTCCACATGCATGATCTCCTAATGGAGATAATAAGCCCGCACAAATTCAACACTAAACACTAAACTTAAGCTATATCAATTTGATTTGTCCTTTACCACTACAAGTATTTGTTAGTCAAACTAAATGGCCTTTTTCCACCACAGTTTTTTCATACAGATGGCGATAATTTGGGATGCATGTACAGTACAATGATGTCACAGAAGTGACTTGAACTGATGGCAACATAGAAACAGGTGGATGTTGGCAACAAAGAAACAGGTGGATTCAACATTGATGTGTTTCACCCACACCAATGAAAACAAATGTTGAACACTACTGTACAAATATAGTTGACAAACACAAATCATTCACATTTCTCATAACCGCTCATATTAAGCTGAACAATAAACATAATTGTAATGTTTACTTTTTCAGTACAATGTCCTATTGGCCATACATCCACACAAAGTCAAAGACTAAATGACAAGATCATACATTGAAAACAGAGAAATTATACATTTGGACATGGGACAGACAAAGAAAAGTGAACAAATTCCATTTAAGTACTCACTTAAATGAGATTCCCATATGCACTTGATATGCCATGACCCTTTCTTTGCAAATGGTATACTGTACAACAAAACTCCAATTTCAGTGTCACACTTCATATTTCTTTAAAAAAAACATATGTTGAGATATTTTGGTTTTAAGAAATCTAATGCTCATTCAATGCAATAAATACAATGCATCAAAATGTATTGCAAGCCAGAAGAACAGTAATTATGCCCTTATAGGTTACATCGTCTATCTATGGTTACATGCGGCATGCGAGGCATTCACATGAACTCAGCCTTAAATGAAAACAAGCAGTGATAGGGATTGAATATGGGGCTGGGTAGGTGGTTTGGGTTTGGGGGGGTGGGTCATTTAGCTAAGGCAAGACTGTGCAGCTCAGCCACGCAAAGCCACGGTGGGCCTGAGCGTAGAGCCTGTGAGAAAGACAGATGGAGCCATCCTCCAGAGAGGCCTTAGTTGTTCATTGTGGGGGGTTGTGCCGTAGTTTACCTTGAGAGTGTTGTGGGAGTTGATGCTCCGCCTGCGGCCCTCCTCCAGCTGCATCTCAGAGTAGAGGTCCTCCTCGTCCTCCTCCATGATGTCGGAAAGGTCGGAACCCCGGCTGCTTTCCGTGTGGTACTCCTCACTGTGGCTGTAGTGGTGATGATGGTGCTGCTGAGGGGGAAGAGAGGCAGAAAGAGAGAAAGGGAGAAAGGTCAAACAGGAAGTGGTTTGTTTACAAGTAAACCCTCTATACACTAAGTAAGTGATTAATTAGTTGACTAGGTTTGGCTCTGTACTTGGTCCCATATTTTTCCTTCTACACCAAATATCTTTGCTGAAAATAGCTGCTCTACAAGATCACATTCCCACAATGACGGGTTGTGAGCTTGTAGATCAGCTATTTCTGGGGGCGAATGTTCACCCCCAGATTAGAACAGGCATGCTAGGATTCATGTGGTTAATACTGTAGGATAGTAGAGACTGGGAATTCAGGCAAAGGGGGGAAAGACTCCGACCAGAATCAAACCAGGGACATTGTAAGCATCTGGGTCAGCCACCAGTGCACACCATAAATTGTATTTCTCTTTGGTATAGAACATTTTCTCCTTCCAGAGTGCAAATCTCCACAAATGCCTCAATCTCAACTCTGAGAATCCACTGTCCAAGTTAGAAGCAGTACACAGCCTGGTGTCACCACAGTCTACTGTACTGTAACTACTCTTTGTAAATTGATTTTAGACCACATTGTGTCAAATGAAAGTAGGGAAACGGTGCCACTGATGCTGGGGATTTTATAAACTCATACAAATATACAATGTTCTACCATAGTGAATCAAACAAGCATACCTTATATTATTGCCTTTTGTGTATAATACCTGTCTGCCAAGCTCTGAGCCTCTCAGGAATTCATCTACTGAAGCCCCTCTTCTCCTCGCATGAGGAGAATCATAACCGTCTTCTTCCTCATCAGAGTTCAGTGAATGCAGAGCATTACCACGATCACTGAAGATGTTCCTCTTCTCAACCTGACAAACACAATACAGGTCTTTAGACTTATTGTTTTGTAAGCAATGCATGTAATGTTTGCAAGCATTATTGCAATGTTTTGCTTAATCTAATAATATATATATATATATATATATATTCAATCTTCTGTAAAGGTTACATTACACACACACACACACACACACACACACATACACACACACACACACACACACACACACACACACACACACACACATATATATATATGATCACAGGAGAACTTTACCCATCAACTAAAGATTCATGTCATTTATTTAAAAAAAAACTCAAAATGTTCATCATGGTCAACTGTAACTTAAGCTAATCCATAATGGTGACATAAGGTAATCAAGAATAACATGATGGTACTGTAGATGCTCATCAATGCTCCAAACAGACCTCTTGACGTTTACCCAGCAGTCAAAAACAACATTTCATGATGCTTTTATGATTCATTTATAATTTATTTTATTAATCTTCTGTCGATCGATTAATTGATTAAGTAATCCTTTCACACGGTTTTGGTCCATGTTACAATTGTAACATGTAACAACAATTGTTACGAAGCACCGTAACACCTCACGTACCCGGTTGCCCTCGGCGAACACCCTCTGCGCAGCTTCCCTGGCCATGGCCTTGGCGATGGTGTTGGGGATGGGGACTCCCTGAGGCTGTGGCAAGATCCTCTGCGGAGAGGGCGAGCGGCGTTGCTGGAAGTGCGGCGGCGGCTCCAAGGTGTGCCGAGGCAGGGGTGAAGGTGAGCGCTCCCAGGGCTGGCCGGGCCGCAGGCCAGCCTCGTGCTCTTTGGTTTCTGGCTCTCTGGCACTTATTAAAGGTTTGGACTTGGACATGGGGTGGTGGGCCTGAAAATGCTGGGGGTGGGGATGGACCGACTGCATCTGTGTTTGTGAGTGAGGCAGCGTGTGGGGCTGTTGGGCTCGAGGCAGGGCCTGGACCTGGGGCTGAGGGTGAGTCGGGGGATAGGTGGACGGGTACGGCGTGTGTGATTGCACTTGGTGGGGGGGCATAGAGTGGGGAGACGCGGTGGCGGCGCGGCGGGCGAGGCGCGGAGAGCCCAGGAGATTGTGTGGAATGATGCCCACGGGCGAATCCTGGGACTCCCCTTGTGCTGATAACGTCCTTACTATGACCTCCCTGGCCTCCAGACACTGGATCCTGTTCAGCTCCACGGTCACATAGTCCGCCGTAGGGTACATGACCTCTGCTATCTGCACACACACAGGAGCCAGGACAAAATTAACTTAACTGGAAGGGCAATACCAGTGTATACCAGTGGTCTGAAACCCCCTTTTGACTTACTGTAGGTAGGCCTATGTGCAGCTTTTGCGTCCATTTATGAAGCGTATTTTCTAAAGATGTACAATAACATACATCTATCATCATGGCAAAAACTGGTGGTGAAACCGACTGAACTACAAAGCCAGGTCGGCCGTATGGACCTAGAAGATTTAACCCATTCAGTCTGGGGACACATCTCTGTCATTTTAGATTTCTTTGGCTATTCAAAATGTTCTTGCTATTCCGCGCTATGAGCTTGTAGATCTGCTAATTTTGAAAAATTGTGAAGATTTGTGCAAATCTTTGAATATATATATTTTTTATGCAAATATTTGTAACTCAAATCTTTGCTTTGAACAAAATATTTTACAAATGTTCGCTTTAAAAATATATATATTTAAAGATTTGCAAAAACACGGCACTCATGGGTTAACCCTGGCATAAGTCACAACGTGTTATATTTATTGTAATTATAGCAGCCCATTTCAGACAAATTGGGGCGGGTAATATAATACATGTTTGCCTCCCTCCCTCCCTCCCCCGCCAAAACAATGTTCTGATGACTCAATCCTGAGTGGCTGGAAAGACACAAACATGTGAACACACACACACTGACACAGACACGACAAATGCCGTGCATCTCTGGCTGAGTATGTGGGATGCAGTATAATGACACACCTAAAACATTACCGCTGTTGTTAAAAGAGCCAGAGAGCCTATTACAGCCTTGTTCGCAAACCGCCTTACATAACTGTTGTTGCCATGGGCTAGAGACGTCAGTCTTCTATCAATTATGTCCAGCAGATGGCAGCACAGTCACGCTACCCCGACAATGATGGGGATTTGAACAGATGACACCTGAGTGGTGGAAGATGTACTCGGATATTTTACTTAAGTAAAAGTAGCAATACCATAATATAAAAATACTCTGTTACAAGTAAATGGCCTGTCTGTGTTCAAAATGTTACTTGAGTAAAAGTACAAAAGTATTGGCATCAAAATATAGCAGTACCAAAAGTAAAAGTACTAAGATGTTTGAAAATAGCAGATCTACAAGCTCACAACGCGATGCGTTGTGAGCCTGTAGATCGGCTATTTTCAAATAGCCTATGTATAAAATAGGGCTGAAGTGGTTGATGTACGTTTTATAATGTAATCATGTATCTTTGCAAAGTAACTAGCAACTTAAGTTTTCAAATAATTGTAGTGTAGTAAAAGTACAATGTTTGCCTCTGAGATGTAGTGGAGTAGAAGTAAAGGTATTGAAAATTGTAAATACGCCCATAAAGTAAAAAATACCTCAAAATTGTACTTAAGTACAGTACTTGAGTAAATGTACTTTACACCACTGGCTGACACTGGCAGAATACATAGAGAAAACAAGCGTATTCTTATTTACCCTACCTTTTGTCCTTTTGTCCATACCACATAGCCAATCACACTGGCACCATTTGAGGTCCCTGAAGGGGTCAGGGTTGGGGGTTTCCATCTAATCTGCACTACCCCAGGTGTTTGACCACACTGGACCTGCACCTCCTGGGGGGGGAAAGGGGGACCTGGGGAACACAGTATACACACACGGATCAGAAGAGAAAGTGTAATACATACAACACTGACTAAACCACGGGTTCACAAACTTTTTAGCTCGAGACCCAAAAGAGAAATGTAATGTCTCCACAGGACCCAAGCTAGTGGAAATAGCCGATCTACAAGCTCACAATGCGTCGCATCGCTGCGCGTTATGAGCTTGTCGATCTGCTTGTAGCTTGTACATCTGCTTGTAGCTTGTAAATCTGCTTGTAGCTTGTAAATCTGCTTATAGTTCTGCTACTTCTTTTGGGTGCTTTTGTTTTCAAATTTATGGAATTTCTTAGATTATTTTAACGTATTTACTTATTCATGAAATTCTTTTGAAAATTCGTTTGAATTTGTTTTTAAATCATTAAAATAAATGGCATTTGGGGGATTTAAAAAATGTACTTACAAAAAAATAAAGGGATATTTTACCCGCGACCCACAATTGGGTCCAGACCCACTGTTTGGGAAACAGTGAACTAAACCACTGGTGTTCTCTTTCATCAAGCGGAAAATAGATTTCTCACCTGATTCTGTAACCGTTCTCATATTTAATAATCATGACAGGATGTTATGAAATGAGTTATGTGAGGGATAATATATATCCACTGAACATTATTCTCAAATACAGTCTAATATCTTGCCCGCATATGGTATGCATGCAGGCATTATGTTCAGGCTCTTCGAGAACATAATGCATATATGGATGAATGTATTGGTATCAGAGAGCCTATTACAGGTATCTCAGGTATCAGGTATTATCATCATATCATTTATTTAACCAGGTATGTCTCATTGAGATTAAAATCTATTTTCTAAGAGTGATCTGGTCAAGAGAACATTGTTACAGCAATAAACACAAACAATAGTTACAATACAAACAGACAAATTCAACTATATTGTGTTCAAGTGAACACAATACAGACTGGGTCAATGACACAAAACGATTTAATTGAAAATGTTAAAAGCAAGCGCCAAGACAACTAATTTCTCCATTTTATATTCCCCCATAGTAATCAGCTCTGGCAAGTTCGTTTTGTGTATGCTTTATGTCACAAACATTGTTTGTACATTTGTTTGCATTAAAGGTAGGGTAAGTGATATTTTTTGGTATTTATTTATTTTTAGTACTATATTCTGATAGTAATCATTGAGTGTTTGTTCGGTCACAGGGGTCTCTCCGGCTCTTTAGTAAACAGAATATAGTACATTTTCAGGTAGGTGACAACATTTAAGCCAATCAGGAGAGAGCACTGAAAATGCATTTTCTGTTTAATAAAGAGCTGGAGAGACATGGGAGACTCCTTTTACTTAACAAACACTCTAGTCTATAGCAATGAGTACTATCAGAATATAGAGCTATTTAACACTTATTTTAACCAAAGTAAATCACTTACCCTCCACCTTTAATACGTGTGAAGTGAATTCACACGTTAAGTGGATATGCACTATACGCAGTAATCTCATAATCTATAGATTTTCAAAATAAGTACATTATTACAAGGAACACAAATGTAAATATCATAATTTGTAAAGCCACATTTTAATGCATTTATGTATACTGTATCTATGCATTTTGATGCATAGATACATACAGATGCATTTTGTGTGATTGTACAGCACTATCCTGCAGCCAGTTTGCAGTCTTCACAATCAGCATCAGTGCTGCCTGCATACTAACCAATAAGAACCGTTGTGCAGGGCTACCAGTATCTCAGCATATATATATACAACCTATAGTCTATCTAAAAACCTTCATCAATACATCTTCATCACAATCCTGCACTCAGGGGCAGCCCAGATACTTCTTTCTAAAAGCAGATGTGAGCACTGAGTCTTTGGAGCAATCGCTTTTCATTTCCATGTCATTTAACTATGCCTGTCAACCAACAACCAGCTCCTACCAGAACTAAAACGAGCGTTTGAATTCATGTTTCAGTGTAGCTGACAGGCAGTTGAGTCGGCTTGTCGTGACTTGAGATAACTGGTGTACCACTTAAGCCTAAGTTATACCAGTGTGACTCACCGAAAATAACAAGACTTTTTAATGGTAAAACGTGACACGTTGTGGTGCACCACAGTCGTTCAACAAAGTAAAGAACACAAACTGTACGCCTACCATGAAGCCATATACTGTACCTACTACAGTATGCTACATATTGACAGACAGACAGTCCCAAAAGGCTGATGCAGAGGCCGGTGCAACTCATTGACGTGTTCAGTTCACTTAATGAGCTCAACCTCACCGTGGGTGGCTGATGGAAACGGTCAATTTAAAGAGTTCATTAAGCTTTGTTGAATTATCCGACCGAAAAGAC
This sequence comes from Gymnoscopelus microlampas, assembly GCF_963454915.1. Taxonomy (NCBI): domain Eukaryota; kingdom Metazoa; phylum Chordata; class Actinopteri; order Myctophiformes; family Myctophidae; genus Gymnoscopelus; species Gymnoscopelus microlampas. The sequence continues at coordinate 40,766,054 of NC_139941.1, forward strand.
TAAATGTTGCATAAACAGTAAAGGAGTGGATGGAGGCATTAAAGGCTGCCATTAAGGCAGGACTGGAACGACACATGACAATGTGTGGGCAACAACGTGGGTCACGTAATTGGTGTCATCATTCCATGAGAACGAGATCATATCCTGGTAATTGAAAGCCTCTGAAATGCTGTCTTTATCTTATCATGTGCCACCATCGCATGGCGGTACGGTGTTATGCCCCCTGATGTTCCCTGTAATAAGATCACTCCCGGGATACACTACTGCTATTTACGCAGAACTCCTGCTGCTTTCCCTGTTCATCCACACCTGCCCATTCTCCAACCTTCCTTGAAGCACTTATTCACTCTAAGGCAGTGGTTCTCAACCTTTTCAGGCCGTGACCCCCCAAAATAATCATATTTGAAATGGGGAACCCCCCCGCCGCCACACTGACAAGCACTTTGAATTGTAGGAGTTGAGATTTAGATTACATTTAGTTTGAGTCGGTTCCACAGATAAATATTGTGAAAATAGCTGATCTACAAGCCCACAACGCCTTGCAACCCACAGGTTGAGAACCACTGCTCTAAGGTACAGTCTTGGAGTTTAAATGCACTCTGGGTAACCGGACCTCTACAATTGTACTCGATGCAATATGTTTTGGCCAAATCAGTTAGGTATAAGCAGAGGCTCATTCTGGTTATATCTATCTATATATATATATATTATATATATTTATATTATATATATATATTATTATTATATTATATATATTTTTAGATCCAAGTTGTAAGACCCAGGTATAATGGTGCTGGCATCAGCTGTATGCTGTAGATGTTATGTTTCTCTCTCAGTGTGCAAAGCAGGAGGGGGACACACATACATTGCCATCTTAAAATGGCAAGCGAAAAAGGTAAACAAGGCTCAGATGTTCATCAAGTTCAAAGCTATACAAGTAATGGAAGCTTGTCAGTAAAGGAAGTATCAATAAAATGTTACCGCAGTACAGTGTCAAATGATTATCAGGCAGTAAACAAACAGAAATAGTCTAGGAATAAAATGTGTTTTTTTGTATCCTAAATACACTCAAGTAAGGTAAATATTCACACACAATTGCAGGAGCGTAGGAGGGCTACAATGCTGCAAAATCATGCACACTGATCTTAATCAAATTGATTAATACAATAATAAATACAGTGACTAATAACCGTTTAGGCTTTTTTTTTATGTGTTTATAAATACACCCTTGAGGGAAAATACATACGAGAGAGAATCTGTATGCAAAGAACATTGACCCTGCAAGTCTGGCAGAGTGAATGTAACAATGCAGAAGATGCAACAACTAAAATCCCTTAATGAATAGTGAGACATTCATGGTTTAATTAACGACATGGAGTCGCACTGAGTTTAAGAATTCCTTTTTCAATGTAGCAGCGGGAAAGATAGATGAAAGCGATGTGATGTGAAAGCAATGCTGACCTGCATGTTGCGTGCAGAACTCCACAGAGATCTCCCTCTTCTCTCTATGTTCCATTGGAAGCTGCCAAGGCACCTGATGTGGCCTCCCCACAGCCTTCACCTTGTAAACTGTCATGGGCTTCAGATTGAAAAATTGGTACTTGTAGCCCCCCGGCTTGACCATGTCATACTCTGCGCCGTTGAGGAAGATGGTGTGGCTGTAGTTGCTGTTGCTAGGCATCCAGGAGAGCTCCGCGGAGACCTGTGTGATGTTGTCCACCCGTAGATAGTAAGGGGCCACCACCACGTCCTTGCCCACGAGTAGAGTGCACCGCAGCTCGTCCGACGGCCCCCGGTCGGTGATGCTCTGCACTGAGATACGGTAGGTGTTGGTGGCCAGGTTGAGCTTCTCAATAAGAGACTTTGTCCTGCCCCCGTAGGGGACACTCATGCGTACCTCCTTGTCAACCAAGACATTGTAGCCACTAATGGAGCCCCAGCCAGGCGGCAACACGGGGGGATCCCAGCCAATGATTACGCTCTTGGCCAACTGTTTGATCAAGTTGATGCGGCGGGGGTAAGGCACAATGTCTTCGCCGACCTCGTCGATGCTGACGTCCAGGGTTCCCGTCCCGTTGCTACAGGTGCCCAGGAGGTCCATCCCTAGGCTGCTGGTGCTCAGGCAATCCAGCTTACTGTCGGACAGCAGGCTGCTTATGCTTGTACCCGTGCCAAGGCTGGAACCCGTGCCAATGCTGGAACCCGTGCCAAAGCTGGAACCCGTCCCGATGCTTGAACCCGTGCCAATGCCCGAGCTCGAGCTCATGCCCGTGCCCGTTCCCAAGCCAATGCCCGCTCCTGTGCCAATTCCAATGCCCATACCAATACCCAGCCTCTGGGAGCTCAGGCTACTGTGGTTGAGGTAGCCAGGTTCTTTAGTCCCGTCCCTGTGCTGAACAGTGGATGATGTTTCCTCGTCTTGGACAAAGTCCACAAAGTTGGAGGGGACAAGGCCCTGCTGTCCGTCCAGCAGCTCTCCTGAGGGGTAGAGATAGGAGCAGTGTTGATTTTGACAAATTTTGATTCAGTTTTAGTCAAAGTTTTTGGAATCAAATTCCATTTAGTTTTAGTCATATTTTAGTCATCTGAAATGTTTTACTGTTAGTCTAGTTTTAGTCGACTAAATATCATAAGATTTTAGTCGACTAAATCTACAGTTGATTTAGTTGACTAAAATGTATTTTGGCGATGCCTTGATGGCGTCGTAATGCCTGATTTTACACTTGGTTGCATGGTGAAAATAGCCGATCTACAAGCTCACAACGCGTCGCAGCGCAACGCGGTGTGAGCTTGTAGATCTGCTATTTTCAGAGCGCAACACCCGAGCGCAAACAACCATAAAATAACTTGTCTTTTAGTTCTACTGGATCTCTTCTCCACTAGTCCCTCATTAACATTTTAGTCTAGTTTTTATTTGTTGATGAAATTGTCAATATAAATAGTCTTAGTTTTAGTCATCGTAGCTACGTTTTTATATAGTTTTCGTCAGTGAAAAAGACAAACATTTTTCGTCATAGTTTTAGTCGACGAAATCAACACTGGATAGGAGAAAAAGAGACAATAATGATATCGCTGCATTGTTGTGAGAGGTTGATAAAATAATACAGTGTGGGGATGACATACCGTCATAAAAGCCATCCTCGTCCATCGTCCCATAAACATAGAGGTACTTCCCCGCCACCAGGGGAAGTTCTGCCTCAGGATGCTCATTAGGCCCGTCATAGGGATTATAACTAGAAAAACCATACAATGCAGCAGTCAAGGTGACATTACTGTGTACTGTATTTCAGACTAATTGAAAAGAAATCCCATCCAAGCATTTAAAACATCCTGACACTGGCATTTGTTTACATCTACAACACCACAATGTCCTATACAGTATGTGTATGTGGATCCAATAGTCTCCAGGAGAGAAGTATTGCTCAGCATTGAGTTAAAACAACCACAGTATATATTTTTTCCAGGCAAAAATGTGAAAGCAAAAAGGGTGTTGGTGGGAAATGCTGGGCTACATTGTTGTATTTATGTTCTAAGGATTCCAATTATTTTTTGTGCTGACAGGTAATTTTCTTCTGTGGGAGAAGCACTGCATCATTATTAGGCGCTGAGCTTACACCCCGTGAGACAATATAAATACTATACACAAGGTATGCCCATGCAGAGGTCTACCAAGGGTTTTTAGAAGCCTGCCCTGTTTATTATTAATCACACCCCTCTCTTAGGACATTCAACTAGCTCTCACTTATCTGCTCATGTACACAAGACCGTCTTGTCAAGACGTGTCATGTAACAATAAAGAAGAACACTGTGAACCTTGTGATTGCTAACGCTTACATCAGTCCGGTAGGAACTTTAGTTTGTTTGCGGCTTGTGAACACGTCTCTGCTTGTGTTGTGTTGGGAGCTCTAGTTAGATATCCTGCCACAGTGGTTCTCAACCTTTTCAGGCCGCTACCCCCCAAAATAATCATATTTGAACTGGGGAACCTTCAAAATAATAATATTTGATCTGGGGAACACCCAAAATAATAATATTTTAACTGGGGAACCCCCCAAAATAATCATATTTGATCTGGGGAACCCCCACCCTGACAAGCACTAGGAGTTGAGACATTACATTTAGTTTGACTCGGTTCCACAGATAAATATTGTGAAAATAGCAGATCTACAAGCTCGCAACGCCTCACGTTGCGAGCTTGTAGATAATTTTCACAATTTCTGCGTCTTTCTTATATTATTTGACAATTTGGCCAATGTTTGACCAGTATTTATAGTATAGTTTGTTGATTACTTTTGAGGCAGTAACATTGTTTTCATTATTATTTTTTTGTATTAAAAAAGTCTTAAAATTCCTTAAATTGTCACTTTACTATCATCTGGAGACCCCCCCCCCCCACCAAAGAAAAAGGAAAAAAATCATGTGGGGACCCCACAGGGGGGTCCTGACACACAGGTTGAGAACCACTGTCCTACCAGACCACACAATTACATACCTGTAGCGAGCAACACACAGGCGAACCTTGCCTGTGAACCTCGGTTTGGACCTTGTGGTTGAGCTGAGCTCCTTGTCCATCTAATAAATGAAAAGAAAAGTAAAAAAAATGAATAACCCATTTTAAAGGAGTAGTTCGCCCAAAAAAATACTTATTTTCAATCAATTACACACCCAATGAAGATTGTTTTGTTGTTGTCGCATTCCTGAGCCAATAATTTGATGACCAGGTCAAAATAGGAATGAGACAAAAAAATAAATAAAAACCTTGATCATGCTTCATGGGGTGTGTAATTGATAGAAAATAAGTCATTTTTGGGGTGAAATAATTATATATTTCTTGCCAGTGTTTGCTTCAGAAGCCTCACCTTATGTACATAAAACCCCTACAAGAACTACTGCACTTTCTAAGCTCCAAGGATTTTGCTTCATCTTGTGATAGCAGGCTACGAGAGACCATCATCATAGCCAGCTGTGACATCAAATCGTGTAATGCATTGGTTCTCAAAGTGGGGTTCTTGTGGGGATACCAGGGGGTCCCCAGCTACATTTTTTAATAAAGCGTCACAATCATTTTAAACCTTTAATCCATATTTTATATTTTGGCTATTCAAAAATAGCAGATCTACAAGCTCATAGTGCTGCGCTACAAGCTTGTAGATCTGCTATTTTTGAAAAATCGAAAATGTGTGCAAATCTTTAAATCTTTTTTCTAAAAGACGAACATTTTTAACACAAATCTTTGCTTCTGGGGGTCCCTGGTACAACATATTTTCAGGTGAGGGTCCGCGGCCACATGCATATCAATTTGGGGGTCCTTGACATGAAGAAGTTTGAGAACCACTGGTGTAATGGGTAGCTGCAGACTAACATGGTGCTGGAGCATGGGTGTGTCAACATAAATGTCCAAACTATGTAAAAAATGATTGGCTTTTTTCCACATGGAAATTCTGCTTTGCTTTAGACTCACTTACTTTTTTTCATTTTCAAATATTAACCTTAAGACCTGAGGCTGATTCTACAAATGCCTCCTAAATCAGTAGTTCTCACAACATTTTTGTGCCAAGGACCACCAAATCGATATATATTTGGCTGGGGACCCCCCCATCTGAAAACGTTTTGTGCCCCCCCCCCCCCCCCCCCAGTAGAACAGATTTGTGTAAAACCACTGTTCTAAATCCTAATAATTTGTTGCTATCTATATACTGTATAGCTAAAATCTAAAATGACACAGATGCTTTCGCGGTTTTAATGGGTTAATGCAATTTCTCTGAGTTGCAACACTCAGCCCAGGCACTCGCTCAGCTTATGTCTAGCTTGGATTGTAGAATAAAACTATTCTGTATTTCAAGACGTTTAAGAAATGATTAGTTAGTTATAATAATCTGATATCTTTTATTACCCTATTAAAACACATAACACGTAATAGAAAACAGCTATTAGCTAAAACTAACAACCAAGCTAAAGATAACAAACTATAGGCTAATGCTCATGTACAATGCCTGTCTGTGGCTACCTATTGTCTTGCCTTTGACGCTATCACATTTAATTGACAAAATCTGTCCACAGAAATAAACAAACAGACTCACAAGATGAAAACACACACAACCAAGCCACGCTGTTGCAGCTGGTTAATATTCCCCTTATAAACCTTGAGACAAAACTCTCAGCAGTAAAGCGTGTAAAAACAAATTACTGGGTCTTTCTGACTTCAGTTTCTGTTCCCCATACTGACAGAATGATAGGTTCATATTATTTGCTGCATCAGCCTGGCCACTCTATCACAGTCACTCTAGCGTAGGGTGGTGGTAGCCTAAGGTTCGACAAGTAGACTCAAGACTGGATGGTCAGCAATTGAACTCTTAAAAAAACAGTCAACTGAAGTAATGAACCTCATTGTTCAATGGCCATCAGTGGAAGAATATGGCTGTACTGGGCAGCAGTAACAAACACTTTCAATGGCAAAGAAATTAGAGCTACAGTATGTTTTGAAATGAGCATTGGGTTTTGACAGCAATCCAGTTAAAACAATTATGGCTACAATGAATATCTTTTCATCAAGCCTCCAGGGTGTTCATGGGGTATTTGTTAGCCTTCTGGACTCGGCTCAAATGTAATTAGACCTTCTTTATTGTTCCTCACTATTCTATTGTGCAGATTTCACTGCTGTATGTCTATATATTTTATATTGGGTTGTCACGGCACCACATGCCAAAGCAAATTTCCCATACAGCACTTGGCAATGGAGTGATTCTAATGGTGATTCAGATGTTGGATCTATCTCCCTCATAAATCAAGGCCAATTACTCTGCAATTTGTTAGTTACTGTGATAAAATACATGAGCAAGCTTATAATGAATGAGTGGTGCTTTGAATGAGGCGTTGGTTAAACAAATAGAGGGTTACTGGGTCAGGGACGGAGGGGTCAGTGGGAAGAAATTAGCATGAAGTGACACATGAATCATTTATTCCAAAATTAGGTATCATGAATTAAAGTAAATAAATTAAATAAATAAGCTTAGATTAGAAAAAGAGGACGCACCTCAGAGAGGAAAGCCCGACCAGGGCTGCTGCCTTGACTGCGGGTGAGGAATGTTGGCTTGACAGACAGCAGCTCAGGCTTGTCCCCGCTGATCTGGAGTGGTCGTATGAACTCAGATATCAGCGATCTGCTCATCTGTGTGTCATTGCCTTAGGGACAAACAAAGGAAATGCTCACATATGAAATCATAGCAACAAATGAATCTCGCTTGAGAGATTATAGCTAGATTTAAAACTCTTTTCAAAAGAGAAGATATAGAGTAAGTATTACCATATCATTTTAGGTTTCTTATTCTATTTTCAATTGTATGTAAATGATTAATATTTTCAGTTTAAAAATAGCACCATTTTATACATACTACTACTGTAGAGGCATATATGGAGATGTCTGTTTCTGTCTGTCTGTCTGTCTATCTGTGTCCCCTTTATGCCCATATGGAGGTCTCTGTTTCTGTCAGTCCTTGTCCCTTTTATGACCATATATAGAGATCCCTGATGTCATCAGTATATGCCCATATATTGGAATTCCCATATATGCATATTGGTTAGATCAGCGGTTCTGGACAACTAGATATCCAAACTAGGCAGGCATCGCACTCCCTCGAGGGAGTGCGGGAACGGCCGAGTTTGAAGTCGTTGGTCCCATATATGCGCATGACCATAGCGGTCAGATCTGTGGTAAACTCAAGGATGAAGTAGCATTTCTCTACTGAATAATTTGAGTCAAAAGCAAAAAACAGAACAAGCATTCTAGGCTTTGTTTTCCAGTTCCAGGTTAAAAACTACAGCAGGGTAAAAAATACGGGATAAGTCTGAATTCAGCTAGTGTTCGATTTGGGTGTGTTAATGTCCATTGGCACACCTGTTGACTGTGGCCCTGACTGTGCACACCTACATCTAACTATCTATCTAATCTATTAATTTGATTAGCACTTAGCAGCAGCTTCGTTGCTTACTAGCCTGTCATGTTTTTAACCTGCTGTAGTTTTAAAACTGAACTGGAAAACAAACTACAAAATCAGCTTAGAGTTTCATGCCCCTTTAAGGGCTATTTCTCATCATGATTGATTTACTAGTAATTTAGAGTTTATTCTAGTGTACATCACAAGTACTGCCTTTCAGACTTGAAATTCCAGCAGCAGTTTCTCTCTTCTTAGACAACCTGATTGTTTACCCGACCCTGCACCATTATGAAGAACTAGCTTGTTTAATGCAGCGCAGAGTGGTTGCAAACAGCTCTCAAATGACAACAATGATGGATTTATTCACTGGCACTGTGGTTTTTCTAAGAGCCTGTCCATGACATGCAAAGTAGTCATGCCTAAAACCAAGTCCTTTTAAGAAAGTACTGAGGTTCGATAAGATTCCACAAACCTTTCCCTATTGATTCCAGTCCATTAAGGAGCTGGGACAGGGATTTGTTGGGCGATCCGGGGGATTCGCATAGATTTATGGGTTCAGTGCTAAGGATGTCAAACTTCCCAGCCTGCAGCCGGAACTTCTCCAGCTCTTTAGACAGGAGATTGAACTGCTCAGTCTGAGTCCGACATTTCTCCTCCAGCTCTCGGACCTTGGCCTGACGTGACATATTCAGAGGAGAGAGAAGCGAGAGAGAGAGGATGGCAAGAGAAGGACATGACGAGAATGAGGAGAGTAAGGGAAAAGTAGCATGCAGGATAGAATGCCAGAGTACACCCATAGATCTTTACGTACATACACAGTGCTATACTAACATCTACACACAAACAGAATGTGGAATGGGGTCTGGGAGATAACTGTAAATATGGGGATAATTCAGTACAGAGAAATAGGTGCAGAGACCTAACGAGCAAAACAAAGCAAACAGTTCCAAAACACCTAAACTACAAACAGTGTGAAAGTCACATGCAGGACTACAGTTACTGCACAGTACATGATTCTAAAGAGTAGCCTCTTGCTCAGAGTCAGAATGCATACCAAAAACTGCACCGTGTTCAAGGTGCGGGAAACGCTCCTCAACTTCATTGAACAGGGATCGTAAAATAAAGGCAAGAAACCATCAGAAGTAATGAAACGAAACAAATGGGCCAACAGTAATTCAGTAAGACACCGTAGAACCATGCAGTCAACCCCATTGCATTTGCAAAGTGAAATACTGCTCCCCACGTTTATTCTTTTGAATGTACGGCAGTTGCATGGGCAGGCGTGGAAATTCCAGGTACTATAGTGCATAATGTCCTCTTACGTGTAACAATGGTTTATTGAGAAGACGAACTCTTAAACACCACACAATGTCACATCCACCTAAGACAATCTAAACCATGGACAATGGAGGGGACACACACTGTGTGGAATTTTCAGCACTGCCCAGTGCATAGCGACAAACTACTTTCTTAAGATGCTCTGTTAAAAATACTGTGTGGGCATCTCATGCAGTTGTTAATATTATTAGTCATTATAGGACGTAAACATGCAACTTGAGGAAGGACGACCCTGACTCATTCCAGCGTTTGATGTTGTGCTCACAGAAGGTGACTAGCTTGTTTGCATCATACAGTTCTCTCCCGTATGGTGAGTCACTGCCTTACTGTATGTGAATTGCATGCTTATAAGGGCATACCGTACATGCAATGCTTAGTTGACAATGAAAATACAATCTCATTCATCACTGTCCAGCTGTTTGATCTCTGAATCAAATAAACTAACATAATGTTACAAGGGGCAGTTATCTGTAACTTAATTAACTTTACCAACTTTTAGACTGTCTACCCTTTAGGAAGGGTAATTCTATATAACAAATCTGAAAGATCCCAAATGAATCAAGTTTTAGTTCAAATACTTTCTCTTGGCATTGTTTTTCATTGCATTATAATTTAAAGTGTTTTAGCTGTATTTAATTACAGGTAATTTGCAGCTTCTACTGCGGACAGGGATCCCTCAAAAAAGAGATAGTGCAATCTCAATGTGATTTACCTGGAAAAATAAAGGTCTAATAAACTAAAACGTTTTATATATCTCATTTGTTTTACTCAGATAAAGGCTGTATTAGCTGAGGTAAAATGTTTTATACAGCAATTGAAATTGTTCCGTAAATATTCACCAACTAGCTGATGTTTTCCCTTCTATTCAAGACTAAAAGGCTCCCAATTTATCCCTTCACAAATTTCAGCCCCCACAAAAGTCCACAACCCTACAGTAGGCCGTGCAAGACCTTTTATCACTGTCCAGTGTTGATGCCTAAGAACACTTTGATGAAAGTGATGACAGATAAGGGTGCTACTGTATAGCCTCTGGAAAGCACAGGGTTCTATACTGAGACAGCAGAGTATTCACATTGAAAACCAAATTCAAGTTAAAAGCAATACATTATTTCAATACTACAGTCATTAAGCTGTCTTTCACCTTCGCTGTACTACAGTGTATATGCATTCAAGACACAACGGATCAGTTGTACCATTAATACAATACTGATTCCAGTTATGGCATCGCATTCCGTAACCATACCTCCTGGGCCAAAGAAAACTAGGGAAGATACAGTATATCCAATGGACTGTACAGGGAGAGGTGGAAAGTAAATAAATAAAAGCAATTGTGAAATACCTGCATGCTGTCCAAGTGGTTCTGTATATGCATAAACACACAGCAATAACACAGTGAAGATCAATGCAGGAAATACATTAAGCACACTACACATAATGAATTATGTTCACTCATACAAATCTGGAAAGAATTAGAAGTTAAGGCACACATGCATAATTCTTCATCAAACTGACTGTAACAATAGTAGGAAGAGTAAATAGTATAATGTTCATGTGTGACACAAATACAATAACTGATGCCGTGGACTACAGTTTTATTCAAAAAGACTGATTAAAAGAACACTGTTGAGGCTTAATGACTTGAGCAGATAATCTACTAAATAATTAGGTTAATTATTAGCTACAATAAGTGTTAACATGCAAGCACATGTTTTAGAGCAGTGGTTCTCAACCAGTGGTGCGGGGACCACCAGTGGTCCTTGAGGGGGTTCCAGGTGGTCCCCAGCTAAATGATGGAGAGTTGGTAACCAAATAGACCTTTATAGATCATTAACTCTTGAGAGTGTAAAACGCTCTCAATAGTTCAATTATTTTTACACATCTGCATTACTTATTTTTTTTATTTTTATTTTGATCAACGTTTGCTTGTTATCTCTCCTATGGTCAATACAGCATGGAATTGTTGACAAAATCGTATCCAACAATAACAAAGTATTCTATATTTTGGGTTTGAGAGTCTAAATCTCATCAAACGGTGGTCCGTGGCTCATGACGCTGAATAAATAATGGACCTCGATATGAAAAGGGTTGAAAACCACTGTTTTAGAGAGGCATAGGGAATGGCTCCAGGCTCGCACATGTTTGACTGGCAGGCTGAACCTGTCTCACTCGCTCCAGCAGCTGCCACACACAATTTGACTCAGCGCCAAGTTTCTCTCCTCTTCCCTGTCTCACTTCCCTCCCCTCCCCTCCCCCACTGCCCAGATACTCACCTCTAACAGATGGACAGCGCCCTCATGTTCCTTCTTAGCTTCAACCTGAGCCTGAGATACACAGTGAAAGCAGTGAATACATAACTATACACAGCATCAGTGGTGTAAAGTAACTAAGTACATTTACTTAAGTAATGTACTTAAGTACAATTTTGAGGTATTTGTACTTTACTTGAGTATTTCCAATTTCCAATACTTTTACTTCTACTCCATCTCAGAAGCAAATATTGTACTTTTACTCCACTACAATTATTTGAAAACTTTTTAGTTACTAGTTACTTTGCAGATATAAATTATGATGTTATGAAACATACTGTACATTAACCACTTTAGCCCTATTTTATACATAGGCTATTTGCAAATAGCCGATCTACAAGCTCACAACGCGTCACGATACGACGTGTTGTGAGATCTGCTATTCTCAAACATTTTAGTACTTTTACTTTTGGTACTTTAAGTACATTTTGATGCCAATACATTTGTACATTTTTAATTCTGGACTTTTACTTGTGTCTAGTTTTAAATCTTAATCTTAATTCTATAAGGACATGTGGAAAATCTGACACGACCCTTCCCAAAGCGGCGCTCGGGTGGCGCAGTGGTAAAGTGCCCGCCCACCACCGCGCAGACTGGGGGTTCGAATCCACCGCGTTGCATCCTGCTTTGTCGAGCGTATACAAACACAATTGGCCCGTGTTTGGGGGGCTAGTCAGGCGGGGAGGCCGGGAGGGTGATAATTGTCACCGCACGTACTCCTACGGTCTGGGGCGGCACCTGTCAGCAGGGAATGTTGGGCGGGAGGAGTATAGGACGGAGGGGGCTTCTCACTGGCAGGTGAATCAGTAGGAAACAACAGCAGTGACAACACACACATGTGTGTGGGGAGGAATTAATTGGCATAACGACTAAATAGGGGAGAAAAGCGGGTGAAATAAATAACAAATAGGAAATGTTCCAGTGCCAAAAGAACAAACTCTCGTCTCGACACACAGATGGCATAGGGAAGTTTTATGGCAGATTTTCACATGTTCTTCTTACAAAGAAATGATAAGATTCCGTTTAAAAACAGCAAGTTTGTTTTAGCCAACTAAGTTGGTTTGGGGTGGGTGGAGTTTGCCATGAGAGAACAATGAGGTCAGGCTGATAGGATAATATTTTAAAATGAATTTATTACACTTTTCTGTGCTTAGCAACACACCATTTGAATTGCCCTGATCCAGTAAACCCCACCCATCTGATGCTGCAAAATTATTTACAGCTATCCGTGGGCCCAGGTCTGAACCTGGCTACTCTGGCTAATCTTGCCTTTTATATAATAGCAACCTCTATGGTCAGTGAAACGGTTAAAATGCTGTCAAAATGTCTGTTTGAGTGGCTGCGAACTTGTGACAGCGCTCTATAAGTGCAATGATCTGTTCTATGATTCCGTGCATATCAGTTATGTTGAAGCAATCTGAAACAATGCTCCCTTGAAAATACATGAAGATTTCCAGTGCACTCAAGAATAATAATCTTTGGGTAATATGGAATCACTGTACCGTATATAGAACATAAAATAATACATTCTATTTTAGTTTTGGAGACCAGGAACATCTGTTGTGAGAAAAACTAACGTTCCACTCGAATTAAAGAACATCTGTGGACTTTCCAATTTCGTGAATCCACTTCGCAGGCAATTAATTGAAGGGAATGCAGAAATGCAGTCAACGTCTCTGCAGGAAGATCACCCACTAATGAACTACTGGTAAACGGAGGATTCTGCCTGTTAATGACTGACTCCAATGTTAATGGCAGGCTTTGAGCTCTGTTTCCAATCTAGACGAGGTGTCTGCGACAATTCCCATCACTTCAACAGCCTCGGCTTTTTCAGCCTTACTTTGAAGTCACAGATTGATCCTCTGCATATAGCAGGCAGACAAACTGCCAAAGTGTGGAACGGCATTTATTTACTTATTTTTAGACCCACTAACGGCAGGGCTCTTAATTAGGATGGCTGTGTCGGTCTCTTGATCCGCCCAACACTTTGGTCAGAAAAAAAACGACAGGCTAGATTGGCATGGAATTTGCTGTGCGCCTTCATACAATTCTGCTCATGGACATTCCTTGATCGACACCACATCCCAAAATGTCCACTTGCACACACAATAATACTGGACAGTGGACATGTCCAACGTCAGCGCATATCGGCAAGTAAGCCCATATATGTCACCCAATCAGTGTTCTAAGGCAACGGCTAATGTCAGCGCAAAACACTGTTGTGAGGCAATGTTTTTAGTTGTGTGTGACGTCAGACTAGAGCTGGATCAGTGAGAGAGTCAGAGAAAGGGAGAGGGGGAAGGAGGGAGGTGGAGATATGGAGGGAGAGCTCAATCAGCAATATAGAGAGCAAGAGAGGGGGAGGGAGAGAGGGTGGGGGAGGGAGGGAGGGAGAGGGGGATGGAGAGGGAAAGAGGGAGGGAGGCGGAGAGAGAGAGAGAGAGAGACTATTTCACCCATGCCATAACCCAGCCAACTGAAACCTGAACATGCTGATCAACGCATCACTTTGTGACATGTTAGCACAATACCCCGGCAACGCAAGGACAAGCTGATAAAGTGGCAAAAACACCACGTTTTCTGCTTGTACTGTGTGTGTGTGTTTATATATATATATATATATTAGGGATGTCCAATATTATCGGCCTCCCGATATTATCGGCCGATATTAGCATAAAAATTGATATCAGGAAAATATCGGTATCGGTTTTTGAAAAACATTTTTTTTTTTTTTTTTTTTTTTTTTTTTGCTTTATAAATAAGTTACAGGAGTTCTTACTGTATATGGTGTGTGTGATATGAAATTTGAGCTTACCCTAATCACAATAATCCCCGCATATATCGGTATCGGTTGATATCGGTATCGGTAATTAAGAGTTGGACAATATCGGTATATCGGTTATCGGTAAAAAAGCCAATATCGGACAACCCTAATATATATATATATATATATATATATATATATACACACACGTTTGTAAAACCAAAAATAGTACAATTCCTAAATTACCCCTTTTTCTGCATTATGTTCATATCAGCGCATATTGGACAATATATGCAAATATTGATATATCTGTGATAGGCCAAAATCGTCCGACCAATAAATTGGTCAGGCTCTACTAACAAGAGAGGGATGGCCTTCCAATAACGTTTCTGTAGCAATGACACTAGTATCCCACTTACCTTCCGAAGGAGTTCAATCTCCTGCTGCTTTGCATTGAGGACAGCCAAGGCTTGCTCATGCTCCAACTCTAGCTGCTGCCGCCTCTCTGCAGCCTCGCGCATATGCTGTCCGCAGGGGGAGCCATGGATGAAAAGCGGGAGGGGAGGGAGCATAGGTTGGGGAGGGGGGGGGGGGGGATATAGAAAGGGCTACTGTTAGTAGGACTAAACATCTGCTGGCACTGAATCACCAAAAAGATCCCCAGCATAAATGACACAGATTGACATGTGCATAGAAATAACACACACCCGCACTCAAGCGCACTCTCGCTCACACACACACACACACACACACACACACACACACACACACACACACACACACACACACACACACACACACACACACACACACACACACACACACACACACACACACACACACACACACACACACACAGTCTGAGATGCTAAAAGTACTGAGACCCTAAAACCCTTTAACGTTGAGAATGACATAAACTATGTCACGGTACATACAGTATATCATGTCAGAACAGTTTATGTCAACTGATCCTTTAGATTGGAAATCTGATCAGGTTTTTTTTATAAAGGAAGGACGCTTATGGATGAGAACTAGAGATGCTTTGCTGTGCAGAAGAAGAAAAACAATCATCAGTGCACAGATACTGTAGTTTTGCTGCCCCCTTTATAGGTAACACGATCCCTGATAGAAGTCTCATTACTGACACTGTGTGAAAAGCTGTCCTCAGCTATGTTGTCTTTGCATGATCAATACAGGGTTTTCGGTTACATGAAACGGGTGAGCAAACTCCAGTACGTGGTCATCCATAACATAAGAAGCCATACAATACGACTGGATTGCGAGGCTGCTCACAGCCACATACTGTATGTATGTAATAGTGTCATCCAGTCTTCCTACTACTGTACAGTGCATGTGAACAATCAGGAAGTAAACATATTAGGGGAAAATAAGTAGATGACATCTTCATGCCAATATCAAACTCAAGGTCAAGGATACTTGATGTCATCAAATGTCTATGTGGCATTATCATCATATAAAGCTTGATTCAATTAATCAGTTAATGTTGCTTGCCGACATTAACTAAGTTAGCTTCAAATTCAGTTCTCGGCAAATTACACCGGCCGAGCAGATAGGCTTATATGTTTAGTTTATACTCCGCTGCACAATGGCGCTGCGCTCCAAAAATAGCAGATCCACAAGCATCACAATGTGACGAGTTGTAAGCTTGTAGATCTGCCATTGTTTTAGTGTGACAGAGTATAAATTAAGCATTACCCTCCCGAGATGCCCCGCCCCCAAACCCAGCCCGTCTTATCTCTCCTCACCCACCGTCTGACTGTTGCCAAACTCTTTGGCCTGCCTCATGCACAATCGCATTCCACAGTGCTCTGGTCACATAGCCAGGTGCCCATTCGTGTGCCTGCTCGGTAAGCAGCCCAGAGATTACAGGGAAGGCGTAAGCACAGCCAATGGGGTGGAGAAGGAGCATTCAAAATGGGATTGAATAGGGATTCTCCCTAACATTTTGACATAGCAATGATACCTTGGAAATCTAGTTGGGGAAGAGAGGGGCTGGGGGGTGGGGGGTGGGGGCGAGCAGGGATGGACAGGGCTGGGAAAGTGGAATAATGTTAAGGAGTAGAGGGGCAGACGGGGCAGACTGCTCCGAGCTTCTACTCTTTCACAGCTCCCGGTGAGACCTCCCAAAACGGCACTGGAAGGCAACAGACAGGTCAGGGACATTAGACAGATAGAGGAAGATTATCAGGCGGAGTCACTGTAGTGCAGGCAGGGAGGTTCAGACTCTGTAATAACACCTGAATTGGGACTGGCATCATACACACAAACACACTAGACACCACATCACAGAAAAACACAACATAACATAACATAGCATAAATAATAGGAACATGCATGCCCTGGAAACTGGGGTTCTTACCTTGAGCACCTGCTCTAGGTTCTCCAGTTTGCCTTGGAGCAGGTTCTTCTCCCACAGAGCTGAATTTCTCTCCTGGGTCACAATACCAAGGGTCTCTTTGACTTGGGCATACTCAGCTTTCACCTGTACATAAAGAATGAGCCAGAGAGTGATATAGATCAGTGGTGGGCTTTGCGATTTTGTGACAACCACACATTATTGTTGCAATATACTGCGTACAGCTATACAACTTTCGCCCCCTGTCCGTCCTGTGTGTGTGTGTGTGTGTGTGTGTGTGTGTGTGTGTGTGTGTGTGTGTGTGTGTGTGTGTGTGTGTGTGTGTGTGTGTGTGTGTGTGTGTGTGTGTGTGTGTGTCCGTCCATCTTTCTGTATGTCTGTGAGCAGCTAATCTCAGGCACCGTTGGACTGATCGTCGTGAAACTTTGCACGCACACTCCATGGAGGCCATGAGCAGAACCTCTGGCCCAAATCTTTCACATCAGCCCGTTATAGTGCCACCAGGAGGCAGATTTTTGCTAAATAAATGTTTTGATATTACCCTTATTTTGTCCAAACATCAAGCCAATCGGTACAGATTATCTCTATAGTCACGTGATCAAGACGGATCGGTCCGATCCTACCTGCCCTCGCGAAGACCTGTGCTCCGAGGAGCACATTTTTCTATTTTTTTATGTACACATCAGTACTTTGTCTGCACTCATTTCCCAATACAGAGGTTAATTCTATACCCCAAAAAATAGAAAAAATGAAAAAATAAAGCCAATCTACAAGCACACAATGCATCGCAATGTGGTGTGATGTGAGCTTGTAGATCAGCTATTTTCTATTGGCAATTTGCTATGTATACATGTGTGTCTTGAGATTTTGACTTGCTCATTGCTCTCATGTTTTAAAACCCCCTGCTGTAGATGCACACAGAGGGTAATGGCTAAGCCAGGACACCTTGTGCCCTGTTTGATGATTACTTATTTTTGAGGTTGTCTGTGAAATCCAACCAATGGTAAACAGTGATTGTCATGATTTGTGACCTTTATGCTTGACCCAGTAAATGTACATGTGGTGACTCACTCATCTAAGTACGCATATTGATATCCGTGATACGATGACCATCAGCTGCTTTATCAGAGAGACTGGCGTCTGTGCACAATGATACGAGATGCATGTTCTATTCTTATCCATTCTGTTCTTGTCCTTCTGGTCACGTCATATGTCCACTGTCCAATACTGTATATATATATTCTCTATGTGTGTATCAAACTTCAGAGCTTGTCGTGTGATACTGCCTGGTGTCATCTGGTTCTCCACGCACGTGACTCAACAGAAACATCACTCACCACCCTTAGTTAGAGGGAGACTCTTTAGGGACCACATGGTTGGTCAACTGAAATCACAACAGTGATGAAGGCAGTTAAAATTATTATAATGTGGCGGCAGCATTTCCTCCCAATCCCAAACCAAGGGCTAAAACCTAGAATTCAAAACACTGTACACTATACTCACACTGTACAATAATTTAAAATAGATACAATCTGTATTGCACACTGTATGAAGTATCTGACAAACGTGTTTTGCATATTCTTATATTCATATTCTTGTGCATTGTCCAGTCACAGACCAATTGCATTCATAACTCAGAAGCTAGTGTGTTGCAATCAGCCTCCTGATTGCCATAATCACCAAGAAGGTGACTGGCTCCTGCAGCAATAATGTAGTGATATCCCTTTCTCAGTGCAGCCATGAATGACTAATGACTACTGGGAGAGGCTGCTTCAACAAACAACAACAGCAGCTATGAAAACAACAACACCTAGGCAATGGACCACAGCACAGCTCACCTCCACAAAGTGAAAAGTATCTATGGATACAAATGACTGTACAGACAGCTGGAACACAGGTTTACAGATACAGATGTTGTCCATGTTGGCATTGGTGTTCCATCACCAAAAGGTTCTATTTGAGAGAGATCAGGTTTTGCAAAAAAGCAACTAGTTTCACCGAGTGCCACGCTATGAGCTTGTAGATCTGCTATTTTTGAAAAATCTTGAACAATTTGTGAAAATCTTTGAATACATATATTTTTTTGAAACAATATTTTTAACTCAAATCTTTGCTTCTGGGGGGTCCCTGGAACAACATATTTTGATGGGAATCGGTGGCCAAAAACATAATTTTGGGGGGTCCTTGACAAGAAAAGGTTTGAGCAGCACTGATATAGCAACAATAGTCCAAAAAAAAATAGACATTTGTTGAGACATTTGACAGTTACAAATGTTCGCTTTAAAATATATATATTCAAAGATTTACACACATTTTCATGATTTTTCGGCTCTCATAGCGTATACTGCGCTATGAGCTTGGATACGTATCTGCTATTTTTGAATATCAAAAGAAATCTAATAATGACACAGATGCGTTCCCGGATTGAATGGGTTAACTGTATCAGATGCCAAGTTGGATCCGTGTTGGAGTGACAAGCTAACATGGAACGAGGGAGGTTCTGCTCACGGCCACACCTTCCAGGCAAAACGATAACCATCTGAACACACGGGGGGTGCAGGCGAGGGGCTAATATCCGCACTGCCCTGCAGAGTGGGTGCTCTCATATCCGTCCGTGTGATAACACTAGGAGGATAGCTGCTGCGAGAGACGCCTGATAAGACATCAATAACCGGCATCCCACCCTCCTTCAACCTCACAGCAGCCACCTGCCAATCGCCTCGTCCAGGAAATTGCTTTCCCACCCGCATAGCGATGGCCTAGCTAGTGCTCAGTCTGTGTCCGTTCGTCTCTTCCTCTGGCCCCCTGTGTTATCGTCGAAGAAAGCCTTCGAGGTCTATGAGCTAAAAAGGAAGGTGATAGTGCTTTAATCCGTTAAGACCGGGAACGCATCTGTGTCATTTTAAGATTTCTGTGGCTACTAAAACATAGCAGATCTACAAGCTATGAGCTTGTAGATCTGCTATTTTTGAAAAATCGTGAACATTTTGTGCAAATCTTTGAATATATGTATTTTTTCAAGCAAACATCTTTAACTCAAATCTTTGCTTCTGGGGATTCTACACATGTTATTTTTAATTATTATTTTTTACTTATGTTGCTATAATATCAGTGGTTCTCAAACTTTCGTCATGTCAAGGACCACCCAAAATGATATGTATTTGTTCGCGGACACCCCCATATTTTGTTCCAGGGACCCCCAGAAGCAAAGATTTGAGTTAAAAGTGTATGTATAATATATATACACTTTTAACTCAAATCTTTGCTTCTGTGCAAATCTTTGAATATTTTATATTCAAATATTTGCATACATTTTCACGATTGTTTTTCAAAAATAGCAGATCTACAAGCTCATAGTGCGGCACTCGCACGCGCTATGAGCTCGTATATCTGATATTTTTGAATAGCCAAAGAAATCAATAAATGACACAGATCCGTTCCCGGATTGAATAGGTTAATAGAATTGGAGGCTACAGGCTAGCTGGTGAAACAGCTCAACATCCGCACCGCGATCACGCAGGCAGCATATCTTATACTGATGTACCTACGGCACCTTTAGTCTGACTGGCAGTGCATGGGACTAAAATATCGTAGAGGAAATGTGACGACAGGGGCAGTGCAGCCTAAGGTCACTGTCTGAAGCAAACAACAGGTCATTTATTAATGTGACAGAAACACCATTAGATACACAACCTGGGGAAATAATGTGTCAAAGTAAAAACCCAGGAGATGTGGGTGAAGATAAAAAGGCTCGGAGGCTCATTGTACAGGCATGAAAAGCCATGACCCAGTTGTCATCTCTTACCTTCTCATACTCGGCTGCCTTTTGGCTATTGCTGAACAACTGGAGAGTCAAGTGCTTCTTCTCCTGCAGAACATCGTGAAGCTCACTCTCCTAGACGCAAGAGGAAAGGAAACTGTGTTTTTTTTTAAACCCTCAAAACAAGGTGTGATTGGAGCACTCTACTCTAACTAATGTGCTGTTAGCGGTGTAGCCATGTATTATTCATCTGGGCGGGTTGTTCTTTCATCATCTGTCCTAGAAAGCATGACTAAAAAAAGAGCAAAGGGAGGGGTCTGACTTGTGGACCAAAGGCGCAAAAGTCACATTTATAACAATAACAACAAGACACTTAATGTGTTTGGCATACAACAGTGGAAGAGGTAAACTCATGAAAATGTGATTAACATAGGATGTAAAAACAGATTTGCATTTTTTATGCAACCCTCCCCCCACACCTCCCCGCAAACCACCCACCAACCCCCCACTCTCTCCATCATCTTCTCCTTCGACGCTCTTCCTCTTCCCGTCTAAGTGTGTCAGTCAGGGAGAGATTAAAAAAAAAACATTCCCTCAATGCAGAGGAGGAAAACTTAATTACATTCAATCAACAGCCATAAGGCGTTGCCACAGATGCGATTTGCAGTGTGAACTGGAGAGCTCGGCTCTGTTTCTTTCTCGATGGCGCGTTGTCACTTTAGCTACAGCAGCGCCAGGCAAAGTGTACAACACAAGGCAAAGTGTCGTACGGCAAAGAAAGCTCGCTGCTCATGCATGATAGATTTACAGTAAGTACAGTGTCCCTTAATGGCTCCTGACTGTGCACTGGTGCTGTACTGCAGCTGGTTCCTGATGTTTTACTCATGAAGGTCAGCCATGTTTCAATGGAGGGCAAATGTGGACTGGGGAAACAACAGTTTATTTACAGCAACCCAATCAGTATACATGCACACAGTATGTAATTATGCATAATATGTGCATCGGTGTTGGGCTCGTTACAAAGAAAAAGTAATTTCAAAAGTAATATTATTACTTAACCTTTTACTCCTTGCCAAAAGTAACCTGTTATATTACCTTTCCGTTACTGTGGTTTAATGTGTGTGCCCTCATCAATTACATTAATACTATCTTAGACTGGGATCAAGTTGATTTGCAGGTTGTTAATCCGGTCTGGGTCTAGAGCAGACACGGAAATGAAGCGTGCATGTATACTGTATGTGTGTGCTCGCAAAATGACTGGATACAGTATGCAGGCCCTAGACAGGATCATATTGGTTAATTACAGAAACTAAGCTTTTCCCCGTGACATGTAACCTATTGTGGAGCGATGCTATTTGGACAAGGAATAAACTTCAATGGAAATTCACCTGAAGAAATTATCTAACGAGATGGCATATGTCTCTTCAACTGCCGACATCTGCGGACAGCTAAACATAACGTAATATTTCTATATTAACGATCAGAAAATGAGTTGCTGCACACAGCAACTGTAAACCCTCCCAACACACGCAAATCACGTTACACGTAACACATATGTCTTGGGTCTCGACCCACAGTTCCACCAAGGCGCAAGAACATTTTTACTAGTTACTTTTGGTGAAAAGTAACTGTAATATTGTTACTCAAAACTCTATAGTAGTAATATTACTCGTTACTGGAAAAGGCAATCAAATCAATGTTTTCGTTACTTTACTCTTGTTACTTACCACGACTGGTGTGCATACATTACCTACAGTATACTGTATGCAAGTGCACACACGCACACGCACACGCACGCACACGCGCACGCGCACGCACACAGCATTGGTATTTCCATTCAAATCTTTTGCTCTTTCAAATCAGAGCTAAATACAGGTTTTTACCTAGAGACCGTCTGTGGCTAAGACAATGAAGTTCCTAATTGATTTACGTATTTGACTACATTTGTGTGCATGTCCTAATGAGAGGGACTGTTTTCTTCAAACACATCATCACTCATTGGAAAGTGTGAGGAAACTCTGAGATACGGTAAGGTAAGGTAAACTTTATTGTCCCGAAGGAAATTTGGCTTGGGCTTTCACCCCAGCTGCAGCCACACACAAAACAATGACAAGACAAAGTACAAATATAAAATACATAACAGGGGGGGGGGACACACAACATTACACAAGCGCACAGATAAGTC
The DNA here is from genome assembly GCF_963454915.1 of Gymnoscopelus microlampas. Taxonomy (NCBI): domain Eukaryota; kingdom Metazoa; phylum Chordata; class Actinopteri; order Myctophiformes; family Myctophidae; genus Gymnoscopelus; species Gymnoscopelus microlampas. The sequence goes on from NC_139941.1 coordinate 40,788,718, forward strand.
AATACTCTGTAATCACTTCCACTCTGTGGGCTTCCTGACCTCAAGCTAGGGTGAGGTTAAGGGAGGGGGGGGGGCATATGGGCCACATGGGGGAGCTCGCATCTGCTGGCCTTTGAGGTTGTAAAACTTAAGTTATTGACAAGCATCATTGTGTAACAAGCCCTAGTTTTAGGTAATTCACCCGCCATGTTTGAACAGCTGTGTATGTGACATATAATGGAATTGAAACCCCTTTCTGTTACTCCTTTGAGTAATTGCGTTGATTGTCTAGCCATCTGTAGTCAGTCAAACAAACCACGCACCAGTCAAACGAACTATACACCAGCAAATAGGCGCTGCCCACAATATGCAAGACACCATGGGTGATTGACGTGTTTGACATGTCGGCATGCGTTGGCTAATGCCCTTCAGAAGCATATGTGTGACTGTGCTTAGTGTGCTACAAGCTCACAAGAGCTTGTTGATCTGCAATATTAGCATTTTGTTAAACATTTTGGGACATTTTTGGAATGCTTTAGACATTTTAACCTGCTACGCGGCCCTCACACCTACGTCACACCACAGATCCGACCGAATGTCAGAGTACCTGGTGTACCTGTTTATCTGTGTCCCTTTTGTGCCCAATGCCATATATGGAGATCTCTGTATGTGTCTGTCTACCTGTGTCCCTTTTATGCCCATACTGTATATGGAGATTGCTGATGTTATATGCCCATATAGGCGCATATCCCATATATATCAGTCGGCAATTCTGGACAACCGCATATCCGAATGACTCGACAGTCACAGCGGGCACTCTGTGGGTCTGGACAACTGGATATGCCTATATATGGGCATATCAGGTGTGTTTATGGTTATGTCTGAGTCATAGTGACATGGCCGTGGCCGTGGTTAATATAGGATAGGATAATGACATGCCCAAAATAGGGACCAGATTGGAAGTGGTTAAGGCTTGTCTGAACAAAGAATTTTAGATTCTACTATTCTACTATTCTACACTATCTAGATACTGTAGTGTGTGTATCTCATATGAGATCAAATGCTGTCTCATCATATTCTGGTCTCACTTTTTGAAGAAATTAGCGAGGGAAAGGATCAATTGCAGAATACTATGGCTGCCTGTGGCCTACATTCACTGGCATTTCTAGAGCACTGCTCAGCATGACATGGATGTTCATCTTATTTGAAAGCCTCTGCTTCAAAAACAGTCTAACCGCATTCCAACATCAACATTCTACAATCGATTTGTGCTGCCAGTGAAATCACTGTGTCTTCAAAAAACAGAACGCTAATATGACAGCACCAATGACAAAAACAACAAAAGAGTAGCTCATGAGTCAAAACGTAATGATTTCTGAAAGGGAAAATAAAGCCCTTGATGTTTCATCAATGGAGGAAGTCATTAAAATGTATTCCATTAATTCTGAGGAGCCAGGTTAGCTTCCTGAATAATGCATGTGTATGTGACTCTTTTAATTAGGCCCACAGTGTAGAATACCTGAGATTCTCCCTCTGTTTTAAGGCCTATATCAGTGTGTAGGCGGATGTGGTTTCTGACCAAACATGGTCAGGCTCGACCTACTGAGCTAGTGCTGTGTCTAATTAGAGCAAGGCTGAGGTTTGAAGCAGCCCTGCTTCCCTTCAGTAAACAAGCAGCAAACATTTCACCTGAGAACTCCCTGTTTGCTTGACTTACTCAACACACAACGCAGGACGTTCTTTACTTCAAGATACTGTAAAAAACATACAATAGGCAGTCAATTGCACGTTTGTAATAGTGATATGATTTCATTGCCTTTCTGGCTGGCCTTTTATTATACAGTACATGAATATTCTAAAGACAATATTGGGCCCTATTTTGTGCGTCTTAAGTACCAGGTCTTATGACTTAACGTAAGACCTGGAGGCGTGGCCATGTTTGGCCACTCAAAATAGCCAAACGGGCACGGGCCACGCCTCCAGGTCTTAAGTTACCTGGTCTTAAGTAGACCCGGTACTTAAGACGCGCAAAATAGGACCCAATATCTCACTCTTTAATGTTGGTTGCATGACTGCAATCTATACACACACACACACACACACACACACACACACACACACACACACACACACACACACACACACACACACACACACACACACACAAACAAGCCGTGTGAGTGTGTGTCTGTGTGTGCACGCACGTGCACTATGCCTAGGAAGGTGGAAGCGACAGATGGCTGTGACAGTGTTTACTGTCAGCATCTCTCGCACGCACGTGCGTGTGCGCGCACACACACACACACACACACACACACACACACACACACACACACACACACACACACACACACACACAGATGTGCGTGCGTATTACTGTCACAGCTATGCTCTAGGATCATTGCAGAGACGACAGCATTAGTGGCATTAGTGGCAGTGGTAATTTGTACAGTTGATATTGAATGTCGTCGGCGTGCAATCCTATAGGCTTTTGGTGTAAATACATTATCACCCTACGCACCACAGTGAGAGGTTTGCATACGCTTACTTCATCTAGCCGTGTGCAGGCTCTAGTCAGTGAGTTTTCACCCGACAGAAGGAGACAGATAACAAAAAAACAGAGACAAAGGCAAGACAGAGACATGGGGGAAAGAAAGCAGAGCTTGAGAGAGATAAGACATTGAACAAGGACGGATGAGAGGACAGAAAGAGAGCGGGATACATACAGAGAGAGACGGACCCAGAGAGAGATAGAAACAGAGAAGGAGACAGATGGAAAGTGAGAGAGAAAGAGAGACAGAGAGAGAGAGCAAAGGAAACCAGAGCTAGCAGAGACCAAACAGGAAGTGACATTTCTGCCTAACCTCCCTGCCCTCGCATTGGGGTTCACTTGTCCTGTACCTGTTTGTCTCCGTCCTCTGAGGACAACACATGAGGAGACGAGGACGGCACTGTGGCGCCATGGAGGCCGGCCTGCCTTTGCTGCATTCCATTTCGGGGACAGTTTGTCCTTTGGGTTAGTTCCCGCGGACTGAGGAACCTGACAAGGGAAGGAGAGGGAAGTGCTGCTCTGGGCTGGGCACGTGAGAAGATGGCAGAGTGTTAATGGAGTGTTTATCTGGGGCACGCAGGCACAAAGACGACGCGTCTAAGGAAGACGAAGGCCTGTAGGGCACAAGGGATATGGAATTCAAATACTTCCACGCAATACCACTCACTGTAACACACTGATGGACACCCCCCCCCCCACTACACACACACACACACACACACACACACACACACACACACACACAATCTCATTCCAGACAACTACAGCAGAACATCTATATTGTGTAGGTGATCTAAAAATGAAAAAAGTCTGAAATTTGGCCTTCTTGTTCTGTAACAACCTCTGCCAAACCATGAGAACCTCTCAAACAGGCCGGTTCCTTCCTCCCGCACCACCATATAGCGATCCTCAATCCTTGTAATGAAACTAGATAGTCACATACTGTAATAGCAGCATCACAGAAAAGAGAGCTCATTTCAGAGGCTGTGTGTGTATGTGTGTGTGCCAGCAGAGCTGCAGATGGGTGGGGGGGGTGGAGGGGGGTGGAGCATTCATCTCAGTATAATATGGAGTGATTAGTCATTGTGCATGCTGCGCTTCCTGTGGCTGTGGTAGGGAATGCCTTCAGGACCACAAATTTAGCATTAGCTGTGTTACTTACAGCTCATGGTACTGATGTTCTACCGTAGTGAGGTCCTGTGGTGGATGAGGCCTGGTGGCCTGTGTGTGTGTGTCTGGCATGTTTAGCTGACTATGACTCACCGTATACTTGACATTACTGCAGATTGTTTTCCAAAGCATTTTGTTAGATTTTCAAGGAAGCCATTGGATTCTATTAATTTCTGTATGGTATGAAAATCAACTTGTAATTCAGCGCAGTGAACTTTATTGTTGTGTTTTGAATAATGTGTAGATTATTTGAAAAGTCTAGCGAAAAATAATCCCTGTAGAAAAGGAAGACATTCACTATTAACCCACACAATGATTTTATTTTATTCAGCTAATTGTTTTATTACTGTGGGAAAAAGATGAATAGGCAAATGGCTTCTGAAGTACAGTGCATGCAGCTGATATAGCCATTATTTTTAATGAACCACATCTTAAAATGTCATGGTAGTCAAGGCCCACTTCATAAAGGTCCTTTAGAGAAGGGACGGTGTGTGTGTGTGTGTGTGTGTGTGTGTGTGTGTGTGTGTGTGTGAAATCTGAATGTAGCAAACATGCAACCAACAATAAGGAGCAAATGCAGATATTGTCACTAGAATATTCATGTATTGTATCTACTTCATCTTCTTTCCCTGGCCTTTTAGTCTGGAGTCAAGGCAAGCCCACAAGGCAGAGTGACATTTCTAGTACTTTCTCAGCAAATGTCCTTTGAGAATAGAAAGACATATGGAAGCAGTGGACTTGTGTAAAACCTTCTTCAGAAGGCAACAATTACATGTACAGCATGAACAAATGCTAATGTACTGTACTGTACATGCAACATTGCTGTAGGCACATGAATTGTTACAGTATTATGCAAAAACTCTGTGACCACTGTAGCCACAGCCTGCAGAAACCACATATAACAGCACCCTGCATACGATATTATTCATACCCAGGTTTTGCCAGTGACGTACAACGCAAATTATTTCAACACTCACAGGGATGTAGAAATCATAAAATTGTCTTACAACAATTGTCATCTAACCACTTAAACCCTATACTTCATTGGCCAGCCCAGGATCTATGCATGGCCACCGCTCCTTTTCTCCCTCCACACCAAATCTGTTTGCCGGAAACAGACGCCCTACTACTTCAGTAGTAGGTCCTCTTTGTTATGGCACATACAGTCACATGGTTAACATCATGTAATATGCTTTAAAATGGCTTTTTACCTGTGTTGCACTGAACATAACATCGAGTGCAAGATTCCGGAAGTTTTAAAATACTTTTTAGTTTTAATATATCACCCATTTGTTCATGTTGTTGTGAACACTAGCACAATTATGCCATGGTGTTTGCTTATTTTTAAGGATGGATTAGAACATGTATCCTTTTTTTATGGCCTCTGGAAAACACATTTGCACGTCTCGTCTTTGACCCATATACAGTATACTATATATACAGTATGTATGTGCGTGTGCGTGTGTGTGTGTGTGTGTGTGTGCGTGCGTGCATATATGTATGTATGTATGTATGTATGTATGTATGTATGTATGTATGTATGTATGTATGTGTATATATATATATATATATATATATATATATATATATAAACTGCAGCTCATTGTCCCCAGGGAGCACAGTGTTTGATTGTACCAGGCAAGGCTATTAGGGACAAATCAATTTGAAGCCTCAGACTTTCAGCCAGGGGCCGGGGATAGTGGGGTGTGTGGGTGCGGCGTTATATTTCTGGAGCACTTACCAAAGTCTGACATGTCTGACTCTTTTTCTTCACCTCCTCCTCAAGTGTTTCACACTCCTTCCTTTTGGTGCTGATCTCTGACTCCTGAGGAGAGAGAGAGAGAAATGGTGTGTCAGGAACACTGAAAGAAATCAGAATGCAGTGAAACCTCAAAGGCTTTGGGCATGTCAATATTTGGCACTGTGTAAGGTGTGTGTGTGTGTGTGTGTGTGTGTGTATGTGTGTATGTGTGTATGTGTGTGTGTGTGTGTGTGTGTGTGTGTGTGTGTGTGTGTGTGTGTGTGTGTGTGTGTGTGTGTGTGTGTGTGTGTGTGTGTGTGTGTGTGTGTGTAGGTAGCTGCCATACATACAGTACATACAGGGGATGCTATCTTTATTCTTTACAGAGTACACAATGAATGCTATTCTTACAATTTGTAAGAATGTCTCTTACCAAATGGACTGACTTGGTTAAATAAAGGTTAAATAAATATGTAAAAGCTGGGAGGGTGTAACACATGCAGAGGAACACGCCTCTCTCTGACCTTGTCCCCCCTAAACACCTAGACACTCAAGGGTAAAAATGTACTACTACGTAACCACCAACAGTGGAATGCTCTACCAGCAGCCCTGAAACTTTAAAATTCCCTACTAAATTTGAAGTCTTCCCTAAATTCATGGCTCTTCTCAAATTCTAATTGGTTAAACATGCTCTCCCACTAGCCTGCTTGCCTCAGGGTTGCAAACAGCTCACTCTTTTAGTGAGCTCTCCATGCGTTCGCATCCATGGTCCCGCCTCTCCTTTTTAAGTTATCATCATGAATTGTTTGCATATTTTTTATATGTATTTTTCTTTGTAACGTTTATTTGTTGTATTGTTGCTTGACCACAATGGAAACAAGCCCTTGGCTTTTTTGTGGTTATCCATTTGGCTTTTTAATGTACTGCTGTACTTTTAAAGGGTCAATAAAATGTTCAATCAATCAATCCCTGTTTCTCTCCTTACTGAACAGGGGACCGGACCAACCATAGGGTCACTAGCGCAACGACAATCCCCTCCCCAGCTGCCCACCCATTAGAGCACCCAGCCAACGAACGGTGGTGGCGGGTGATTAGTTTACCTTGTGCCCAGGTTCCCACGTGTCATGTCATTAAAATCATGCTCATCCTACTATAAATGTGCAAAATCTCTGTCCGTGCGTGGGTGTGTCTGTAGTACACGTATTTCGAGAACCGGCCGACCGACTGACTTCAAACTCGGTTCCATTACATCTTTGAATGCCTTCTTTGCTGATTACTTTTCTATTGATCTGTTTAATTGAACAAACAAATACAGTGTTATCTGGAAAATTACAGAAGAGCTCTGTAATTTAAGAGGTTTGCTTGTATCGGGTTCCGCAAATAGAACCAAAAGAATAGTCTTTAGTTCTATTCTGTGGCAATTACCAGAGACTGGCTTTTATAGTCTGTCATTGTTATCCAGAGAGTTATTCATCACAATTGGCTTTTGACTGGGACCAGGCAGCCCAAAAAGAGATGTTGCCTATCAAAGCCGCCTGGGTGTTCTGACCGCCCTGGGGCTGCCATGACTAGCTGCGACAATAATCCAATCAAGAGATCCCGCTTCAGTTTCATCCACCCAGTAGTGTAGCGAAGGGCACAGTGAAAAGAAAGTAGCACAGTGGAGGGTATATGGACACTCAAGAGCATTCCCAGCTCTTTTTCCAAGCATTTAGTGTACACCCATCTACAGCAATATCATACAGATTTTCATGCGAGCATAATTGCAACTGATGAGAGATAACATAGCAGGGTCAAAGTAAATATGTGTCCCACTCTTCCATTGACGTACAATTCAGGTTCAATCACGTTACATTTTCAGCTTAAAAAAATATTTATGAAAAATGTATGCATGACATCAGATAATAGTAAAAAGAAGAAGAAAAGAAAAGGAAAACCAAGATGATTTTACATGCAATTCTATTTAGGTTTGGTAATTTGTTCATTTTAGTTAGTTTTGCATTGTTCATTTTGTTTTTTATTTTTTAATTCAAATTATTTTTTCCCTTTAAGTTTTAGTTTCAGTCTTAGTTTTAGTTAAGTTTAATAATCCTGATCCTTACCAGTGATAGAGCAACAAAATAGTGCCAAAGTGCAGCTAGATCTTCTAAGATTAGTGAGTAGAATTAAAAGGGATTTTATCTGTGTCAATGTGTTCTATAGACACACACTCCCTGATGGCATGGAACCACATCCCAAGATAGGGCTAAAATAAGCACGGGAGAAGCCACTATAGGAGTCCATGGAGAAGACGATGCATGATGTACAGATGGATATGCACTTCATAGTGCACTTCATAGTGCACTTCATAGTGCACTTCATAGTGCACTTCATAGTGCACTTCTAGTGCTTAGAGCTCAGTTTGATTTTTGATACTGGAATCCAGTCAAATGGCAGACATTTTGGCTCTGCTACAGCTCTGTATTCCCCTTTTGACCTTGGAGTGTTAGTTCTATTTAATAAGACAGTGAGGAATTAAGTCAAAGCAAAGGGAGAGAGTGGGTGGTGGAGGAGGAAATGTCATCCGTTACTAGTGGTCGACAAAGTACTCAAACCAAGCAAGGTATAGATCCTCCTGTATAAATATTTCTCTACTAAAAGTGAACGTTGCTCAGTCAAATTTGTACTTGCTTAAAAAAATTACAATACAATTTATATATATTTGTATAATATTTTTCTTTGAAATGTAGTAAAAGTAATAAGCTTACTCAAGTAAAGTAACATATACTAATACAAATGTACTTAACTACAGTACTCAAGTAAATGTACTTTGTTACTGTCCACCACTGCCTGACCTTTGATCAGACCAGTGACATTTGGTCTCATTGCAGATTTGATCCCTTTTCAGCAGGTCCACAAGGCCATGATCATGCTTAGTGAGAGAGAGTACATTTTATTTACCTCAATGTATCATCAATATGCTACCACTTTTATTGGACTTATTTACTTTTGTATCTTATATTATACTGCCTATTCATATGCTTTATCATAGCCAACATTAAATAAATCAAATAGGAAAAGGATATTATGTTGATAGATGACTAATTACGCTGGCAAGTTCTAAAATATGACAAACTGACTGACTCACACCAAAGATACTCAAAAGAGAAGATGAGTCATTCCAAGCTGGTATAATATTGTGCACACTTCCAGTGTCCTAAGTGGGCGTCGTGACCTTCTGCAAACGTGAGCTGTGCTGCCAGATCTCACAAGAGTGTGTCACTGAGACAGAGACAGGTCTCGAACAAAGTTAACATTGCATTTACCCTCCTTGTATCACTTCTTGATGCTAGTTCACTATGCAGATACATAGTATACTGTATCTTGATTACTCGTTCTCTTTTTTGTTTCTTTGATTTGTTTTTCCTCTACCACAAATGTTAACAATGTTATTCTGACCTGGCATTCAAGCTTCTTCTTGCTCTCTCGAAACTCTACTTACAGTATATGACTATTTACTGAATAGATATTTATTGAATAGAGTGCATGCTTACTTACTTACTGCTAAATGCCTAAATTGTAAATTGTTCTACTAATTTGTCTCTGAAAAATGCAATCTTTGTGTCAGACTGTTCAGAAGATATGTGGCTGGAGAAAAATGGTCTCATATTTACTTACGAAAATATGGGCCAAAGGAATTGGTCATAATCTGTGCTCATGTTCATTTCTCCCATGAGAAATAATAGACTCATGGGACCTGCCACTGGTCTCCCAAAGGAGCGAGGCACTCACGTGACGTGACACTGACACAGAAAAACACACATACTCAATGTACACTCTTTCCAGCAATTCCCCTTCAAATGTCAAACACACTGCATTACTGTCCTATCCTCCTCCCCTTCTCAGAATCGTGTCAATCTTTCTTCCTCACACACACACCTGCAACGACCCGAAATGACTCGGCCTCTACTGACAGTGACACGCCACTTATCACTCCATCCTTCTTTGCTTCTTTTCTGAGTGGGAAGAAAGTCACACAGCTATAACCTTAAAATACCCTCATCTTCAGGTCTCAGTATCTAACTGACGCTTTGATTCACAATAAATGATATAACCATCCCAATCATGCACTATATACTAATGCATTTACTGAGTTCATATGGGTAGGCTTCTTGCCTTCTCCTGGCACTCTTTTTCTTTGAAAAAATGTGTGAACACATTTCTGTCTGTGTCACAATTGTCATCACAACAAGCTACAGTATGTCTCCTCTTTCCTCATAAACTGACTGCATTACTACTACTAGACCATACCCGGTCGACGCATCCGTGGGGGGATATGCGCACATGATCTGGCAACCCGGGAGGCGACATTGTTTGACACATAAACGCTAAGAAGAAGCTGAGATTTGATGAAATTGAAAAACGGGCTTCACAGTTAAGTTCAGATGGTAATGGTCAATGGCTGTGTGCAAAATCAGAGCAATTGCTCCAGCCAGTGAGGAGAACCGGGTAGTGACACCACTACACTCACCACTACAGACAGACAAACAGAGGTTACTAGAATTTAGTATGATGTAGCCTACTCTTCCTTTCCCTTTTCTTTTTAAATCATCTCGTGTCCTCCTCATTTCCAGTTCCGCTCTCCGATTCTTGTGCCGATGCCATTTTCTGTCTCAGACTCCCCCCGTCCCTCGGAGCCACCCTCCCTGTTGCTATCCTTAATGTGACCTCCTGTCAATGGAAGCAACATAATATATAACAAGACCAGAGACCTGGTTCTGCCAGACCCAGACTTCACATGACGTGTCAGCCTGTGTCTATGCCCATGTATGGACGAAAGGGGGACAGACTTTTATGGCTGGGGCCTAAGGACAAAGTGACCATGCCAATGTATGGAGAAAACAGGTACAAAGCCTCATGTAAGCCAGACCCCCTGGGACCGGCAATGATATTGTTTGGGAGACAAAATATACACAATGTGCACATGTAGAAATATAAAGCCTACCATGCTAAAGAGAGGTGGTTGTGTTTTCTAACATTCTCTCAACATCATTAATTCATTGTGAATCACATACACCTGGCAGACACAGCTTGCCATCTCCCTGGTGGCTGGGTATATAATGTCTTCTTCTTTCGTGTATCTCTGGGTCTCCTGAAGGGATGACCGTCGTGTACAAGCCTCCACCATCTACACTGTCCGTGGCCCTCCCGCTTGTCCTGTAACCTGCCATCTACGCCGGTGGTTTCAACTGCGAGCAGACCGACTGGGGATACTCCCACACAACACCAGACGGTGAGACACTGGGTGAGTGGGCCTAGCCTCGCGTAGCCAGACAATATTACACTGCGTGGATATTACCGAGGACAATTCTTTTTTTTTGCAATGGCAGATTCGACACATGGGACACTTACACCAACCTGGACCTTGCCTTCGCCGCGTAATCAGCTTACTGCGACGTGCTACGTGCATGAGGGCAGCAAAGACAACTATTCCACGAGGCTACAACGCAAGCTACATCCCGGGCTGGGATGAAGAGTTCAACCACCTCCTGCATGACCACCAGCAGGCCAGTTAAAGGGAAGAAGTGGACACGACAGCAACGGCACTACTGCAGAAGCTGGATGCCACCCGTAAGGCCAGATGGACTGAAGTCGTCGAGTCAATCGACTTTACCACCAGTCGCAAGGTGTGGCAGACCATCAATCAGCTGACTGGCAGAAAAAACAACGCCCCCCCAAGTGTCCGGTAACAGCAAATGCCTTTGCATCCCAGCTCCCAGCTGAAAAACGTCCGCTTCCCAGATGCTGATAAGAACTTACAGTACATACAGTATCTTCTCTCTCTAGAGTGGCCAGTGTCGATACTGACTTATCAGGAGACTTCTCAACATCTGAACTCACTGCGGCCATCTCCAAACCCAAGCAAGGCAAGGCACCAGGCCATGATAAAAGTGCACCCAGAGTTTGTGATGCATCAGAGTGATACAACATCTACGTGGCTCTGCGCCAGTGATGGAAGAAGTACTCACATATTTTACTTAAGTAAAAGTATCAATACTGCAACGTAGAAATACTCTGTTACAAGTAGAAGTCCTGTATAAAAAAATTACTTGAGTAAAAGTACAAAGGTATCGACATCAAAACATACTTAAAGTACTCATTGTGCAGAATGTCCCATTTCACAAGTTCAAAATGTATAACAAATCTTTTTTGAAAATAGCCGATGTACAAGCTCATAATGCGCCGCGATGCAACGCATTGTGAGCTTGTAGATACTGGAGAGGACGATCCCAGGCCGCATCGAGCCAGCAGTGGACCCGCAGCTTCCGAGGGAACAAGCTGGTTTCCGGCGGAGTAGGTCGACAGTGGACCAAGTAACACTGCTCGGTGCTCACGCAAGATATTGACAGCTTCCAGGCCAAAGAAGAGAAAGCTGAGGTAGTTCTACTGGACCTGACAGCCGCGTATGATACCTCCAGGACATGCTCCCTCCACCATACGTCAGACGGCGAACCACCCGCCTATGCACAGCCACACGAGAACACCAGAACCTGCTCTCAGCCTCCCAGGCTCCAATACATGCAGTTCATAGACATCTCCTGACCACCCCTCACACTGACTGTTGAGCTGCAGTGAACCGTGGATGCATTACAGTATCTTACTTGACTATTGTTCACAATTGCATCTAAAACATTTTTTTTTTTTTTAATACAGTCTGGCACTGCGGACTCCATCTGAAGCTACTGAGGACAATCCCAGATCGGCATATGGTGAACTTTGTCAAGGAGATGCTGCCAAACTGCAGCTTCACCCTACAGACCAGTATGTAATGTGTACAGTTTTCAGAACCAGACGGCTTGACATCGTGCCAAGCTATGAATATTTATTTTTCGCATCGCGTCGCGTGGACACACACACACACACACACACACACACACACACACACGCACACACGCACACACGCACACACGCACACACACACACGCACACAAGCTCTCAGAGGCTGCTTACAGGCCCATTTGTTTGGAACACATTCGCCAATGTTCAATTAAAAAACCCTGTGATAAAAGATTCAAATGGCTGCCATTGTGAGTAATGAGCTCAGGGATAAAGTGAAGAGGCGTTTACTACACATTAAATGAAGACAGATGAGGGAGTCTGAACCGCTGTAAGCTGGATCTTGCATTTGTGCCTCAATGGCACTAATGCAAATACACATCCATAGCGATCCATATTCCTTCCATGTCAACCCACATGCTCTACAGTGGGTGGGAATTATTGTTTGCGTTCCAGACTGTTGTGTTGTGCTGGCACAACCTTGATGTCCCCGTTTTGGGGATGTCATTATAGAGGAATATTTTAAAATATATATATATTGTTGTCATTTGTTATTTATCATTTGAATGTTTATTGGCTGTTTTGGCTGTATTTTATTGCTATTGTAAAGCACTTTGTAACCCTGTTTCAAGCGCTTTATAAATGAAGTTTGTTATTATTAACAACATTGAAAAATCTTCAACAATTTTTTGAAAATAACAAGTCACAAGCAACTCCTAATCACTGACCCACTAAGCACAACAGCAGACAAGGTTAACAGCAGGAATGACAAGCCAACAATTCGTAACTATGCTTCAGCTGCCAGGCCTGCGCACGCACGCACGCACGCACGCACGCACACACACACACACACACACACACACACACACACACACACACACACACACACACACACACACACACACACACACACACACACACACACACACACACACACACACACACACACACACACACACACACACACACACACACACACACACACACACACAGAGAGAGAGAGCTCAACACATGGTCACTATAGCTCTATGTGTGGACGAACAATTTGTGCGTACAGTATGACATTCCACTGTTAAACCCACAATATCACCCTTTCAACAAAATTCGGTTTAGATAATATTTCTTCAGCGATGACTTAGCAACAGGAGGATTTCCCCGCTCTCATTTCCCTACTTTGATCTCCTGATCGTTTGTAGTTGGAAAAGCTCTTCTTACAAGCTCTGCTGAGGAGGGGTAACCTCATTAAATCTCTCTCTCTCTCTCTCTCATGACAGATACCAATTCTGCCTCCAACAATGTTCAGAATGCCTCTTTCTGGCGTTTATCTACAGTGCAAAGATGTCTGATTGTGATCCATAGACGTAAGCAAGACGTACCATTATGTAGAGCAGTGGTTCTCAACCTTTTCAGGCAGTGACCCCCCAAAATAATCATATTTTAACTGGGGATCCCCCACCCTGATAAGCACTTGGAATTGTAAGAGTTGAAGCATTCAATTTAGTTCAATCTACAAGCATAGTTTCACAATTTTTACCTCTTTCTTATATTATTTGAGAATTTGGCCAATGTTTGACCAGTTTTTATTGTATAGTTTGTTGATTACTTTTGATGCAATAATGGTCTTTTTCTTTTGGTATTAAAAAGGTCTTTAGAAGTCCTTAAATTGTCACTTCACGGTCATCTGGGGACCGCCCCAAAATCATGTGGGGACCCCCCTGGGGGTCCCGACCCACAGGTTTAGAACCACTGATGCAGAGCAGCTGAAGCCTGGCTCTAGTTGTAACAGTAACATCCAGAAACCAACAGCACTGTACATTAACAACTGACAGGAGCACACAGCGTTGGAGCTAATTTGTTGCCTCTCAAAATGCCATTGTTGTTGTTCTAATATACCGTACAAACACACGGCGATTGACACAATAAACATGTTTATAGACATTGGCTCCCTGTTATGCTGTGCTCACTGCATGCTTTCTCCAGAAGATCTACGGCACAGCAACACCACAGCCAAGCTACATAGTAGAATCCTTAATTTGAGAGTGAGTGAGTGAAAATTAAGGCCTATTTAAAAGGTTTCAATAACAGCTGATCAAGCTCACAACTTGCGACATGTTGTGAGCTTGTAAATCTGCTATTTTTGAAAATCTTCAAATCGATATTTTCACATAATGACATGCCCAAAATAGGGACATAAGGGTTTTAATACGTCGGGCGGCGCCTTACCGCTTAGCACTACCCGCACAAGGGAGCAGGCACTGTCCCTAAACGGTATCTTACGGCCGTAATACCCGCTATACATTATGCCGACTCCGTTATTTGCGCCTGGAGGTGTGTTGTTGCGTTATCCCTCAAATTCCCGCCAGACCATTTTGTTTAATTAATCCAGAACACAAGCAGATTTCTGTTCTCTATAACCAGCAATGTGTGAGTGATAATTCTGTGTATCAAATATAGTTTTATTCCAAGGCAACGTTCCACTTCCATGGGCAGAGAGGGAGAGAGCTTGACCACACCTTGCTTTAGGGCCAACACACCCACCGGCCTAAATAGCGGCACGATCATTTGATATTTAGATAACGGGGGCGCAAAGGGCACCTACTGTACACAATTCGGAAGTTATAGGATTAACATGTGTGCTTCCGCTAGCGCTGCATTGCACCGGGCGGAAAATAGAGCCCTTGGGATTTTACAGTGTATAGGGGTTGCTCCCACACTGACACAGCCAGAGCATACTGTGGAAGAAAATATAGAGCTAGCAGTGCTCAGTGTTGGCATTGCGGTGGGTTATAGGGTTTAAAACCCCCAAGAGAATCCCCTCACAGACACGAATGTACATACACAGACGTACGTACGTACACACACACAACCACACGCTTGTAGATCCGCTTTTTTTCGGTGAACGACACCGTTGCGCATCTATGTTTAAATCATGCATAACTCCTGTGACAACCCGTAAACCTAACCTCTGAATACCTAATCCGAACCTTTTCCTAATTATAAGCCTAACCCCCCAAAAACCCTTTTTAACCTTTTGAGTACCAGGAAATCTTTCCTCACAATGACTATTTCTCAAATTCTATACTATACTTGTGGGGACATGTGGAGCTCAGCAATGTGGTAAAACAAGTACACACACACACACACACACACACACACACACACACACACACACACACACACACACACACACACACACACACACACACACACACACACACACACACACACACACACACACACACACACACACACACACACACACACACACACACTTCTCAAGGGATTCCAGCAACACAGCACCACTGTCTACAGTACATGTCCTGTAGGCTGTACATGGCAAAATACTGCGTAATTGGTTACATGTGTACACTCTCAGTGAGTTAAATTATCGCTTTACAGTGTAGAATTCAGACACAGGACTAATCGAGTCCTTTAGTCCCACATACACAGGGAAGTCCTTAGTGTTCATTTAACCATTTTTACACTGTCAGGGTTAAATTCTCACAGAGGATTTTGCTGCGTAGTACATCATCATGATGTGGAATCATTTGAAATGGCAGGGCAAGTTACATAAGCCAACAGCTTAAGTCTGTGTGCACTCTGCTAATACAGTATCTGCTGCTGTGGGAATGGCTGTGTCTATGCGTGCGGTGCAATTTGTGGAGCGCATGTGATTGTTGTGCATGCGTTTGTGTATCCCAATGTGAAGACTGTGTGTGTGTGTGTGTGTGTGTGTGTGTGTGTGTGTGTGTGTGTGTGTGTGTGTGTGTGTGTGTGTGTGTGTGTGTGTGTGTGTGTGTGTGTGTGTGCGTGTGAGAGAGAAAGAGAGTGTGCGTGCATACGTACATGCGTGCGTGTGGAGGGGGAAAAAGATAGCTGTATAAATATGAGAGGGTGAGCGTGTGGTGAAAATGAGGGGTGAGCAATTGAAAGAGTAGGTTTGTGTGTGAGAGAGAGAGAGAGAAAGAGAGAAAGAGAGAGAGAGCGAGAGAGGTGAAAACAGATGGGGAAGGGACGGTAGAAGGGGAGATATGAAAAATGTCATCAGTCAGGATTTAGCGTCTAAGCTTCTCGGCTATGCAGTATTTTGTCTTGGGTATGAGAGTGTGTTCGCTCTATCAGGCATATTAAATGTCATGCAGCAGTGGCAGGCAGCCTCCACTGGGTTCCAGCTCTCTTCTCCATTTTCTCCCCGTCTCCTTGTTTTTTGCTCTCCGGTCTGTCTGCCACTCTCTGCATCTCCCGCCCTCTCTCTCTCTCCCTCCATCTCTCTCCCTCCCCCTCTCTCTATCTCGACGTCCCTCTATCTCTCTCTCTGTCTTTCTCTCATTCTCTCAATCTCTCTCTCTCTCTGCGTCCCCATCTTTGTATCTCTCACTTTCTCTCCCTCTCTCTGAATCCCCCGGCCTGGAAGAACGCTAGACGGTCCAATTTCATTCTCTTTCTCCCAATCTCTGTCTCTCCATCACTCCCTCTCCCTTTTTTCAGGCAGCGGTATAGCAACAGCAGCTCCACACAGACACGCCCTCCTCCTCCTCCTTCTCCTCCAGAGGACCAGAGGCCCTGGCATGCAGTGCCAGAATCCAAATGAAGCTGCGTGCTGCCACCGTCGCCAGGGACTGACCTGTCCAAGCCACTGAGCTCAGCACTACCTGCCTACTGATGGGCTGTCAGCCCAACCTAAAAACTACTGAGGACCACAGAGAGAGAGAGAGAGAGAGAGAGAGAGAGAGAGAGAGAGAGAGAGAGGGGGGGAGTGGAGGGGGTAGATTGGGAGAAGACGGGTCAGAAAGAAAGTGGTCTGCAGCATTTAGACTTCTATTTTCGTGTATGACATGGCGTAAATGTTCCCTGAGTGTCGCAGCGAAGGGTAAACATGAGGAAAATACTGTATAAAAGTGACGTGATGAAATTGGTTGCATGGGAGCTGAACAAAAATATCATTATAAGACCTAATATTGATGATGAAGAAGAAGACGACGAATTAGCAGTAGGAGAAGCCGTTGTAGTGCCAGGTGTAGTAGTAGTACACTCCTGCACTTCTTGTCAGTGTTATCAAATAAACGAGTGAAGAGAGAGCACTGAATGGAGCAGAAGAAAAAAAGGATGAACTAGGATCCATAACAAAACCTAGTACCGTGGCCTAAATTGGATGAGAGCTGAGTGAACGGGATTTGAGGGATAGGCCTGTAATTCTGATAATCCCGCTGCAAGAGCACCAAGCTTTCAGATGACACCTTTATTTTAATGGAAACTAAACAATGACTCATGAAGCCATAATGAGACAGCAACCAACAGAGGAGAGAGGAGGGAAATGGTGGGGGTTTTGTACCTCGCTGAAAATGTCTATTAACAATGCTACCTCGAATAATGCACCGCATGCTCTATATCATTGCTGTCGGGCAGAAACCTTGTATCCATATCTCTACTTTTTTCTTTTATAAATTAATGCCAACATTGGATCCATTGGAACGCAGGTTCTTCTTTCCATTACCTGAGAATTAATGGTTTTGTACATACACGGTTTCCACCCGACAGGGACGATATATAGAAGCCCTTATAACAGCAAACAAGGAGCTTACTGTGTGTGTGTGTGTGTGTGTGTGTGTGTGTGTGTGTGTGTGTGTGTGTGTGTGTGTGTGTGTGTGTGTGTGTGTGTGTGTGTGTGTGTGTGTGTGTGTGTGTGTGTGTGTGTGTGTGTGTGTGTGCGCGCGTGCGTGTGTGTGTGTGCGTGTGCGTGCGTGGTGACTGGGGCCATTTAGCTGAGCTAAGGCGCATGTGATGATTAGCAGCCTAGCCTGTAGCGGCTGTCTGCCGACTGCTGCTGCCCACTCACACACACTGAAGCTTACTCATCCACAGACTGTGAGTTGTTCTTGGTCTAACCTCTGCAGACTGCCATTCAGTTCACATGGTAACCTAGAACAGCACATCTCTGCTGGGAGAGCAGTAAACACCATGCAAAGAAAGAAAGCTCCAGGGTATTGCCTTTTGACGTTGACTTGCTGGTCAGCCTTCCAGGCTGCACAAGGCCGCAAGCACGCGCTGCCCTCTATGTGCTATTTCAAAATACATTATAACTGATTTCCACACTATTGGTATGCAACTCGGATGGTGCATACCAATAGTGACATATAGTGTCAACAGCACGGCCATCACACCGTGCATTCGCTCAGCTAACACCTCGTTTGGACGTGCCTCGTGGGGGCTCAAGCTCCTGTCCGTGCGCCTGCTTTGTTTTCAAGGGATGTAAAAAGTCATGCATTTATTGTGAAACCGCTGTTTTTTTGCAAAAGACAGGACTTGGATTCAGACTCGGTTCCACGCGGCTCACAAGGAGAATTTGGTCTGTGCACTAAACTGGCTAAGCCACGAGGGCTCGGCATCCAGACGATTTGGTTCGTGATCTGATTTGCTGTACTCAAGGGTGTTGCACGTACAGCCTGGCAGGGCTACCAGCCTCATAGTCAACGACGTCTAGTGTGTGTATTGAGGGCACATGAGTAGGTGTGGTTGTGTGTGTTTGCATGTACACACAATTGCGTCAAAACTGCATCTGTGTGTGTGCATGCATGCGTCTATGCAACTTTACCCTACGGCAAGAAAGCAGGCTCCTGTGCGCACGCACATGCACACACACACACACACACACATTTTGTCTGCATCATCGCTCTCATGTGCATCACATTTTGTCCTGCATTCATTGTCACACATGCACGCACACACGCACACACACAGTGTGGTTGACTCAGGTCTGTAGTCATTGTGATGAAAACATCGGCCAAAGGAATAAAAGACACAGAGGTGATAGGTGTGTGCAGGACCCTACTTTTCTTTACATAACACTGTTTTTTTGGGGTTTTTTTTTTACTTGACTCAATTATTCATAATGCCAATTCCTGATTTCCCTCTTGTACAGTAGTCCCTTGTCACTGCTGACCCTGCTGGTTTGTTAGGGAGGGCGTAGGCCGCGACCCCCCAAAATAATCATATTTGAACTGGGGACCAGATAAATATTGTGAAAATAGCCGGTCTACGAGCTCACAGCACCTCGCATGGCTATTCACAATGTTGTAGGGTAAATATTTTTGGGTCAAAACAAAAAGTATTTTGTTAAAAGGTTAAAATACTATATTCTGATAGTAATCATTGTGATATAGTGTTTTTTCAGTAACAGATGTCTCCCCGTCTCTCCAGCTCTTTAATAAACAGAAAATACATTTTTCGGTAGGTGTCAAAATCTCAGCCAATCAGGAGAAAGTACCCATTTTTAAGCTTAATTTGTATAGTGTTCCAGTTCCAATTTTGTCTGTTCATTTCTTAGTGTCATCACTTCCAATTTCACTTGTTTAATCTGTATCCTGATTGAGTTCTGTCCTGGTTGGATAAAATTGGAAATGAAACTGAAACTGAAACGAAAATGCATTTTCTGTTTAATAAAGAGGTGGAGAGACAAGGAGACTCCTAATACTGAACAAACACTCTATAGCAATGAGTACTATCAGAATATAGAGCTATTTAACACTTATTTTAACCAAAGCAAATCACTTACTGTACCCTACCTTTAATATTTGCCGAATTGGTATTAAAAAGGTCTGAAAAGTCATTCAATTGTAACTTTAGCAATGTGCAGATACCCTGTATACACTTATACTCGTATGATGGTTTGTTTACTGTTGAGTGAGAAAACAATGTTGCACATTATGCTAATCATCTGGGGACCCCCCAAAATCATTTGGGGACCCCCTTGGGGATCCTGACCCCCAGTTTGGGCACCACTGGCGTAGGGCAGGCAATCATTTATCTTCTCTGATACACATGACGCCGTCAGTCCATTTATTTTCACCTGACCAGAGTTTCACCGGGAGGACGTAAGGCACGTGGAGGAACACGCTATTCTTCTCAGTTCAGCTTTGAACTGAGACCAACCTGCATGTAGGGGTCTCTAGTGTAGCAGCAGAGATCTCCCCATAGAGTTAAAAATAATAGAGAGGGCACCGGATATCGCCTCCCATCCACTTGCATTGAGTTGCTCACCCAGCGCATGAGGCGAAATCACCCCTTCTTCCGGGTTGGAAAGTGTGATGGGCGTAGCCTATTTGGGGCCACTGTGACACTTTCTGCGTCACAGAAGTGACGCGTTTTACGTCACAGAGGTGCGCGGCCCCGTGCGCAAGCTTGTGCGCAAGCTCGTGAGTCGAGCCCATTGGTCGAAACCGTTTTCGCTCGTACATTGTGCAGTGGCCCCATCCGTTTAAGCTGCAGTACCTATGAATGGCCAGCATGTCCAATGCGCTTCAATGCAAACACTGGGTTCTGGGGGCTTGGATCTCCCCCTCTAGTCTCCACCCTGCTTCGCACCCTCAAACACCGCCACCCGGAACACTCCACACAAGTGACATTACCCACTTAAACCATCTAGTCTTGAACCGAGTTGCAACTGTACTCGGATCGCTTTTTGCCGTCTACACCAAATCTCTTCACCAATGAGCTTGTAGATCTGCAATTTTTTGGTGAATGTTCCCCCCAGAACAGGCCTGCTGGGGCTCAAGTGGTTAGCAGCAGAGTGCACACTTATTCCCTTCTCATCACTTCCCATCCATGAATACCAAAGATCTTCGTTGAACCATTTCTAATCTAAACCATGTACTGGTTATAAAAGCATACTGTATTTTGCTGTCTGGAAAAAAGCAATAAACAATAGGAATTAACCACTGTTCTGGGCCGAACATTTTGTGAAAATATGTGATCTACAGGCTCACAGCACGTCGCAACACGACACGTTGTCTCCGGTCAACATAGTATTGTATATAGGGTTTAAAAAAGGTTGTGATGCTACTAACTACACATACAGCGCTACTGGAAGCCAGTGGTGGAAACTAACTAAGTACATTTACTCAAGTACTGTACTTAAGTACAATTTTGAGGTATTTGTACTTGAGTGTTTCCAATTTCCAATACTTTTACCTCTACTCCACTACAACTCAGAGGTAGATATTGTACTTTTGCTCCACTACAATTATTTGAAAACTTTAGTAGCTACTTTGTAGATTTTGATTATTATTACAAAACACACTAACCACTTCAGCCCTATATACATTTCGGCCATTTGAAAATAGCCAATCTAGGGTTAGGTCACAGTGTGTCACGATGCCACGCATTTAGAGCTTGTAGATCTGCTATTTTCAAAAGATTTTGATACATTTGAAAACTTGAATTGAGACATTCTGCATAATGAGTACTTTTACTTTTGGTACCTTAAGTACATTTTGACACCAATGCTTTTGTACTTTCCCTCAAGTACATTTTGAATTTCAGACTTTTACTTGTAACAGAGCACTTCTACACTGCAGTATTGTTACTTTTACTTAAGTAAAGAATGGGAGTATACTTTTTCCACCACTGCTGGAAGCATTGCTATAGAGTTTCACGGCTCAGTCCCCCATTAGAGCAGTCACTGACCAGTGAGATCCTGAGGCTATCCACTGTTCTCCCACTGAGCAGCAGGGACAGAGTGTTCATCAGCAAGGCCTCAGGAGACCTCCTCTGCACAGGTGCGTGTACATCCAGCGTGCAGTGGGAACGTGCTAGTGGGGCTCACAGGGAGCCCGTAGCCGGGTTTCAACACAGGGAGAGCAAGGGAGTGAGGGGAATTAGGCATAAACACTCTATAAATAGAGTCAAGGCAATATGATGCAACCATAAACACGCACCATGGTCATCCCAGGTACTTCTAGGGTAAGCTGTAGCGCGGCTAATTCACTTAATCATTCCACCAGTAAAGTACCATTAGTCCTGTTAGAACCCTGCAGAAGATAATATATATCCACTGACAGAACAGGGGTTTATTTGATCAAATAATTTATCTTAAACTGGCCCGCGGACATTGGCTGCCAGCCGTGACCCACAACTCAACTGACCACTAATACAAAATCAATGTACCTCCCACTCTACCGATGCAGTCGTCTCGCTCTCATGTGCAGGATTGCACACAGCTAGCGGTGCCTTCATTCCCTCTACGTTGCACACAATGACTGCTATCAAGAATCTTACGAATAAAAGGTATTTGGTATAAAATTGCGACGGGGAGGATTAGTGTGTGTGTGTGTGTGTGTGTGTGTGTGTGTGTGTGTGTGTGTGTGTGTGTGTGTGTGTGTATGTGTGTGTGTGTGTGTGTGTGTGTGTGTGTGTGTGTGAATAACATGCAACTGATAATAATTTTAAATAAAATATACAAATAATTGTGACGTTTTCTCTCCTGCTCCATCTTAGTCAGGTTCACTATGTAAAACAATATACTTTCGTTCAAAATTTGTGGAGATTAGCAAAACTATACATTTTTTTTATCTTCAGAACATGGGGAATCCAAAAATCTATGTTTGCATTTGCACAGACACCTGCATGTCCGCCATATTGGACGTTCAAAATGGCCGCCATAAAATATATAATTTGTGCTACCTTGGCTTCTAGACGACATAGACAGTTAATTAAATATGCTAATCCTATGTTTTCTGGGCCAAGGAATCCAATAGAGACCTAAAGGATAGTGCACAGGGACTTGCAGCAGCGCCCCCTAGGGGATGGCCATGGAAATGCAGGTTGACTATGTTAGAAAATATACTTTTGTTACGAATTTTTGATTAGCAAAACTATAACACTCTTGGAATCTTCCGAGCATGGGGAATCCAAAAATCCTTGTTTGCATTTGCACATATACCTGCATGGCCGCCATATTGCATGTTCAATATGGACCACATAAAATATATAGTCTAATTTGTGCTACGTTGGATTCTAGACAACCAACCTTAATTAAATATGTTTTCCAGGTCAAGGAGTCCAATACAGACCTCAATGTAGTTCTCAGGATTATAGAAAAGCAAGAAAACAAATGTAAATGTAAAACATAGTGTTTATAGTTGTGTAGTATCAACACATCATTGACTTTACAGGTTTACAGGTGTAAAGAAATGGGTGGAAAAACCCTTTGTTTCTGTTGTTTTCAAAGAGAAGAAAAGAAAAGAAGAGGGGGGGGGGTCAGGGAGAGCAAGGAGATCTAACAGTAATAGAACACATGTCAAGGATATACAAGTGGCGTAAACCAACAGATACAGTATGTACATTAGGTTAGACATAAGGCGAAAGGGCCTACTCTGTGTGGAGTTTGCATGTTCTCCCCGTGTCTCCTAGGGTAGTTAATACCCTCACAAAAACATGTAGTAATCCTGGTCACTATACTAACTCCCCCTGGTCAGCCGGGGCGCCTGATGGAGGGGAAGGGAACTGGTTGGAATAACGTGTTCCTTCCACACGCTACGTCCAACCAGGGAAACTCCCCCCTGTCAGGTGACAAGAAGGTCAGTTGGCTCTCATGCATTGAAGGAGGCATGAGCTCGGCCTTGGCCTCCCTAGGCTGGTGGGGGGAGTGTAGTGCCCAGGATCACTTAGCTAATTGGCACCGGGTGAAAAAGGGGTTACAGAATCGAGCGATAAAAATTAGGGGGAAAAAAGCCACAAGGTGCAAGGTGGTGACACTTTGGTAGGTCTACATTAGCAGCAGGTATGATATTAGACATTAAGGTGCAAAAACAGTATGAACGATTGAACTATATACATACAATATCTACTAGATCTATCATTCAGGAATATTCTTTTACAGCTCGTCATCACTGTCTGGGGTGTCATTTTCAGCATTACAGACAGTCTGTGTCGTTTTCGCAGTCACTTCCACACAAACAAAGTTCTGTGCAAACAAAGTTGTATCCCCTGCATGACCTTCTCTGGGTTGTCCAATGGGTTTTGCACTGACATCTGACCACTAACAGAAACTAACAGAGGAAGGCGACCTAACACAGGAGGTGAATGATGCATTGGCCAACTTTGTATGATGTACTGCCCAAGGGGCATCCATATAACAAGCATTCCTGACCTAAGGTGGTATCTGTTTTGCAAACATCTGGCATAAAGCAGCAAGTTGCCTCCTACCGTTGGTGCCCTTGAGGAGAACATTGAACGTGTGCATGATCAAAGTAGGGTGTGGTGCAAAGCCACTGTGACGTGGCAGAGTCTTTTTGACCCACTCAAACATGGAGCCATGGTGAGATACTACCTAGTACCACAAAGGTTCCTCCTGCCCCACAGGCCATTGTAGAGTTGGTCAGATGTCAGTGCAAAACCCATTGTACAACCCAGAGATGTTCATGCAGGAGACACAACTTGCACAGAACTTTGTTTGGAAGTGACTGCGAAAACGACGCAGACTGTAATGCTGAAAATGACCCTCCTAACAGTGATGAAGGGCCGTAAAAGAATGATAGATGATATTATTGTATATAGTTCAATCTTATAACTTGTCAATACTGTTTTTGCAAGTTAATGTGTAATCTCATGTACATACCTGCTGCTAGTGTAGACCTACCAAAGTGTCACCACCTTGCACCTTATGTCTAATCTCATGTACATACTGTATCTGTTGGTTTATGCCATTTGTATATCCTTGACATGTTTTCTATTACTGATAGATTGTTCTCCTTGCTCTCCCCGCCCTCTTCTTTTCTTTTCTTCTCTTTGAAAACAACAGAAACAATGGAGTTTTTCACCCATTTCTTTACATCTGTAAACCTGTGGTGTAATAAAGTCAATGATGTGTTGATATTACACAAATATAAAGACTATATTTTCCATTTACATTTGTTTTCTTGCTTTTATATAATAACTACATTGAGGTCTTTATTGGACTCCTTGACCTGGAAACATATTAACTAAGGTTGGTTGTCTAGAATCCAAGATAGCACAAATTAGGCTATATATTTTAGGTCGTCCATATTGCACAATATGGTGGGCCATGCAGGTATCTGTGCAAATGCAAACAAGGATTTTTGGATTCCTCATGCTCTGAAGATTCCAAAAGTGTATATTTTTCTAATCCAAACTTTTTTTAACGAAAATATATTTTTTAACATAGTAAACCTGAATTTCACTGGCCATCCCCTATGTGGCGCTACTGCAAGTCCCTGTGCACAATCCTTTAGGTCTCTATTGGATTCCTTGACCCAGAAAACATTGGATTAGTATATTTAATTAACTTTCTATGTTGTTTAGAAGCCAAGATATCACAAATTATGTATTTTATGGTGGCCATTTTGAACGTCCAATATGGCGGACATGCAGGTGTCTGTGCAAATGCAAACATAGATTTTTGGATTCCCCATGTTCTGAAGATAAAAATAAAGTATTGTTTTGCTAATCTCCACAAATTTTGAACAAGAACACATAGTGAACCTGACTATCTCTCCCATGCACAATCTATGCTCCATCCTTATTTCCTCTCTGAATTTGTTTTTCTTTTTTTACTGAGAAAACGGTCATCCCTTCTGGGAGGGCCAGGTGGAGAGAGAAGCCATCTTTCCCTTCATTCTGTCCTGACTTCATGTCAGAACCACTCTGTGGGTGTTCTCACATCTGAGACCCTCTCAATCAGGGACCCACTGAGAGAGAGAGCAAGGGAGAGGGAGGGGAGAGGGAGAAAAGCAAAGA
Organism: Gymnoscopelus microlampas; assembly: GCF_963454915.1. Lineage (NCBI taxonomy): Eukaryota > Metazoa > Chordata > Actinopteri > Myctophiformes > Myctophidae > Gymnoscopelus > Gymnoscopelus microlampas. Next base: position 40,814,508 of record NC_139941.1, read on the forward strand.
GAGAAGGGGAGAGGGAGAGAGAGAGAAATAGAGAGAGAGGGTGGGGGGGAGAAGGAGAAAGAGAGAAACAGAGAGGGGGATAGCAAGAGATAGAGAGAGAATCTCAAAAACCTGCCATGAGCACATTCATTCAGATCAAACACAGGCTGCATGTTTGTCTGCACACTTGGGCCCCAACTAGATAAGCTGATTATGACACAAAATATTACATGCTGTCCTATTTTGTTCTGATCCAGTGTTATCACAGTGTACCTGGTAATACAAAGTCACTGACCTATGAAATGTCAAGGTGGACAAAGAAGGATAATTACCGGACAGACAATGGCGATCCTTCAGGAAGCTAAAGGGCGCACGTCTGGCCAATTAGAAATGTTGAAAAACATGATTGGTTTTGATGAAGTAAAACTGAGGTCAAATAATTTCACCTACATGGTTCATGTTTGAATAACAGGGATAACAGTCAACAATGTTCCCATCTACTTGTATGTGTATTTATGTGTATCATCTACAGCGGTTCACAAACTTTTTCATGTCAAGGACCCCCAAAATGATATGTATTTGGCCACGGACCCCCAACTCAAAATATTTTGTTCCAGGGACCCCCAGAAGCAAAGATTTGAGTTACAAATGTTCGCTTAAAAAATATATACATTCAAAGATTTGCACACATTTTCACGATTTTTCAAAAATAGCAGATCTACAAGCTCATAGCTCTATGAGCTTGTATATCTGCTATTTTTCAATAGCCAAAGTATAAAATATGGATAAAGGGGTCAAAATGATTGTGACGCTTTATTAACTAATTTTGCTTGGGACCCCCTGGTACCCCCCCCAAGGACCCCTGGGGATCCCGGGACCCCACTTTGAGAACCAATTATCTACAGTACACAGTAAATTGTAGCACATACAGTATCAGACAGTAGGGGCACTTGCATGCTGATTCTGTGCTGGTATTGAAATTCACATCACAGGGATGGCAGCCTTTGAAGTGGAATCGGCTCTAAGTAGCATATGCTGCTCCGGAGGCAAATGCCTCTTGCTTTGCCTCAGATGAAGGTCCTTCCCCCACAGTGTGAAAAACTTAACTGCAAGCGAAGACTAATTCTGTGCCGCCACTTCCCTCCCGTCAAAAACAGCAAGACGGTACGTGAGGGGGGGAGAGAGAGAGAGAGAGAGAGAGAGAGAGAGAGAGAGCGCATGCAGGCTGTAATACTGCAGGTAGAGAGGGCTGTTACTGGATGAAGAAACAGTGATTCCCCCTTTGATCCTGTGCCAGACACAGTGTATGCCGTCCAGCCCAACGGGGAAGAGATGTACTGAATACGAAGAACAACGTTCCATTCTATTCCATTCATTAAACTCGTGTTGGTATGAGCTGATTATTGAAGTCCCTTTCATCAGACAGCAAAACAGGATGCAAAACCTACCTCACTCGAAAAAAGAACCCTGTAGACTGCTATGCTGCGACAGGAAGAATCTACTCTGTTTCTTTTTGTTTTGGAGCTTGCGATAAATGGGTCTGCAGACTGCTGGCAGTAGACCCAAACTCAGCACCAGGCTTCAATATTCTACAATTTCTAGCCAAACCCCCCCATTATTCACCAAAGTTTCCATCACTCTGGGTTCCCACCCAGACAGCCAACAACTCCCATTATCGGTACCATGCCAGAGAGGTAATACCGGACCTGTTGCACAGTAGTTATGTGTTTGTAATAGTTTGTCTAATGGATTAGTAAGCTAAATGCTATTTCTTTTGGCATAATTATTCTTATTGTATTCATCTATTTATCTTGCCAACTACTAAGCAAATTACAAAGCTCATTAGTATAAATAAATAGTAAAATACTAATAATTATCTTCATTTCTTACGTTATGGTCATAACACCGGGACCGGTAGCCAGACAAGCTGAACTTTCACATTAGAGCGAAAGGGTGTGGGTGCCCAGTGTCCTGTAATGAGAGACAGGTGGTGCCTAGGAGGAGATAAAGAGGCTACACTTTCACCCGCACAGGATCCTGGCACAATCACAGTAGAAACAGACGTCACCGCCAACCCCATCTGGATGCTCTCTTAACTCACACTCAATTACTGGCCATTACATGGATGAAGGACACACCCAGCACCTAAACCCTTCAAGTGCCAAATCACACAATTCGACGGGAAATGGAAGCCGCATGGATTGGACACAGACTGATCTAATTCTGCTCCGATAGCATCACACTGTGTGTGTGGAGGGTTTATCGTTGTGCCTTCAAGAAAATCTCAGGTAATGAATTGATGCAACATAGTAATAACGGTACACTTCCCTCTGTGGTGCTTCCAGTAATTTCTTTTATCTGTGCATCAGGAGGCCAAACGGAGAGTGACAGAAGTGCCTAGACACTTAAGTTAATGGGGCAAAACGTCCACAAAACATTAAAAAAAAGAAGTCACACAGGTTTTCACACACACTATGATCCGTGGACACTATATGGTCGCATGCATACAGTACAGTAGGGCTGCAACAGTTAATCGAACTAATGGATTTAATCTTTTACTGTATATAGAGATATATAAAAAGAAATGTGATTTTTTTTTCTGGTGAACGTTACAGGAGTGTATGGTGTGTGTGATATGAAATCCAATCTTATCATAATGAACACAATCAATATTTAGCTAACATCACTGGCTTCAGGAAAAACAAAATGTTTCAGTTTTGCATAGAAGGGGGGGGGGGGACAGTCCATTACATTTTTCATTACATTATTATATTATATTATGTGGCATTTCTTTAGTTTGTCCGCTTATTAGTAATTATTTCTCGGCTTGAGTAGTTTGTGATCTACAGTCAATTGAATATACTGTAACACAATACACAGACATAATCCTATACAGTATGTTGTTTGTACATGTTGTATGTACCATGAAGTATATACAACAACACATTCTCACAGATAGTCGTCAGTTATTGCCGCTCTATCATTTTCACTCCCTATTGCGTCACTATAGGACTACAACAACTAAAAGGCAGGTATTGGAGCTTCAAATAGTACTTAAATCGAGCTTTGGCCAGCTGCCTCGGTAGCTTGCCTGGTAGCATCGCATGATCACCTCTGGTGATCGAATCCCACCGTGGGTACGTCTTTTAGTTTTCTCTCTCTCCACATATAGTTTTTGCGAGGTTAGGGTTAGGATTAAGGTTAGGTTTAGGCATATTTTTGTGAAGTTAGGGTTAGGTATATTTTTGTGAGGTTAGGGTTAGGTTTAAGCATAGTTTTGTCAACATGCAACGTCGCCATGGCGTCCTGTCACGTCAAAACTTGACATTTCAGGGCTACTGATAGAGCGGTGACATGTGACTTGGGAGTGAGAACGGGTTGATATATATACATATATATATATATATATATATATATATATATATATATATATATATATATATATATATATATATATATATATATATATATATATATATACACACACACATTGCAGCCCTACAATATAGTGAACAAATGAGGAGGTGTCCCCGTCGAGGCACAATTGAAAACAAATAGGTTATATTTTCTACAGCAGTCCTGTAACTCCAGGGTGGATGAGAATTGCAAATCTGAATCAAATTTTCTCTCAGCCCGTTTTCCCATAAGCCACAGGGAACTGCAATCAGCAGCCCTCCACTGGCAAACCAAATTCAGCTGGTATTGTATAAGCCTATGTGATCTCACTCATGTTACAAATAAAAGAGATGATTATCATCAAGGGAAACATTCTTGTCAGCCATATGCTGGCCGATGTGATTTGAGATTAATGTGAAGAGGTATATCCTGGAACTCGGGACCACCGGCGGAATAGAGAGCCAGTCAGAGTCACATGCAGTGGTGGAAAAAGTACAATGCATTGTGAGCTTGTAGATCGGCTATTTTCAAATGGCTGAAATGTATATAGGGCTGGAGTGGTTAATGTATGTTTTGTAATAATAATCAAAATCTACAAAGTAACTAGTAACCAAAGTGTTCAAATAATTGTAGTGGAGTAAAAGTATCTGAAATATAGTGGAGTAGAAGTAAAAGTACTGAAATTTGGAAATACTCCAGGAAAGTAAAAATACCTCAAAATTGTACTTAAGTACAGTACTTGAGTAAATCTACTTCAGTTACTTTCCACCACTGGTCACATGGGTGTGTCATCGCTCCGCATTAGCATATAAACAACAGTCCGGAGCTAGACGGAGGTCTCTGCCGCAGCCACCAAGCCACTTGATTGTCAATATGCTTCACTGGTCCCTCATCCAGAGGGATAAGAGAGAGAGAGAACTGACAGAACCCTGATTCCCTCGCAGTGACGGAGAGAATAAACAGCAGAGAAACAAGACCTCTGCCTGCCAATCAATCACCTGTCTCTACCATTTCATTCTCAAACAGTTCTGTCTCGTCTTTTCCGAGAAATGGTTTGAAGAGACTGATAAGACCGGCGGGGTCAGATTGGGGGGTAGTAGAAAAGGGCTAGGACGGTTTCATATTATGTAAAAAACAATGTCAACCTACAGTAGCCTTTGTTTTTTGTTTTGTTTTTCAGCATTAAACTAATTCAGCTCTTCTGAAAGCATCCAAACACTGAGGTTAATCCCCGAAAGCATGAAAGTCATTGTTTTTGTGTTAATCAATTTCAAACTGTGATGCTTGCTGTGTGACCACTGTGCTTCTCACACTCTTTGGGACTGTGTATGGTTCCGTTTGATTTAATGTCCTCTCTCTCTCAGCATTTCTCTCTGAGAACACAGGAGGACCCACCTGACCTGATTGAGAGCAGAGCAATATGACTAATTTTCCCATACAGAGAATATTAGTGGATTACAATTAAAATGTGTGTGTGCGTGTGTGCGTGCGCGTGTGTGTGTGTGTGTGTGTGTGTGTGTGTGTGTGTGTGTGTGTGTGTGTGTGTGTGTGTGTGTGTGTGTGTGTGTGTGTGTGTGTGTGTGTGTGTGTGTGTGCGTGCGTGCGTGCGTGCGTGCGTGCGTGCGTGCGTGCGTGCGTGCGTGCGTGCGTGCGTGCGTGCGTGCGTGCGTGCGTGCGTGCGTGCGTGCGTGCGTGCGTGCGTGCGTGCGTGCGTGCGTGCGTGCGTGCGTGCGTGCGTGCGTGCGTGCGTGCGTGCGTGCGTGCGTGCGTGCGTGCGTGCGTGTGTGTGTGTGCGTGCTTTCTGGGAGAAGCTGTGGTTGTTTAGACCATTCATCTCATCTGCCGCCAGTCAGCAGGGGGGAGTGGCAATCTATACAGTAGAGTGATACTGGAACTCACAATGAATGTCTGTGTCCTCATAACACTGGTGCTAACCCTGTTTACAAAGGCCTGCACAGAGCAGCCATGGATTGTTATCATGTTGACTTTTGTTGGCTTACACAGTGTAACAAATAGCATAGCCTATGCCATTTGGCAGTGGTGGAAAAAGTACTGAAATGTTTTACTTAAGTAAAAGTATCAATACTGCAACGTAGCAGTACTCAGTTACAAGTAAAAGTCTGGAATAAAAAAATTACTTGAGTAAAAGTACAAAAGTATTGGTATCAAAATGTACTTAAAGTACTAACATGTTTGAAAATATCAGATCTACAAGCTTACATCGCGCGTTGTGAGCTTGTAGATCGGCCTATGTATAAAATAGGGATAAAGTAGTTAATCTGTGTTTTATTATATAATAATGTATATCTGCAAAGTAACTAGTAACTAAAGCTTTCAAATAATTGTAGTGGAGTAAAAGTACAATATTTGCCTCTGAGATGTAGTGGAGTGGAAAATACCTCAAAAGTGTACTTAAGTACAGTACTTGAGTAATGTACTTACTTTACACCACTGCCATTTGGTCATGCTTTATGGTTCAAAGAAAGCATGCTTATTACACGTACACTAACCTCTAAACCCCTAATTCTGATATCTTAATACACAGATGTGCCATGCTCCCCATTGAGCTTGATTTAACCACATTTAAGCCCAATTTATATTTAGACACACGCCGGTGACAGCGTCAACTGAGAAATCATTGCTGTCAGGCAGAACCCTCTTATCACCATATTTTAACCTTTTATGTTTTTTTCATAAATTAATGCCCTAGTTCGTCATGCTACAGTGTCACATAAAAGTAGCAAAAATAGCATATCTACAAGCTCAAAACGTGTCATATATCGCACTGTGTTTTGAGCATGTCGATTTTTTTATTTGAAGCCTGATAAGTAACAGTTTTGGACATAGGTTTCCACACGACAGCAACAAAATTACATTTATTGTCAGCGAGCAACAAAGTATACTGTAAATAGCATTTAATCTACTTCTACTGAAAAAAACGAAACCCCCCCTTTATGCCATCAATCGCACTGTATACTTTGATGAAAGTTGCACTCCACATGATGGTTGCCATGGCTTTTATGCTAGCAAATTGTGCATGGTGTTAGCAGTGCTACATAGCTTTGTAAACTCCTAGCTCCGAACTGAACTGATGACTGAGATGACAGAACAGATTTTGACATTAGATTAAAAAGCGCAGAACATCTGTTATTTCATTTCATCCTCCATTTTTACTCAGTCAAACGAGGACACCATTCACAGTCACACAGTGGTCACTGCATCACAGTTTGAAATTGATCTCAGATGTGATTGTTTTTTTCTCACTCCTTAACATCTGCTGAATTAACACAAAAACAATGACTTTCATACTTTCATTGTCATCGACCACAGAAACTTGTGCCATGTTAAGGTCCTCTGTGTTCTGCCTTTTAATGATTAACCTATTAAGACCTGAGGCCGATTCTACTAATGCCTTCTAAATCAGTAGTTCTCAAACTTTTTTTGTGTCATGGACCCCCAAAATGATATATATTTGGCCCCCGGACCGCTCATCTGAAAGTGTTTTGTGCCAGGCACCCCCAGAAGAGAAAGTTTGTGTTAAAAAATGTGTCAAACATTCAAAGATACTGCAATGTACAAGCTTGCAGCGCGGCACGAAGTGACACGCTGTGAGCTTGTAGATCTGCTATTTTGAAAAGCCAACGCTAACATCTAAAATGACACAGAAGCTTTCCCGGTTTTAATGGATTAAAAGGCATTTTTTATGTGTGTGGCTTTGAGCTTTCTTAGAACTCACAAATCCTAGGAGCAGTTTCCATTACATACACTGAAGGCACCCGTCAGGATGCTCTGGGCATCATGCATGTGGCATTGCAACCATATGGCATTGTCTATCATGCATGACTTTTAATCACTTAAAGCCGATGTTATACTTAGTCATACAACATGCTCGGGTGGCGCAGTGGTAAAGTGCCTGCCCACCACCGCAGATGTTGTAGGTTTGAATCCACTGTGTGTTGCATCCGGCTTTGTAGAGCGTCTGTACGAATACACAATTGGCCCGTGTTCGGGGAGGGAAGCGGCGGGTGATATCACTCCTACGGAGTGGGGCGGCACCTGTCAGCGGGGAGTGTTGAGCGGGAGGAGTAGCACGAAGGCTCTACCTCCTCCCCATGGGGGCTCCTCACTGGCAGGTGAGTCAGTAGGATACAACCGCAGTGACAACACACAAGTGTGTGTGGGGAGAAATCAATTGGCAAAACGACTTGTGAGAAAAAGGGGTAAAAAGCGCCCAAAAAATAAATACACTTTATGCTGTACTTATGTAAATTAGCTCACAATGGCCTCTCCCTACTAGATCTGCTCTAATCCTTAAAACACTTGAATAAAGCTCTTACTTGTAAAACAAACAAACAAACAAAACAGCACTGCTCTCTCTGACCATTAAAAAAGGCAAAGAGATTGAGGTCAATGATTCAGCCACTAGATGAGTGCTATAATAATAACAACAACACAAAGAGCAAGTGAAATGGACACACTGAATTGGTATCCCAAGACATTTTAAACCTTCAAATATAATTATCACCTCCTGCGTCGTTAGCATGTTACCCGGGAGACAGCCCATTAGGACTTCAGTGCACGTGTAGCTCTTTGTAACTTACTGTAATAAGAGCACACTACGCCATTAGAGACAATGAGAACTGGCCGAATGGACCCCGTTTACAATTCACAGAGTACATACACAACACGTGAGAACTCAACCATCTACTGTACGGTAGTTACTTAAGCCCTGTACCCTTCGTTGAACAGAGTCCCCCAGGGGTCTTTACTAGGCCCCCTCCTTTTTACCTCTAACAAATCTCTTCGCCAAAAATAGGCAAGATCACAACGAGCTTGTAGATCGGGAATCTTTGGTCGGACTTGGTAGGGTTCATGTGGTTGAGAGGTAGCGCCACGTGCAGGAAGATGGCTGACAACAGAGGACAGAGCGTATCATCCTGTCTTGTCCCTCTGACCCCGCTGACCTGTTTTCACTCTTCAATACACTGAGGAGAAGCCCTGCTGCATGCTAACAGCCATCCACGACACCTGGGGTCTCCGCCAGACTGACTGATAAAAATGTGCTATGCAACAACAAATAAATCAACGCTGCAGTGACTCCTTTAGTTTGGGAGAGAGGAGATGGGAGAGAAGGACAACAATGCTGGGACAAGAGACAAACAAGGAGAGACAAGAGAGACAGACGGAGAGGGAGGAAAAGAGAGCGACTTGAAAGAGGGAGAGTCACACAGGACGAGGGGGGGCATAGTCGTAGACACACAAGGACAAAATAGAGAGGAGATGAGAGGGAGAACGGGAAAGAGAGAATGATAGACATAGAGACAGAGCGAGAGAGAGCGAGAGAGAGAGAGAAAATATGGGCTGGAATGTGATGGTAGTAGCTGGCCCTGCCCTGCAGCCCAGCGCCTGAATGAACAGCGTTGCGTAATGGGACTGCTTAGTGTGAACCACAGCAGCCAGGGCCTGAGCCCAGGCAGCCAAAGAGACCACTACAGCCTTCTGGGGAAGAGGAGTTATGTCAGCCCATGCACACACGCACGCACGCTCACTCGCATACACGCAAGCGCGCACGCACACACACACACACACACACACACACACGCGATGAGACGGCCTTGTTTTGACACAATGTGCTAGAAGTAGCATATTGTTAATAGGAAAAAACGGAGTGCCAGTCAAATCCAGTCAAAACGAGAGAGGGAGAGAGACCAAATATTCCCCTGCAACTGTGGACGGGCCTGCAGGGTGCTGAATGACCGGAGGAGGGGGGGATGGGCGGGTGGTAAATAAAAGTACAATGTAAAAAAAAAAGTCAGTCCTTGTGATTGTGATCTCACCTGACACCCGTGCTTTAGCACGAGGGCCATGCAGCCGCTATCAGATACAATAAAGCAACTGCATTCAATTAAGAGTGGGCATGAGTAACTTTTTCAGATCGGTTATGTAATCCTCAGCCTTCGGGCTCCGTACGTTAGGAAAATGGCGGCGGGCCCGGGCAGGCTTGTGTTTTCTGCTGCACACATACATGACCATTAATCACGCTCCGTCTCTCTGCTCTTTTCACCATTTCCAGAGAGAAGCAGATTGGCCCGAGGGCAGAGGACCTACAGCACTGCAGCACGTGCAGACCGGACCTCGGCATCACTAGAAAATGTCACACAGCGTTAGCTCACTCACTGGAGGGCAGCCTACAGTGACAACCACGGCATGGGGATCATGAGGACATTCTATAAATGGCCACTTTACACCCAGTTCTTTAAGTATGCCATGTCCGTTGATTCATGTCATTGACGCGTCGCTCACTCTGCCGAAATAGGCTCCTACATTTCAAAAGTGTCATTTAGGTCTTGACTCATCGTCTTTCTCAGTCGCACTTAACCACTACTCGTATGATGAATGGCAAAAGCAGCCGATCCACAAGCTGTTTTTGAATAATAGGAGATCTTTGTACATATGCCCATAGAGGGCAGGTTGAAAGTGGTTAAACGTGGTGGATACGTGTAAAATGCACTTCTGAACCCCCCCGTCGAGGAACATCTGTTGCCTGGATGGATGAATGTATAAAGCACATTCTGGAGTTTAAAAGTACAAAGAAACACCAGCTGCATTGCCAGCGCTGGTGGGAACCACAGAGAATAGTATGTAGCGTGTAGGTATTCCCGGAGCAGGCAGGGGAAGCACAGATAGAGCAGGTACAGTGCAGCAAGTTGCCTACAGGAATTCTATGCATCGAAGGCACATCAAAGAATGCATCTCTCTCTCTCTCTCTCTCTCTCTCTCTCTGGGGCGCTGGAGAAAAGACTTCTGCAGGGTGTGTTGGAGTGTGAGTCATCGCCAGTGCAGGGAGAGAGAGAGAGAGAGAGTGAGAGAGAAAGAGAAGTGGAGAGAGGCATTCTTTAAATCAAAGGCCGTGCTTACAGCAGCAATGCAGCAGGGAAACACCCTAAGCTGGAAATTAAACCCTTTAAAAAGGGCTTGGATAGGATCTGGCGCAAACATCAAGCAGCAGCATAGGTAATGCATTGGACTCCTCCCAGGTGATACAAGCTAGGCTCTGTGTTATGTAACAGCAGGGTACCACTGTGTACCATGAAAACCAAGGCTTATAGGGCTGCAGTGCTATGGTCAAAATCAAATATCATTTAGCTTTTTAACCATTTTTTCCTCCCCAATTTAGTTGTTATTAGGGATGGGACAATTTTAATTTCAATATTTGATTTACGATATTATCACAATTAAAAATGAAAATGCCACTTTTGTTAACCACTTCTTGAACCCCAGAATTCCATAGTCTGGAGTGGAACGTTTGCCAAAAATAGCAGATCTACAAGCTCACAATGTGACACGTTGTGAGCTTGTAGATCGGCTATTTTTGGCAAAGACATTTATAGAGTGAAAAAAAGACTGTATCAAGTACTTTCTTTACAGGTGCGTTTTACCAATTCTAGAGGGTTTAAGTGGTACCGGATTTGCAGCTCGGCAAAGGTGAATTGATCCTAGTGTATGACGGAGGACAATTTCACGATAAATTTAAATCTCTGCGATACAATTATTGTGATAGTATTTTTATCACGATAAACGATAATAACGATCATCGTCCCATCCCTAGTTGTTATGCCAATTAATTCCTCCCCACACACAGTCTGTGTGTTGTCACTGCTGTTGTATCCTACTGGCTCACCTGCCAGTGAGGAGCCCCTCAGTAATCATCAGTAATGCCTATAATAATAAATAATTGGGTAAAGGCAATAGAACAGCTATAGGACACTCCTTGGCCTTAACAACCAGGAAAACAACGTGCTACCACACGATATTACAATATCGAAAATCTAGTCTCATATCACAATATCGATATAACATGAATATATTGTCCAGCCCTATACCACAACGTGATCAAGTCATCAGACAGTGTGTATAAGGCCGGGCCGCGGCTTCAGCTTACTGTTTCAATAATGGTGACTTTCCATTGACACCCCTGATCATGTTACTGTAATGACGACACAGGCCTGCATGCACTGTAGTACCTTCACAACAACACACAAGGTAAATGACTGGCTACAGACTGCAGGGCAAAATACTCCTTCAGTTGCCAATATTTATTTGATTGTCTATATTATTGAAGGAGCATATTAAATCATACAAATATCTGTAATTTATCAATTCTTAGTGGCAATTCTTTTTAATTCTGGAAGACGTATGGATGTCGTTTTAACTGACGAAAGGCAGCATGCCAGCAGTTTTTTCTGTGTTATTGCAGAGTGAATGGACAGTGCTCAAGGAGGACAGTAATGGAGCCAGTGAATTAGGTTGGCAACTCTTACCATAATAATACATTGCATCATAAAAACACAAGCTGCCACAATTCAATTCAATCTGCTTTCACTCCCTCCCATCATCACTGCCTTCTCTCCAACTCTCTCACACCAACACTCTACTGTACTGTATAGAATAGATAAACTCAATGCACAAGTCCCCTTTTTTCCTACATGGTTGTTGAATTAAAGTTGCATTGTTTGTTTATCTCCATGAGAAATGTCTTGAGTGCGGAAAACACAACATTTCGGGAAATATAAAGCATTGTCTGCTAACCAGATGGACGAAAGACACTACATTTCAACATTAGAAGACACTCTAAATTGATTTGAAAGTGAAGACAACAATACATTTCTGCACTACAGCACAGGTGCAAGATGAAAGTATGAAGGCATACATCTACAGTATGCTGGATACAACCAAACAAAACATAGCTACTGTATATTGTCCCAAGCATTCTCTCGCTATAGCCTTACCTTCTCCCACACACAGACAGTGCAGGACTGAAAAACAAGTTCCCTCATTTCCAGCGAAACAACAAGAACCTAACAGCGAGCATCCAGTCTTACACAGAAGGCTGTCGGGACCAGAGGCGAGAGATACCTGCTCCTCTTAACAGAAGTCTGACACCGCGCGCCGCGCGAGACTGCAACCCAATCCCAGAACTTGGGCTGAAGCACCGGCATCATGGTGCTACCCGAGCCTGCCGATTGAATTACAGCACGCTGCCTAGCTCTTTCTAGCTCTTTCAGGCACCCGGTAACACACCGCCCCCTGCTAGGAACAGACTCTAACTGATAGACTGTGTGTTTGACACAGTAAATGAATATGGAGAGACACACTGCCAGCATACAACGCGTCCAAGTGCTCGAGAGGATATCATTGCCATCCAACTGTTTATGAGCACTTCAGCAAGCAATACAGTAACAAAGCGCCAAACCACTTTCTCAATACAAGCAAGTAAAGGCCACCACTTGTACAGCTGTCACGTCTCATGCTTAAGCAAAGTATAGAATAATTTATAAATGCTATATACCGTATGGAAAGGTGCATCAGATTGCATGTGTAAAGCAGTGGTTCCCAAACTTTTTAGCTCGAGTCGACTCGAGACCCATAAGAGAAATGAGTGGTTTGCCTGGGACCCAAACTAGTGAAAATAGCAGATCTACAAGCTCACGACGAGTCGCTTCGGGCCGCGTTGTGAGCTTGTAGATCTGCTATCACTACTTCTTAAACAGTTTATTTATTTATAGAAATGATTTGATTTTCTGATTTTAATTATGAAATACTTTTGAAAATTTCGATACTTTTAATTGATGAAAATGATCATTGATTTTCTTGTTTAAACTTTTTTTTTTTTTTATAAAATCTTTTTTGAAATGTAGCAACAAAAAAAAGGGGGATATTTACTTGCCACCCACAAAAAAATCGTTCCGCGACCCACAAATGGGTCCCGAGTCCCGACCCACCGTTAGGGAAACAGTGGTGTGTAAAGTGTGCAATATGGTTTGACCTGCAGAAGGCAGGCAGTGTAATTCGAGAAAGGCCTCTGGTAATTTGCTCACGTATTGTTATGTCTCCAGACGATGCTCTGATCTCTCTCACCACCCACAGTGCCTCTGAGGAACAGCAAGTTGGCAACATTTCATTCCTCTGCGAGTGACTCATTCCTGTATGTCTCGCTTGGTCAGGGGGGTGATGGAAACAAGAAAAAATAAAGAAATGCAGCCTTGGATCCACACAGTCAAGTTGTCGTGGTAGCTCTCACCTATTACAGTATCTAACTTTGTGTTTGGTGAGTCAATTTAGAACGAGATTGATGTATATATTTGTTTGGATTCAGATGCAGTGGACTGTCAGTGTCTGGTTATAAACGGTGACCGAGGCCCACTGGTACAAGTTCAGGTGTGTCTTGGGATTTTGTCACAACAATTATTATTGCGATATACTTCAGTACATACAACTATACAAAACGTTACTTTGTGCACAATCATTTCCCAGTACAAGGCAAATCCTAAAACATTTATATACATTTGAACAGATTTCAACCGGCATCCTTATTTTGTGTAAGGGGATTATTATTATTACAATTATATTTTTTCCCGACAAATAAAACATAATAACAGCAGATCTGCAAGCTCACAACGTTTCACAGTGTAATGCATCGTGAGCTTGTACTGTAAATACAGCTATTTTTGCTATGAATACAGGTGTGCCTCGAGATTTTGACTAGCCCATTCATGTGCCTTGGGCACGAAAAACACTGTGTCAGCACATTCGCTGGACTCTCCCTTTCAATTCTGAGGGGATCCTGAGCTGGCTTCCATTTCACTGGAAAAGCCTGTGACACCTAAGCCATCAAATGAGGACCAGACCTGGGGCTGAGAGAGAGAGAGAGAGAGAGAGAAAGAGAAAGAGAGAGAATAATAGTGGGGAGAGGAGTGTAATCCAAGCAGATGAACTAGCAAACAACCTTCTCCTGGTGAAGTTTGGGGACAGAAACACCCATCATCAGCAGCATGACTCATCCTGCCAGTCAGTCTGTCAGACTCAGGACTGTACACCTCTCAAGCCCATCCTCAACCATTGCCTGAGAACGAAACATAGGCGTCAAAAACCATAGGTGTCCAGATGACGCATCAGGCAGCCTTCCAACCGGTTGTGCCTAATTGGTAGGGGGGGGGGGGGGGGGAGGGGGGTTCTGCAACAAACTGTGACATTTATATGGGTGGACGAGAGATAGCTTTTGGTTATTTTTAGAGGCCCCTCTATATGCGACTCAAATGTGGGTCAGATCAGATGCTCCGTTCAGGATTGTTGCAATTTTCTGTAGGAGTAGTAGCAATTTTGTATTGTGCGACCTACGGTTCAAAAGTTATAGGGCAGAACGTGAAGCGGCCTGTTACAGCGGCACCACAAGGCCTATTTGAAAAATGTGGGGTTCTTCCTGGGCCTACTGGGAGTGTGCATGCAAAGTTTCACGCCGTTCGGTCCAGCGGAGCCCGATAATAGCTGTTAACAGACAGACAGACAGACAGACATACTCACACGAGTGAAAACATAATCCCCCCCCCGCGCAGCTCCAGCCTATAGAGGTAACAAAAGAACATCAAACAGTAAAGACGGGAAGACCAACAACGTTTATAGTCTGATGTAGATTTTGCACTGCACTCTGCAGAACATACTGTACTCAGTCTCTGAGTGTTATGAGAACGGGCTCCTGAACCGTGAATAAAACTGAGAAGGATGTTGAAGGGGTACAGGGGGTCAGAGGCAGTGCACAGAAATAGTCAAACAGTCACACTTCCCCAGCCCTTCTGACACCGCGAGTAGCTAGAATAACAGTTGGCACCGATGTCTATTAGAAAAATGCTGGCAGCCATCTTTGCCCTTTCCTTCCACCCAGACAGCCAATCTAATTAAGGAGCACTAGATTGAACCCATCCCACCTTCTGATGGCGTGAAATTAGATGTTAAAGGATTTGAAAATGCAATCTAATTTGCCACGTTGTTTGTTTCTGTCCCATGGAGTGTGTGTCTGTGTAAGCCAACAGTGCATGCATGCGCGTGTGTGTGTGTGTGTGTGTGTGTGTGTGTGTGTGTGTGTGTGTGTGTGTGTGTGTGTGTGTGTGTGTGTGTGTGTGTGTGTGTGGGGGGGGGGGGGGGGGGGGAAGAGAGAAAGACAGAAAGACAGACAGAAAGACATTTTGTCTATACACTTTCATTAACCCATTAAAACAGTCATTTTAACATTTGTGCGAATCTTTGAATATATTTTGAAAGCCATTTTTTTTTTAATCAAATCTTTGCTTCTGGGGGTCCCTGGAACAAAATATTTTCCAGGGTCCGCAACAAAATACATATCATTTTGGGGCTCCTTGACATGAAAAAGTTTGAGCACCACTGATGTAGCAACATAGGTTTTTCAGAAAACTGCTAGGATTTAGAAGACATTAAGTAATGGCTTAATGTGGAATGAGCGAGCATATCTAAAATCTTGGTCATAATAATTAGAATTTGTAGGACTCTTGATGCCGTAAAGTATATTTCTTCTCCGGTGTCACAGTGGTCACACTTGAAAACAGGCTTAAGATCTTCTTACTTTCCCAGCTCTTTAGTGTGTGTGCGTGTGTGCGTGCGTGCGTGCGTGCTGTGCTGTGGTTGTAATACTGTATGCATGTCAATATGTTGCAAAGTGCAAGAGCTTGACTTGATTTGAGCACTCGTAGAATATAATGTGAGAACTTGTGGAACAAAAGTCTCAACTTGTATATTGAAATTTGTACAATTAAAATTGGCTAACCCCGCCACTATGACTAAGACCAAACCATATACAGTATAGAGTTCCCAATGCAGCTACATCCAAGACTGTAGCTGCAGTCTTGTATCATGCATGCATCATGCATGATACAAGACTTGTATCATGTATCAGCATGATACGCATGTATCATGCTGACAGCATGACATCAGACCCAAACAAACACTGTCATCATGACATCAGACTCAAACAAATAATATAAAGATCCATATACGTAAATTAGGCGGATAGGCGGTTGTCAAGAACCGACAATCCAGCGGATATGTCCATATAGGGTATAGGCATATGGATATCCAGTTGTCCAGAACCACAGATCCAAACAATATGCCCACTAGTAAACTATATTCACAAAATCTGAATTTGAAGTCACATACAGATGTTTAGGTCGACAGTTGCAAATTAATCTTTGGAAGTCAGATTTAGGTTTAGAACCTGGAGGTTGTCAGCATGATCCCCATACATGTGGTATCATTGGAAAGCCCAGGATGTCCTCTTCAGATGACAACAGGATTTACTATTTTTACTCAAATGAGATGCAAGGGGAAAAAAGTCCACAACAGAGGACGAAAACCTCCAGCTGGTTCTCAAGTTCTCCATCTGGTTCTCTCTCTCTCTCTCTCATTTTTTCACAACACAAAGGTCCTAAATTGATCTTTCACTTCACAGTGAAGTGGGTACTTCAGTTTAACACAATGTAATTAGCCATCACTTAATAAGAATGACCCTATTTAGGTGCTACTAGGCCTGAGGCAGATTTATACCAATGCTATATGTTACCAGTATGGATTCTTTTTCATTATAGTCATTATGTCAATTCCCAATTCCCCCATGTAGTCCCTGTTACTGCTGTTGACCCTTACTGTTTGGTCTTGTGTCCCAGCAGCTACTTTTCACCAGACAGCAAGGAGTTTTGCCGGGAGAGTGTAACACATGCAGAGGAACATACTGTCTCTCGCATGTTCCGCTCCCTGCTGAACTCGCAAGTTCCACTCCCTGCTGAACTCGCATGTTCCGCTCCCTGCTGAATACGTGCCCCAAACAACCAGTAAGAGTTGCTAGTGCTGCAACAGAGATTGCCGTCCCCAACCAGCTTCCCATCCGCAAACATGGCCAATTGTTTGCCCTTGGAGTGCCCGGACAAGCTGGATGCACTGTGGAAGATTTGAACCCCAGTGTCCACGGTGATGGGCAGGACCTTTATACTCCTGTTGTACCCGTAGGTGCCATTTTATGATACCAGCGCGCGGGCACGCACACACACACACGCGCGCGCGCGCAGGCAGGCAGGCAGGCAGGCAGGCAGGCAGGCAGGCAGACAGGCAGACAGACAGACATAGTCTCTTACTTTTATCAGATGCCATTTTATCAATGTATTATTTATTTATTATTTTTTCCCACACACTACTATGCAGACTGTGATCCTCTTTAGGAGGGTAAGTATCAATATTTATGCACTGGTTGAGTCCATAAATCTCTGTGACTGGTCCAAAAATCAATGCAAACCTGAAACATATTTTAATCTCCCTATGAAGGTCACATTACTCTTACAGAGCCAAAAAGGACGAGGCATGCACAAACACATGCATGCATGCAAGCAAGCACGCACTCCACAAAATCATCGATCAGTTTTTGCCTTCATGCTCTAATACAGCCAATATTGGAGGACCACATTCCACTCTGAACAGGTCATCTCTTCGGCCAAACACAGACAACCTAAGCCATGACAATAATAGACAGTCTAACTTGTGCCTGAAAAGGTTTAGCCCAGTGAACCACATGTATAGTACATTATGGATGAGGCAGAGAAGGGGAGTGTTCAGAGGAGTGCTATCGGTTACCAGTAGGCCATTCTGAATCTCTGCCGTCACGGTTAACCTCTTTCTCAGAGCCACAGGTGTGCCACAGCAGCAGGTAGGGCTCATATCTCCCGCTCCCTGCGGTCTAAACTTCGGTACAACGCTCACAAGCTTGTGTGGAGGCATAGCCACTTAAAAGCCATTAAGACCTGAGGCCGATTCTAAAAATGATTTTTTTCTGAAAAACGTATGTTGCTATATCAGTGGTTCTCAAACTATTTCATCTCAAGGACCCCCAAAATGATATGTATTTGGCCGCCGACCCCTATCTCAAATATATTTTGTTCCAGGGACCCACAGAAGCAAAGATTTGAGTTAAAAATGTTAAAAAATATATATATTCAAAGATTTGAAAATAGCAGATCTAATAGCTCATAGCACGGCACGAAGCTTGTGCCTTGTATATCTGCTATTTTGGAATAGCCAACCAATGTGCTATATATAGTTAAAATCTAAAATGACACAGATGCTTTCCCGGTCTTAATGGATTAAGCCCTATATACTTAGTTGTGAGCTTGTAGATTGCCAATGTTTTAAACAAAATGTTTGAAATGTTTTTAACTTTTTCAGATATGTAATGTAATGTAATGACATGCCCAAAATGGGGATGCCAGGTTCAAAGTGGTTATGCTTCTTTTATACTCCATAGCACAACAGTGTTGCTTGCCTAAAAGAACTGATCTACAAGCTATAACAACAGATTGATGCGCTGTTAGCATGTAGATCACTTATTTAAGCCAAGCAACACCATCATACGGCAGAGTATAGAAAAGGCTTTAATCAACAGTGAGGGGGGCTGTCATCGCATGAATTTGTCACTTGGCTAACAAGGCTTATGAAAGTTAGATGAACATTTTACGATCTTGTTAAAACCAGTTACATTATTAAAAGGGCACATTCATCCTAAGAGAGGCGAGAATAAGAGCCTGCAGCAGATTGAAATTTTAATAAGCTCATGCAGTGGCCGCAGATTGAGGAACTTTGCAAGGATTTAGATTTGCAATCCTGAATATGGGCAACAAGATCATTTAGCTCAATTTCAGTTTCAGGCCTACACTTTTGCAACGGTTCAAAAGAAAGGAGATTATGCAAATCTTTGTTAAATACATTAAAGAGCTATACTTACATCATTTCATCTCGCATAAAAAAGCAGTATTTCTGCCGAACCTTTATGGCATAATGAACTATGCTGGGAAGTTTTTAAGTTAGGTTTTTTAGAATAAAATATAGATTCTATTATTAAGTAATAACATTACTGTTATTGTGGGCTTGGGAGGTATTATGCCTCTGACATTATGGCATTATTTCTGTTTTCCTTTTTTTTTTATCAAGCTAAGGCACCACACCATAGCGGAATTGAATATAAAAGAATAGTAATTAAATATTATGACCATAATGGCAAACTAGCGTCTAGACAGAGTAGAGTGTCAGCAGCACTAGAAATATCTGACCCTGGAGGAGACTAGGAAGGACTCTCAGAGAGAGACAGAGTGTGTGTGTGTGTGTGTGTGTGTGTGTGTGTGTGTGTGTGTGTGTGTGTGTGTGTGTGTGTGTGTGTGTGTGTGTGTGTGTGTGTGTGTGTGTGTGTGTGTGTGTGTGTCTTTCGCTCTCAGTCTCTCTCTGTGTGTCTCTCTCTCTCTCTCTCTGCTATCTTTGAAGCTGTGGTAAATGTTATCTCGGCATCCTAAGTATGATCGGGTAAATGCTCTCTCAGTAGCCATACAGGACAGCATTCATTGTGTGTCTGGCGGGGTTGTGTCTTACAATGCTGGTGACATCATGCTAGCATGACACCAGCCCCCTTCAATATCACCCTATGTTTTTTTTTCTGTTAACCCCTTTCAACCTGGCGTCCCTATTTTGGGCATGTCATTATAGGCTAAACATTTTCCAAAAATATTCAATAGAGCTTAAGTGGTTGATGCACAATGGCTAATGGCCTTGCAGACTTATTACAGCATAGAAAGAAAGGCTGCCCTGTCCAGTCTTTAGCTATCATTATTTTCTATTGTGTGCCATTTGTGAATGAAGCCACACAAACCACAATGCAGTATCCAATGGCAAAGCTGCACCAAACTGGCTGGCTGCTCAAGTTCACATAGATCACCACAGAGAAGCATATCTAAACTTGTACTGTATTTCGGTAGCCTGTCAAGAAATGTCTGCTGTCAACAGACTGGATAATATGTTGTACGACGAACAGCGAAAACAGCTGATGTACAAATTCTCATAACACATTGTGATGGAACGTGTTGTGAGGTTGTAGATCTGCAATATTCCCTTTTTTAAGTGTTTAAACAATTTTGAAACTTAAAAAAAATTAAATAACTAAAATTGAATAGTGATTTTAAAGACAAGGAGATATGGGGTGCACCTCCATCAGAGGATCAATGTACAGTACAGTGCAGCAGCCATGTAGTTACAGTACATGACTGTCTTCCCCACTCTACCGTCAACTTCCTGTCTTTACTCTCTATGCTCTTCTAACAAAAAAAAACAAAAAAACAAAAAACAAATAAAGAGTCTGTAGACTTTAGCTGTACCCCGCAAGTACTTGACTGGCCCTTATACATCTACTGTGCTCGGTAGGACTATGGCCAGTCACAGTGTGCTTGTTATATCAGAGTGGTGCAGGATGCTGAGAGTGAACGGTGTGGCAGAAAGCAGCACGGTCCTGGGCCGTCCAGCAGCATCAGAGCGTTAATAAGGGGGGTAATTGAATTAGGGGATCAGTGGAGGCCTGTAGTGTTGGTGCCACGCGGCTCTAATTTCATTACAAGTGATGTAAACACGGGGCATTTGAAAGCTGGCCCCCAGCACAGTTGCCTCCCACATCATCAATACACAAACACATCGTGCTCACACACACACGCTCACGCACGCACCCACGCACGCACGCACGCACTCACTCAGAGTCCTTCCTAATCTCAAACACTGACAAGAACACTAACACATTTTGGGGCCACAAGCCCACTCCCATATGTCTCTCTCTTATAACAGATACAATATTATCCTGTCTCAAAATCTGTTTCTGCCTGTGTGTGTGTGTGTGTGTGTGTGTGTGTGTGTGTGTGTGTGTGTGTGTGTGTGTGTGTGTGTGTGTGTGTGTGTGTGTGTGTGTGTGTGTGTGTGTGTGTGTGTGTGTGTGTGTGTGTTTGTGTGTGTGTGTGTGTGTGTGTGTGTGTGTGTGTGTGTATGTGTGTACATTCTGAGTATGCACCAATGCAGTAATAAAGACGGATCAAAAAGTGCTCAGCACAGTATGACACGGGCAAAACAGAACACAGCGAACTCGAAGCAGCGTCAGCTATTTCCCTGTCTTCTACACTGCTGCTTATTATGGTAAAGTATTCATAGTGTCATGATGAGCTCTGAGTATCAGTATGTGCTGTGACTGCTACTGTGGCTCAGTGAGCATAGTATTAAGGAAAAGAATTGACAGGACTCGCAGACTTTGAGACTGTGCTTAGTACGGTTGTAGTGCAAAAGTTCATGTTAACCCATTAACAGCCTGAGGCCGATTCAACAAATGCCTTCTAAATCAGTGGTTCTCAAACCTTTTCGTGGACCCCAAAAATGTATTTGGGCAGACCCCGCCATCTGAAAATATTTTGTGCCACCCCAAGAAGAGAAGAAAAATTCAAAATGTACAAACATTTTCAAAAATATCAGATGTACAAGCTCGCAGCGCAGCACAAAAACATAGGGTTTTTTTTTAAACGTATGTTGCTATATATAGCTAAAATCTAAAATGACACTGGCTTTCCTGGTTTTAATGGGTTAAGCAGGCATCCGGGTGGACGCAGGCCCACCACCGGGGCGACTGTGGTTCAAATCCTCCACGGTGCATTACGATTGGTCGGGCTCTCCAACAAACACAATTGGCTGTGTTCGTGGGTGGGAAGCCGGGCAGAGAGGGGTCCACCACTGACTCTGCACTCGCGAATCGTACAGGTTGGTCTGGGCACCTGGCCAGATGGTAGTTAAACTTAGAGGGATAGCGTGTCGCTACACATGCATTAAGTCCTCCTAGTGAAATTCATCACTGTAAGGTGAAAAGAAGTGGCTGGCGACATCACGTGTCAGAGGAGACATAATGTTTTCTACGCCCGCCCCAAGACCAACCAGTGGGGGTCATCATCACCAGTGACAAGGACTACATGGGGAATTGGGAATTGGCATAATGACTAAATTGAAAAAAGTTTGTGACAAAAAGTTGCTCTTAAAGGGATATTTCGCTCAAACATGTTTGGGGTCATTTTAACATCTACTCTGGCTTTTGTGATTACCCCAGACGGTTGCTTGATTCAGTATTTACATATTTGATATTCATTTTATCTGACACACCCCCGTCCTATACAAACCTACTTTCTGGTGACTGATATTGTCCTTCCAATGCGTGAGGGGCCGTGTTTTTTCAATTACTTTTTTCATTTATTTTATTATTTTTTGTTGGTTGTTCTTTTCATTTTCTTGTCACCAGAACCAAGGACGGGTGTTTTTGATGTATCCATCATGGTTGAAATGGAGTTTGAAGTTTCAATGGGTTTGTATAGGAAGGGGGCGTGTCAGATAAAATTAATATCAAATATCTAAATACTGAATCAAGCAACTTAAAAACTGTCTGGGGTGCTCACAAAAGCCAGAGTAGATGTTAAAATGACCTCACACATGTTTTAAAGTGAATTATCCCTTTAAGGTGCGTTATGAACAAACATATAAATATTTCAGATTTTCCCCATATGACCGACTCATAGTGCCATTGTGTGGTCTGATGACTAACTTGACTGACAAATCAAGCACGGCACATGTCAACCTGTAGTCGCCTGTAAACCACACTCCAGGGATGAATATTTATGACAGTGTCGATGAGACTCATTATAATCTCATGTCAGACTGAGCAGATTTAGCTTGTGTCCCCACCTAGGCTCTTTAAGTTGAACATGAGAAGCTCCCAGAGACAGTTGGGTGATGGGTCAGATTCCGACCTGCTTAATATGCAGGGGAATATGCTCCAATCACAGCACTGGAAGAAAAGAGATGCAGAGGCTGGAATAGTCTCTTGCTGAACAGACAGAGCATCATTCATACTAAACAGGAACAATATGCCAAATCAGACTCTTCACTCTTAATCTTTCTCTGGCATAGTTTTCACAATAACTACTTCACATAAACGTGTTTTTTCTCTAAACACCATTTTATTCACCAGTGTTTGTACCCAACACTCGCGCCAAAATGACGCAGGCACAGTAAATGTATTTATTTATGTATTTTCAAGTTAATACATTTATAACTTTTTCTTAATCTAAGTAGAGGCAATTGTTTAGTTTTTTCTTACAAGGGAATAAGCCATTTCAAGCGATATAGTGCAACAAAATATGCAGTAAAGTATTAATTTAACTATAAAAATTACCCATAATGATGCACTTGCAGAACAACAACCCAGAAGTACATTTTCAACGGAATCCCATGCTAAAACACCAGGCTGCATCTTATAAAGACAGCAAGTATACAACAACATTTCCAGCATAAAGAAAGATAGCCACTTTATGAAGACTTCTCTGTGTATGGTGGAAATGCTGCATGGCATGGAAAGATGTAATGGTCATAGACAGCTGCGTAAATGAGAGTGATACCTTTGCCAGCATGTCTGCAGTTTGTTGATGTCATCTCCAGATAACAGGCCTGCAGCCTAATGGGGCTTGCTGCAGATGTACCTCATGCTCGGTCAGTTTTTCATTACCACGTCACTCAGTCTTTTACATGAGAGCATCCCATTTTAGCAATTACTGATACCACACCAATCCATAAGCGGTCATTTTTCCTCTTAAGGGGATGAACACAGCAACCCCAGCACCTACCCTCCAACCCCCAACACACACACGCACACGCACACGCACACACACACACACACACACACACACACACACACACAAACACTTCTCTCCTCTGCCCCTCTACCTACTCCCGGCCCATTTCTATGTTGACTGTGCAATGCAAAGCACACAGCTTAATGGCAAGATAGCATGACTTCAAAAGCGCTCGTTTCATAGCAACCACCAGGTACAGAGCATTTGCGTGACCAGGGCTCATACTAGGATGCTTCCATTTTTGAATGACTCACCGCCTTATGCCAGGATGAATGTAACACCTGCCAATAAGCCTCTCAGACTCCGCCAATTATTTACAGGTTCAACGAGACGAGCTGCATCATCCGACGCACGCACGCGCACGCACACGCACACACACACACACACACACACACACACACACACACACACACACACACACACACACACACACACACACACACACACACACACACACACACACACACACGATTATGAGTGTCGGTGATGGATATTATATTATAGTCAGTCTCTCAGTCTCAGTCTCTGGCAGACATCCTAAGACAATGTGGGGTTCTGAGAATTTAAAAAAGGCAGACAGTGTTCATGAAGCTGTTTAATTATTAAGTAGCCCTATGACTAACCAGCTGAAAGTACAACACTGAAATTCACACTGCTCTGACTTGGCTACCGATCGCATTCAGTGGCCATCAAAGACTTGACCACGAGAAGGTCAAGTCCTGATGTGTTGAAGAGAGAAAACCCTGATTGTTGCTCATTGTGTTGGAGAAATGTCACATAGTCCAAACTGGAAACCTCAGTTGAAGCTTTGAACAGAGAACATGGAGCAACGACGACCATCGCTTTCGTTGACTTATAGGCTCTATTCACAGCAGCCATATTATGAAGACATTCACAGGTGTTACCAATGATACTAATGAAGGCTCTGTTCCATTCTGGTCAAACAGAGTCAGGGTGCTGATATTGAGCATGTTGGCCCACTGGAAACACTCTGCTACACCAGTGGGTCTACAGTTGGAGTCCAGGGACCCTCATGGGCTTCCAAATGGCCCCTTACAGGTGTGTAACTCTGAGAGTGTACAAATGGACCCATAAGGGTCCATTTGGTTCCATGTGTACACTCTCAGAGTTATGGCGGTCGTGGAAACCACTGTGCTACACTAAATGGAACAGAGCCTTCATTAGTATCATTGGTAACACCTGTGAAGGAAGTGATAATATGTCTGCTGTGCATAGAGCCTATTGCTTATTGTCGGTCTTTCCAATTCCTGGAACTGTTTTCCAATTCCAGCATTACCAAATCCATTTAGGCAACATTGTGCACTCCTTACCACTAGGCTGTAAGCACAATGTTGTGTGTATAATTGAACCAAAAGAGCTGTCATGTGAACCATCTATGAATACAACAGCCTGGAGAGCGCCAAGTAAACACAGGACAGTGAGCCAGCAGACCAGGACATGAGAAGCCCCTTTAACGCACACACACGCACACACGCGCACACACACACACAAACACAGCTCATTCCCTCTATATGAGCACTACACCGAGGGCTAATCGATGCAGCTCATTCATATTGAACCACAGACGTCAGGGGAAGCCAGGGGGGAATTACAAGCAACCGCCGCTGTGAAGTCACAGGGTAGAGGAACCCTGAGGAGGCGTAAATGAGCTTGTCTATGGAAACCTGCTGTTTTACTGCCCAGGACATGTCAGCAACATGGCTACTGTACTGACTGTCTTGCCTCACACCATAGGATGCGTACAGTACCACTGTTGGGCAGACAAGAACAGCAATATCAAGCAATAACTAAAGCCTTTGATTCTTCTAAAGACAGTCACAGGTGGAGTTTATGAAATGTGTAAGCATAAGCTTAAAAGTATTTCTTGACTGTGTGCTGATATAGCCACTGATAATTAAGACAAGATAGAGCATTGAGAGGAAATGCGTGGTGGACAGGAAAATGCCTGTTCGCTGAACAAGAAACAGTGCCAGCCATAACCCTAGGCTTGTCTTCCTCTGTATCATCTTGCATATACATTATGCAATGTATAGAGATACATTTAAGACACAATAAGTTAAGAAGCATTTTCTCTCCTGACTGTCTAATCACACAGTCAGTAATAATTACATTTTGCCCCAGAAAAGGCACACTGACTCCAATTAATCCCCCAGACAACTCAAGACAAACAGAGGAGAGGAGCGCTCAAACGTACTAGTAATTCATGGTTCACAGGTTCATATTCCAAGCACGGGGTGGGGTTGGTGGGGGGGGGGCACGAAAGCCAGACAATCGCCGAAGGTCAAGCGCGCCGATGTCTGTCCTCAACCACACTGCAATGACCCATGCTTGTTATAGCACCAACAGGCCTTTAACTCCATCTTACTCACAGAACACTCACCAGTAGTAACTCCTGCTGCAGCTGCTGGTGGCTGAAGGTCCCCGACTTGAGTCTCACAGCTCTGTTTTTGTTGTTGTTGTCCTCTAGAATTCGGAAGCCGTCCGTGCACTGTGTGTCTGAGAAGTGGAGGGGCAAGACTTCATTTCTTAACTGTGGGGAGAGGACACAGATGGCAAGAGCTGCAGTCACAGTCACTTATATTCAGTCGGGAAGATAAACATGGCGAAACACAACAAAAACAACTTTTCTCCCAGCTTTGTGTGTGACTAGAAATATTACACGAATTTGATAATAAATGTGGTGAAGTGAGCTATTCTAGAATGACCCCAGAATGCTGCTGTATATATTGTACATTTTGATTGATGAAATCAAATTGATTTCAAGATTTTGCGCCTTTTGTGCAAAATCATTAGTTTTTAACAAAATATCAATAAAACATCGGTAATTGGTGATCCATGACTCTGGAAAACAGGATTCTGCATCGGACAAAAAAATGCGGCATTGGTAGGGCTCTAAAACTGGCCTCCTAGGTTCCCTGTCAGTCTAGGTGAGCTCAGGGCCAGCAGGTGTTCTGGCTGGAAAAACAGCCAAAAGCTATGATCATGCAATGCATAATGAGTGTTTATTCCCTCTCGCTGCTGCACTATAGGTTGGGTTTTCACAATACGAAGGATTAAGAGGCTGTGCTGGACCACCTGCACACCTGCTGCCCCGAGTAAACACTGTTTTCCAAAGAGCTTTCCACATGAAAAATCAACACACATTGAAATGCAATGACACGCACTCCAGAAACAATTCTGTGTAGGAGAAAAGGGAAATAAATATGTAATGAATATATTTCCATAATGAATGAAGTGAAAGATTAAGTCTAAACAGAAGCATCCTGGTTGTTGGGTGCTTGTGAGTGACATTGTGCAATAAAATGGTCACAACGCATCATCTGTACAAAGGCGGTCAAATTCAATTTACCAAACCAGACAATAAATTGCGTCACAGAGTCAGCTAAAGTGACATGCTGAAATCTAGCTTTAATTACACACATTCTCAATTTTGAAATCGAGCAAAAGAAAACGTCATATGACATCCGAGAGAAGCAGGCACTCATTACACCAAATACTTACAAACCCACACAAGTATAAGTTGCCAACGTGGTAAAATAACATCCTCTCTCCATGTTCAACCACTTAGAAGGCAATGCTGATAGTGCTCCCTAAACTGCTTGTTATTGCCAAGCCAGTAGAGCTCGCTGGAAATAATAATGCCCTCTTTTCAATTATTCATAGCTCCGGTCAGGTGGAACCAGATGCTGCTTTTGTGTCATACAGGGAGAGCTGTAACTCGACTCACGGAGGGAAGGCCATCTCTGCGTGGTAAGGGGTTCACTTCATGGGAATTTGGTTGGATGTAACTAGCATGGGCCTGGAACCAAACATTTAATGTCACATGGTCAACAACAGTATGAGTGTTTACATGTGACTTCTCCTGACTACGTACAGAGGATGGTGAATCAGTGGGCCGGCCCATATTGCACTCACCCTAAGGTCCTGCCACCCTTCCTTATGTTGGCGTTGCTCTGTACCCTGCCCTGACATTTGTGGCCATGGCCGGAAGATGACCTCTTTGAGCCCATGCCATGCTGTAGAGCTGAATGCTAATGCTATGTGTGTCGTCTTCCCTCATGGGAAGAGGCAGTGCTATTTTTAGCCACTTGTCCCCAGCTGTACATCTGTAACCCGAGGCCAACCGGCAATTAGTGTTTGTTTCTCCTGGCAGGGGGCCGCTTCATAACCTCCCTAACGCAAATGGACATCTGGGCTCAGGCTGTCTTTGTCCCGCCCCATGCCCCTGCCGTAAGGCAACGCATTTCCTGTCACACAGCCCTCTTTCATACAACTTCAACCTTCCATGTAGGTGCTCGCTCAGTAGCCCGTTTTTATGACAGTCACGGTAACATCTACTACTCTTTACTCTGGGGACATATTGACTCATTTAGCATTTCTCTTCACGCTCCGTGGCCTTGGCTGAAGATTTAATCTTCCTGCTCCATGTGTTTACTTCATCAATCTGGGATAAAAGCGACTCCTCTGCAAGTCCATGTTGGAGTTTCATAATCAGATGAGGCAGTCTTGACACACAGGAATGTATATAGAACCCTACTGTATATGTCCGTAACTGTGTTAGGACTGTGACTTTCATTGAGAGGTAACATTTATTCACAAACACGTAGCTATAAGAGTTGGTTCACTAATGCACATCACATCAGCAAATTCATTTCATTTCTGAGCGTGTTATCCCGTCAACAGTCCGAGGACTGGGTCTCTGTCATGAATTATGACCGTTATCTGCTTGACCCAGTACATACATGTGGTGAATCTCTCATCTAGGTAAGCATAATTGATACTCTTGGTACGATGACCATCAACTACTTCATCAGATAGACTGACGTCTGTGCACAATGATACGAGATGCATGTTCTATTCCTATCCGTTCTGTTCTTGTCCTTGTCTCATATCTTCTGGTCACGTCATGTGTATTAAACTTCAGAACTTGTCGTGTGATACCGCCTGGTGTCATCTTGTTCTTCGTGTGTGCGACTCAACTGAAACATCACTTACCACCTCTGTTCACCCTTGAATTCATGGATATTTTTTTGTTTTTGTCACATTAAGCTGTTACCTAAGCCAATAATTTGATGACCGGCAGCGGTTCCGGTAGGAGACAAAAAGAGTCTCCTTTGTGTCTCCTACCAGAACCACTGCCTACCGGTCCGCTGGTCATCAAATTATTGGCTTAGGAATGAGACAAAAACAAAAAAATATCCATGAATTCAAGTCTCCATGGGGTGACTAATTGATAGAAAAAAAGTTATTTTTGGGTGAACTATCCCTTTAAGGGACCACATGGTTGGTCAACCGAAATCACAACAGTCTCTGTCTCAGTTTTCATAGACCATGTTCAACACAATATAAAAAACATCACATGCTGATGTTGAATTCCATCTGTACTGGAGGTCTGCCTGGGCTGTAGCCCTGGCATGTCAGCATTTATCTGAAATATTACGGTATGTTTAGTTGAACAGGTATAATGAGTCAATTTAGGAGTCTGCATGTCATGTCTACCTCTTTAATTCATTTTAGTCAGGGCAAGGCTAATTCAATCCAGCTTATTACAGCTTCTTCATGCAATTACCCTGTGCCCCTGTTCATCGATGGGCCTGTATAGAGACCGGAGATTAGAGACAAGGCTTACAAACCCCGTAGAGACCTATTACACTGCTGTCTGTCCTACTAAAGGGTTAACAAAGATTTATAACCGCAAAATGGCAGAAGAAAATGATACTTTTCTAGTAATCTAGTGTGAAAATTCCACTTGATCAGGACCTGTGAATCAATTACATCCCCACACCGAAAACAAAGCATTAACAACAGAGCATATTAGCATGCCATTAATCATCTTTGGAATTAAAAGTGGTGTGAAAACAGCCAGTGCGCCTTGAACAGGCTGGCAGAGTGGGTTGGTTAGCACCGACTGCCAATAGCTCTGTAATCAAGGCTGTCCAAATAACCTCAGGCATGGTGGACAATACACAAAAGGACTTAGTTGACCGGAGTCCACCAGGGCTCTATACTAGGCCCCTTCCTGATTTTGCTCCACACACTAAATATCTTTGTCAAACATTGCTGATCTACAAGCGGCTATTATTTGCAGGATTTTCAACCCAGAATAGGAACGATAGGGTTCAAGTGGTTAAAGAGAACTAAAACACAGACTGGATATTTTCACCATATAACTTTCACATCAGGGGATCATGATACTGGGGACAGTTGTACTAACTAAAGCATATCATGAAACAAAAACACGAATCAATCAGTCTGTCATCCGTGGTTAATATCAAGACAGATATGCATCTAATGGTAAAAAAGATCAGACTATTCAGAAAATAAGAGTTCTAACAAATCACCTGAAATTCACTGCTAAATCAATGTATGATGTTTCATAATTAGTTTTAGTCAATTAATAACTTGGCTTTCACAAGAGTAAGTATCCACTGGTGGATGTCTCATTTGGAGCAATGCTGTTTGAGTACCCTTTGATACAGATCATTTGGGGTATTTGAATTAAAAAGAAAGAAAGAAAGAAACACACACACACACGCACGCACGCACGTACGCACGCACGCACGCACACACACACACACACACACACACACACACACACACACACACACACACAACAAAAGGATAATAAACTAGAAAAACGTGCTCCTCAGAGCACAGGTCTCCTGGTATGTTATTGTGGCCTCCTGGTGGCGCTATAATAGGCCAATGTGAAAAGGGCGCCATTTATTCTTAGGTCGTTCACGGCAATCGGACACTGCATTCATGATTTGAGGCATTTTGTTACAAAAATGTGTTTTACTAAATTAGACCTGCTGGTGGCGCTATAACAGGCCAATGTGAAAAAGGGTGGCATTTCTTCCTTGGCCTAGTGGGAATGTGTTTGTGAAATTGAACGGAAATCGCAAGCTGCGTTCATGATTTGAGTCATTTTGTTCAAAACGGACCAATCCTGCAAATTTTGGAAGCGACCCTTAGCCAATCAGGATGGAATATGGGAAATTGGACAGATCCGTGTTGATCACATGACTATAGAGATACTGTGTGCCGATTTGCATGACGTTTGGATAACATCTGTAGGAGTAATGTAAAAAAAATGGGTTTTGCACAAATCAGCCTCCAGGTGGCGCTATAACAGGCCCATGTGAAAAATTTGAGGCATCCAGGGAGTGTGTGTGCACAGTTTCGCAGCGACCAGGCCAACGGTGCCAGAGATTAGCTGCTAACACACGGACAGGACACACGGACACACACACACACGGACGGACGGAGGGTAAAACATACTCTCTCGCCATGCCTTTCGGCCTGGCAGAGACAACTAGAAAGATTTGCTGCTCACCAAGGCAGGGTAGGTTATGGGCCTGCAATGTTTCACGGCAATTGTTCATGATTTGGGGCATTTTGTTCAAAACAGGCTTTCCTGCCATCTTTTGAAGCCAATCTTAGCCAGGATGGAATATGAAAAATCTAAGAGATACTTAATCACCATAGAGTTAATGTGTACCAATTATGTGCGTGATGATGTTTGGACAAAATCTGTAGGAGAATTGTGAAAAAATGTTTTTTAGCAAAAGTCAGCCTCCTGGTGGTGCTATAACCGCCCGATGTGAGAAATTTGGGGCAAGGAGTCTGCGTGCAAGTTTCACGCCGATCGGTCCAACGGTGCCAGAGATTAGCTGCTGGCTATAGTGCCACCATGAGGCCTATTTGAAAAAAATAGGATGGCATTTCTCCCTTATCCTAGTCGGAATGTGCGGTGCCGCAGATTAGTTGCTCACAGGAATCTGCCTGTTATAGGGCCACCATGTGGCTGATTTAAAAAATGTAGGGTGGCATTTCTTCCTTGGCCTAGCGGGAATGTGTAAAAAAATGTGTTTAGCAAAAATCTGCCTCTGGTGGCGCTATAATAGGCGAAAACAGTATCGGTCACACACTGGCAGAGTCTCTGAGACAAAAGAAAAGGAACAGTATATTCATCACTATTTTGAGTGCAACATGGGTGACTCCTCGTAATGTTATTCCTATAAAAAAAAAAGGCTAAAGCAGTGACTGTCTCTGTCTGATAGAGACAGAGACAGTCAGAGACTGAACCCTTTGGAGATAAGCTTTTTTATGACAATTCAAATCCTAGCAAATAATCACTACGCTCTCTGGAGTTTGTCAAAACCAATGTAATCATCCACCACAACCCCTTAGCATGATCTGCTGCCTTTGAGGACAGATCTCCACCTCCCTGACCCGAATAGACCCCACAGGCTTACTACCTGAATAGCCTGCAGGCTTACCAGAAGAAGAGAGCAAGAAAGGCTAGCCTGCAAGCTCATTATGCAACCGATCCCTCTACCAGTAGAAATTATATAGCCTAAATCAGTGATTCTCAACCATTTTAATTTTGGGAGACCCCCAGTTTAATAAGCATTAGGCCGCAAACCCCAGATGTGACTGTGCCCGTCCAAATCAGTGAGAGCAGGAAGAGGTTTCAAGCAAGCGGAGCAAACCAGGCTGTGAAGCGTGACATTCAAATAACTACCGAAACCAACTTCCTCAAGCTGCCGTGGTGGCGTGCCGGGATCAGCGGTAGACTTCCATTCACAACATCATGGGATTGAAACACACTACTTTTTTCACATCAGGAATAATTTCGCCACTTTAGGCATAATTTCGCCACATTAGGCATACTATGTGATCTCCATGGACCGGACCCATTGTGAAACCATGCCCATGTGGCCAGGAACAGCTCTAACACCATCATCAAGTTTGCTGATGATACAGTGGTGGTGGGCCAATCGGTAGGAGGTGGCAGGCCTGTCGCCAGGAAAACAACCTCTTTGTGTATGTCGGAAAGACCACGGACATGATCGTGGACTTCTGTACGCAAAGGCAGAGGTCTAATTACACGCTCATCCTGAATCCTGATCAACAGGGCACCAGTGGAGAGGGTGAGCAGCTTCAAGTAGCTTATTGTGCACATCACTGAGGACCTGACTTAAACTGACATGCTTCTGCTCTGCTACCACCCAGAGCATCCTGATAGGTGCCATCACTGTTTGGTTTGGGAATAGCTTTTCTATCCTGAGGGAGGTGGTGCAGTCGGCCGGGGCGCACCCCAGGGAGCTCCCTGGATGCATATGACAGCAGGTGCTTGAGTGGGTCAAAAGGTATCATGAAGGACAAACACCACCCCAGTAACAGACTATTTGTGACGATGCAGAATGGCAAGTGCTTGAGTTGTGTCAAAGCCCTGAGTTTAAGGCTCAGGAACGGTTTTCCCTGAGGCCGTCAGTGTCAGAGCCCTGAACAAGGACAAGGAAAAACAAAACAAAACAAAAAACTAAATAAAATGAAAACTGCATTCAATCTGTAATAATCCAGAGCAGTTTGCTCGGGATTTCTTGGGATTTTATATATGTATGGCACATTTGATAATTATTCTATAAACCCCCTCCCCTTATTCTGCAAGAGATTTTACCATACCTGCCTAAAATAGGTTTCGTCATTCTCTGACATTCTTACTTACTTATTTCTTTTTACTTATCTATCACTTCTTAATTTTTTTTAATTACATTCCAGTATTATTATCTTTTTATAATTTATTGTAAATTATTACTATTACTATTATCATCATTATTATTATTATATTGCATCGTTGAAGAACATGTCCCACCAACATTTTGCTCCTTGTACATTCATGTGACAAATAAATCCCTCTCGATTCTTTACGTTTTTTGTTCATTCATATACAGTAGCCTCTTCCTGTTACTGATGATGTTATGGTTTGTTACAGCATCGCAACAACAACAACCAGCGTTGTGCTGCCTGCAACAGACATTAGTGCTTGTAGTAGTACTGATGTTAACATTAACCTACGTAGGACTAGTAGTGCCAACTAGTGCAGATGCTAGTAGTAATGCTTGTACTACTAGTAGTTTTTGATGATGATGACGACGACGGCAATGGTGATGATCAGCATCAGCTATTCCTGTTACAGAACCAAGCATCCATGCTGGCAGTGCCACAGCCACAATCTACTCTTTATTCATTGACTTAAATCAGTGGTTCCCATAACTTCCTAAACTTTTTTCATATCAGGGACCCCCAAATTAATATGTATTTGGCCGTGGACGCCCATCTGAAAATATTTTGTGCAAAAGACTCCCCTCCCCTCCCTCCCGGAGATCTAACACTTTTTTTTGTTAAAATGTTTCAAAAAAATACTCCAAGATTTGGGGGGAAATAGTTTAGTTGATCTACAAGCTCACAATGCGTGGTGATCTTATAGATCAGCTATTTTCACAAAGTCGATGTACAGTATAGGGTTAAAGTGGTCAAACTGATTTTGATGATATATTATTAACACATTTTGCTGGGGACCCCCTGGAACCCCAATATGAGAACCACTACCCCCTCATGCCCTACAATATGCATAAGCCATAGCCGGGGGCCTCATACTACGGTTCGCCTAGGGCCTCCAAATCACTAAGACCGCCACTGCTTGTAGATCAGCTATTTTCACTGAATGTTCTTCAACTTCTGCTGAATGCTTGCCTATTATGACATGCTCAGGATAAGGACACTAGGGTTCATGTGGTTAACTTTTCCCTGCCATCTGTAACCAACTGAGGATGAAATAGAAGCTTTCGTTCAGCCAACTTCCCAAAATAGAATTAAGATCAACCTTAAGATATCATCTAATTTCATGATCTTTAAAGCCAGATCAGTGTGGACCATCTGACTGAGTGGACAGA